>NC_069390.1:41505000-41822500 GCF_027475565.1 Acinonyx jubatus | reverse complement strand
CTTCACTAGTACTTTGCCTTTTATTTCTTAACTATGGTCAGCCAGAAATAGTTAAGAATTAACTGGCTTATAAAAAGATATGAGTTGTCAGATGGAAAGTAGAGCTCTGCAAGTCAGGTAGCCAAAATCATGAAAGCATATAAGCTCCCAACCAAAAGGAATTTAAAGGACCATCAGTGAGTGTCCATTGTTGTACAAATACTTTAACTCTCATATCCTCAGAGAAATGGTCACCATCATTTCTTTTATATTCTGTAAATCTGCTACAGATAATTCCCAGAAGAATAAAGACAGCAAAAAACAATTTTATTGAAAATTTTAATATGAATGTAAACATAGCAAACCCAAATTTCTGTTACACAGTTTCCTGATTTTCGTGACATATTTACCCAAAATGATTAGCAGCCTCTGAATACAGCTAACTGCTTGTCAGTTGTGTGTAAAACTGGAACATATAATTTCAGATTTTAAATTTCTAATAGATTTTAGTTTTATTATTGTTTGCAGTTCTAGCATTTGCATCATCAAAATACAATACTTGAAGAATTTAAACCTTTGTGCTCATGATTTTGTGTTGAAAATGGGGGTTGTCATCTTTGCTCCATATTTTTAAACATTTTCATTTTTAGATTATAAACTCAATTACAAAGTTGAATCCAATGAATGTTTTCATTTCCACATTTCTTCCAGTGACCTTTGTATACATATCTGCCTTCAGCACTGTCCAGTTTCAAATGCTATCAAGTAAATTTTGGTAATAAATACCATAAGAGATGAAACAGGCATACATATTTTTAGAAAAACAGGATAGTTCAGGCTCTTATTGCACAGTATTGCAAGATGAAGTCCTCCCTGCTGAATGACTCTTTAGATAAGCGTGCCATTTTTTTTTTGTCTTTTTTTTTTTTTTCTTTCTTTCTTTTCCTTTGTCTCTTGTTGATTCCTGGGTTGGAGAAAAGTCATCTAGTGTTTCATCATCCAAAAATTCATAGTCTAAGAGTTTTGCATATACAGTTAATTTTGCCATTGTTAGTTTAGGGTACACTACCTACCATTTTGCATTCATTTTATTCATCTAATAATTGTGAAATGACTGCTGTCAGTTTTCACTTTTTACCCAGTTGCCATTAAGAGTAGAAGTGAAAAATTTTGGACTCTCAACTCTGTCCGTGACAGCTAGAAGCACACAACAGAGGAGTGATATCTTGAAAGATGATGCAGTACTTTGGACAACATGAGAAAACTTCTACCATTTTTCTGTTTTCTTATTTTAGTCATTTTTAGCATAGTTGGCAATAACTAATGAATCATAATGAAATATTTCCTACCTTTGTTTCAAAATGTAGGGAAAAATATGATCACTAGGATTCCGTAATTCTTAGATTTGTAAAAGGGCTCAACTGACCATTTGATAATTATAGGGTAGAATGAGTTTTACTGTTTTTTAAAATAAGTTTTCTGTTCTTCAGAAGACCTTTAGGAAAGAATTGATAAGTCTTAACATATCAATCCTCACAGATAACTAGAACTGCACAAAATAGAAACTGAAAACCTAAAATTGGGTCCATTAGATTCTGATGTTACACTGTTCTTAGAATATCACCAGAGCCCAACTAACTCCAACTAACAACTGTGGCAGCCTCTGGGTTCAAAATCCTAGGTACTCTAGGGCCCTGCAAGGCTTCAAGGTAGTAGGTCTCAAAGTGTGGTTCCCATGTCAACATCAACAGCATCATCTTCACTTAGGAATTTGTTAGAAATGAAATCCTTGAGCCCCACCCCACACTTACTAGATCTAAAATTCCTGGGTTATAGCGTAGTAGTTTGGGTTTTAATACACCCTCCAGGTGATTCTGATAAATGCAGACTTTTGAGAATTCAGAGCTCTGGCTGCAAAAGAACTAAAGGATTCTGCCTTGAGGTAACAGAAAAGGAGTATGTTTAAGTTTGAATATGATGTATGTGCTTAACTTCCTAAACAAAAACAGTGAGCCCTGTTTATAGTTAAAAATGACAGGGAGGGGGAAAAAAAAACTCATTGGGAGTTATGGGTAGACTTTAAATATTTAAGTATTTATTGTGCAAAAAAATTAATTGGCAAATTTCTTTTGCAGCTTGGATCTAGCAATTGGGAAGCAGCAGACTTAGGTAATGAGGAAAGAAAACAAAAGTTCTTGAGACTTATGGGCGCAGGAAAGGTAAGCATCAAACAGTATGTATTTTTTAAAGTCTTTTCTGTGAAAGTAATACCCTTATTTTGTCTGTTGAGTGACCCAGACAATATATTTGGATCTCATTTTCTTGGTCTGCATTATTACTTTTGGCTTTGGGAAACACAGCTGACCTAACCAAACACTTAAAATGTATACTATTTCTGAACCACTTATAGGATTCTCAGTGCCACAGGGCAGTAAGGCTTAGAGATTGAACAGAGAAAAACTTTGGTTTGAGGAGATTGCAGTGGAACAAAGTTTATGATTGGCTATCTGTTAGCCTAATGATTTAATAGAAGGTATTTCTGGGGAGACCAAATGGTAGTCCTTTCATATTTTATAGCTCTCGCCAGCCTTTGACGTAGTAACCAAGCTTTTATCAAAAATTTAATTTTTAAAAAAATTTTTATTAATGTTTATTCATTTATTTTGAGAGAGAGAGTGCAAGCAGGGGAGGAGTAGAGAGGAGAGAGAGAATCCCAAACAGACTCTGCATTGTCAGCTCAGAACCTGATGTGGAGCCTGATGTGGAACTCGATCTCATGAACTAAGATCATGACCTGAACTGAAATCAAGAGTCAAGACGCGCAACTGAGTGAACCACCAGGTGCCCCCAAAACTTAATTTTTAGAATTTTCAGTATAGTTTGAAATCCCTTTCAGTTTCATTATCACAGTAGGAAATACAAGCCATGGGTGCCAGGAAAACATTAGTGGAGAAAATACCTCTTGTTCCTAGCAATAATTTTTACATGCAAATACAGGTATCTCTAGGCATTTATTTTGTATAAGCAAGTAAATTTATTTTCCTAACATTGTCCCAAAAATCTTTGTGCAAACCAAATGTGGATAAAATAAGAAAACTTTTCTGTTTTAAGCTCGTCAACAGGGCGCCTGGGTGGCTCAGTTGGTTAAGTTCGTCAAAACTAAATTCTGCACTTTGTCTTTATTCATACAGGGATTCATTCATATATTTTACCAACAATTTTTTTTAATCCCCTCATTGTTGATGGACACTTGGGGTTTTCCACTCTTTGGCTCTTACGAATGGTACTGCTGTGGACCTTTGTCTACAGGTCTGTGTGTGGACACACATTTTTATCTTACTCATTAACCAACAATTATTGGCTGTCTACTCTGTGCCAGGTACTGTATTCTAGGTCTTGGATCACATAGATCATTAACATGTGTTTAGAGCCTTCATGTACAGGAAACTAGATAATGTAGAATTATAATTGCTGTGAAAGAACTATGCGCATAGTGCTGTGAATCAGCAGACAAGGGTAGCTAACTGCCTCAATGGTACAAGAAAGCATTCCAGAAATAGAATTGGTAAAACGAAGAGGAGTTAGCCAGACTAGAACAATGGGGTTCAGGGTAGGGAGACATCATGCAACACAGTAAGGCCTAAATAAGGATTCATTTGTATAATACCTCATTAATTCAGATTTCCCAACAATTTTGTAATTTATTGGGGTGCCTGGGTGGCTCAGTTGGTAAAGCATCCAACTCTTGATTTTGGCTTAGGTCGTGATCTCACAGTTCATGAGCTCAAACTCCACATTGGGCTCTGTGCTGATGGTGCAGAACCTTCTTTTGATGCTGTCTCCCTCTCTCTGCTCCTCCCCCACTCACATGTATGCTCCCTCCTTCTCAAAAATAAACAAAATTTTTAATTTGTAATGTATCCTAGAAAGTAATGTGAAGTTACTCTTGATTCACGCAAATAAAATATTTGCTAAGAGTATGTAAAGTAATAATTTAGGGGGCATACTCAACCTAGTAGAATGAAAACTCTTCAAGTATTTAGGAAGAATCCCCTAACATAAAGTGTATGAAATTTAGCTACCAGTAGTCAAATATATCTCATTAAAATTGGGGTTGGGGGGGGAGAACAAATCAAACAATTAAGAAGAAATTTGGCTACTAGTAATTCATTTCTTTAGCATATGTTAAATTCTTTCCTAGAAAGGCCAAGATTGTAGCTTTGATCTTTTATATAGACTGTTTAGATTTATTCTGTTTTGTGGCCACCGAGTATATTTATATTCCTAAGCCTAGCCAGCTACCATGAGTATTTTACTGGTCAGAGGGAGATCCAACTGAAAGTATAAATAGACCAGTGCACTACTGTCCTCATCCTCAAATAACTTGATGCATTATATATTTTCAAATCTTGTTAATGGGGTGTCTTCTGCAATCTAAAGAAGCAGTATATTGAGTCATTGATCTATATGAACTATAAAGAGTGGGTTGTAACTGGTAATTGAGAGTAATTATGTAGCCTGATAATTAGTAATGTTGAATCAGGATTTATTTTTATGTTTTATAGAATTAGATTATTTTAAATTCTGTTCTTTTTGACAGTTTAAGATAGGGTATTTATTGTAGTCAAATAATAGCTGGATATTTGATTGTGATATAGTAATTATTTTTATTTTGTATACTCTTTGTTTATTATATGTCTGTCAGTTACTTCATTTTTATCTAGCTAAATAATTTCATTTGTTTTCTCCCTAAGAGATGTGCCTGAGGATCAGAAAGAGGAGGTGGGAGAGTTAAAGCAACCCATTAATTGGCCTTTTAGGAAAGAAAGTGTTTATATCGACTCAATTTTTTAGTTTTCTATCCTATTTGAAATTCCAGCATGATCTCAACATACTCTCTACTTCCTTTCTCTGCTCTGTGTATTTGTTTTAATGACATAAGCTTCTAACATACTATATATTTGCTTATTGATTTCATTTCCCTTCCTTATCTCTACCTTTGCTAGAATGTAAGTTCTATAAAGCTATGGATCTCAATTTGGTTCTTTTTCTTTGCTGTATCCCAGAAGCCTGGAACAGTGTTGGGTACATAGTAGACACTCATTAATTATTTTAAATTAGTGGTCTCAAATTCTAGTATATTTTCTACTTTCTTACAGAAAGAACATACTGGACGTCTTGTTATAGGAGATCACAAATCAACATCTCACTTCCGAACAGGTAAGAAAGTAAAATATAATTTAAGAGGTAATGCTAGATTTGGAATATGAAATATTTGTATGTATTTCAGGATATTCTGACTTGTATAATTGTATTCGTGGTTAAAATATTAGAATTGGAAATGTATATGTAAACGTGTATATCATGTAACAACTAGCATATACTTTAGTTTTTAAATATTTGAGAGTATATATCAATGATATTCTAAGAAATTTTTTTCTGTCTTCATTTTTACTGATTTATAACATTTTAATTATAGTGAGGTTTTATGACTCATAATGCCAATTACGGTATGTATTGAATTTTATTTTATTTTATAAATTATTTAATGTATGGTGTTCTAGTTGGTATATTAAACTGGTTTTGCACTTATTCACTAAGTTTTATTTTGAAATCCTTAAAGAATATAAACTTGTTGCAAAGCCTGAAGAAATTAACTTTTAATTTTAGATAAAAAACCTTTCAAGTAAAAGCCGAAAATGAAGAGTTTGGATTTGAATTAGGCTGCTGTCAAATGAAATTTTCTCCTACTTAAAATTGACCCTAATCTTGGACATTATTAATAACAGGGCATAATGATCTGGATCATATTTAACAAATCTTCTAGTTAAATTATTTAAATTCACCTTATACTGACCTAGAATATGTAGCACATTTTTGAAAATTAATAGGTGTTTCATTTTTCTAATGTTAAACAATTATTTTAAATTGATTTGCATTGGTAGAAAAGGCAAAAAGAATCCCTGAGCTTTGCAGAATGGAAAACTATTTAACTGCTGCATTTATTCTTTAAAACTGTAGAATTTATGAATAAAAATAATGCAGACACTACCATTTATGATTAAAATGAAATTTCTCATTTACAAATTAAAATGGCATACTCACAAAGCTTTGATGGCATTTGTAATGCTCTAGTTCTTGAGTAGTAAGTTCATAGGTAGTTTAGTATATTGCTTCATAATTTACATAAGCCACAATATATATTAAAATAATGCATCAAATGGTATGTAATAACAACAGAATTTTAAAGGAGTTTATGTTGCTTCAGTAAACTGATATGTAAGAAAGTAGAGCCATTACAGTGTCATTTTACTTATCCATTCTCTGAACAGAGTTGCCTGCCTTTTCATTGTTTCTGTTCAAAGACAGAAGCTTTTGTTTGTTGGTGGTTTTTTGAATGTGGGAGAAAACTCTAACTTTCAAGAGAACGGTTATTTATTAGACTATAAATAAACTATAAAGCATCTAAGGCCCAAAGTTCTTAGTAATTAGTATTTACAGTATCTGAACTTCAGTTTTGAGACTGTGGGTCTGGGTTTAAGTTCTTACATAAAAAAATATAAGTTCTTCATCTTTTATAAACACTTGTAGTTTAGAGGGTTGGTTACTAAAGAAGTAATCATAAATACATCTTTCAATTATTTTATGCCTGTTAGGTAACTACCTATGGTATAGAGAAACCTATCCACAAAATTCATTATAAAATTAGTCACAGAGAAATCAGCCCTGAATATAATAGCATCTGTAATATGGGTTTTTTGTGTAATCAAATGTTTTTATTAATTTGACTGAAACATAACCAAAGTACACTGGACATGCAGGGGAAGAAGACAAGAAAATTAATGAAGAACTGGAGTCTCAATATCAGCAAAGTATGGACAGTAAATTATCAGGAAGATATCGACGACATTGTGGACTTGGCTTCAGTGAGGTAGTAATTAACATTTTCTTTAAGTGGGAAGATAATTTCTAAATTGATATCTTTATATCTGTTAGGTTACTCTAGCAATTAAGAATCCTATGTAGAGGGGTGTCTGGGTGGCTCAGTCGGTTGAGCGTCCGACTTCAACTCAGGTCATGATCTTACAGTTCGTGGGTTCGAGCCCCGCGTCAGGCTCTGTGCTGACTGTTCGGAGCCTGGAGCCTGCCTCTGATTCTGTCTCTCCCTCTCTCTTTGCCCCTCCCCTGCTCACGCTCTGTCTCTCTCTGTCTCTCAAAAATAAATACGTGTAAAAAAAATTTTGGAAAAAAAAAAAGAATCTTATGTAGAAAGCTTTCTTTATACAGTTACTTAATTTTCTGTATGCCCAAACAGGTCTTTGTAGATAATGGGAAGAGATACTTTTGTGAGTTTTACAAATGTTTTCTGATAGAAGCTTACTGTAAATTCTACTTAGATACATCAGGGCATATCTTTTTTAATTTTTTTTTCAAAGTTTTTTATTTATTTTTGGGACAGAGAGAGACAGAGCATGAACGGGGGAGGGGCAGAGAGAGAGGGAGACACAGAATCGGAAACAGGCTCCAGGCTCAGAGCCATCAGCCCAGAGCCCGACGCAGGGCTCGAACTCACGGACCGCAAGATCGTGACCTGGCTGAAGTCGGACGCTTAACCGACTGCGCTACCCAGGCGCCCCAGGGCATATCTTTAATAAGCATGAACAACATACAGGTTAGGGGAAGTAGTTCCTGTAAATACTAGTTTAGGAGATTCTTTCTCTTTTTTTTTTTTTTTTTTTTCAATGTTTATTCATTTTTGAGAGAGAGACACACAGTGTGAGCAAGGGAGGGGCAGAGACAGAGGGAGATACAGAATATGAAGCAGGCTCCAGGCTTTGAGCTTTCAGCACAGAGCCCAACGCAGGGCTTAAACCCACAAGCCGTGAGATCATGACCTGAGCCAAAGTTGGACATTTAACCAACTGAGCCACCCACGCGCCCCTCTTTCTCTATTTTCCATGATCCTTATTCATAATATAACTACCGGTTAACTACTCCAAAGTAATATCATACATAAAACATTGATAACTTTTCCACATTTCCATGAGTCAGTGGTTAACTTGCCTTATTTACTTCAAAAAATATATATTGTTTCAGGAAGATATAGTAGCTTTCAAACTAGAGGGAGGGGAGCAGGTGAGTGGTCTTCAGAGCTGTTTCTTTTTTTTTTTTTTGAGAGAGAGCAGGAATCCTTGCCCAAGCAGGTTCCATGCCCAATGGAGAGCCCAATGCGGGTTTGATCTCCCGACTCTGAGATGATGACCTGAGCCAAAATCAATAGTTGGACGTTTAACTGACTGAGCCACTCAGGCCCTCCGTTCAAAGCTGTTTCTTAGAACAAAATCCTAGTTAAGTCCTAATATGTAAAACATGACAATGCTGGAGTCCTCAGGTCTTCACTTGGCAGCTCTTGATCATAATAGCAGTCTTAAAACTTGATTTTAATGGCTAGGGAGTGAGCTGTTTTAAGACTGTGACAAAAATTAGGGTCTTTCCCAGTTTTTTGTCCTGGGTAATCGTATTTAAGAAGAGCCTTTTGGTTGATGTTTATAGGTAGAAGATCATGATGGAGAAGGTGATGTGGCTGGAGATGATGATGATGATGATGATTCACCTGATCCTGAAAGTCCAGATGACTCTGAAAGTGATTCAGAGTCAGAGAAAGAAGAATCTGCTGAAGAACTCCAAGCTACTGAGCACCCTGATGAAGTGGAGGATCCCAAAAACAAAAAAGATGCAAAAAGCAACTATAAAATGATGTTTGTTAAATCCAGTGGTTCATAACTCCCAAACACTTAGTCTTTGTATTAAAAGTAAGCCTTATTGTTATAATGCACAGTGGAGGACTGCTTATAGAGCACAGACCTTTGTATTATAATTTTTAAAAAGGCCCTTTTAAATAATTACAAAGAGTGTTTGCTTTCAAATGCCATGGATTACACTTTTATGGGCATGACTATTAACCATTTTTGTAAAGAGTAAGAGTTGTATAAAATAAGAAATAAATACAATACTCAATTTCTTTTCATATTAGCATCATCAAACCTCTAATCTCACCTTTTTACCCCTTCAGATAGTTACGGGGGAGACACTTTTGTGGTAGCTGTTTCATCTTTTTTGTTCCTTCATATTTTTCTCTTATAAGAAGTTTATCTGATACTGTAATGTGTTCATGAAAAATATTCAGTTATTATACTTTGTTGTAGTAGAACTATTCATCATGGATATTTCTGCTGCCAATAACAGTCTAAATTGTTTGCAAAAGATTAGGTACTTAGTTTACTCTTCCTGATTCAGCTCTACTCTTTTGGACCAAAGCAACATGAGAGCAAATACTTTCACACTGGTTAAGATGGAGTTGCAACTATCATACATTTTGGAATGCTATGATCCCAAGCAGTCTTTATATAATTTGAATTACATTGTATGTTAGATTTTTGATAAATTTGGCCAATTTTTACAGAAGAAATTATTTCTCTGATTATTTGGTCCTGTTTAGGAATATGTAAAACTGGATTTTTTTTTATGGTAATATGTGACCAAAGTTAATTTTCTTCCTAAGCCCTCAATAAAGAAAAGCAGTTTCCCATATTTGGTTTGTGATACCTTCATCCTCATTATCTAAAAATGAGGAATAGGCTTATTGAAGAAGCTGAAACAAATTCTCTTCATTTTATCCCAATACTATTACCTCGATTATCAAATTACTGGAAAGTAGTATTGCTTTCTGATTTTATTGCTGCTTCTGTGGGAGTAAGAGTAGAATCCTCTGACTGGTGTTATGTGGTTGATCTGTATAGCAGACTGACAAACTGCATTATGGGCTAGTCAATGATCTTTGAATAATTGGGTCCAAAATGTTTCTAAGTAACATGTTCAAAGGCTTGAGTAAAATCTGTTTGGTGAATTTTTATATATCTAGATATTTAAGTATGTGTTGGATGTGCTGGATTTAAAAAAAATTCCTTTGTCACTTTGAAATTTAAAATATTAGGAGTGTAAGCAACTAGAACAGGTGATAACTGGTTTATATAATCTGTTCATACATCAGATCCCCAACATTTGGCTTTTGCTTTTACTTAGTTCTTGTATTGTTTTATAATAGGTGCTACCCTGCAGAGTAAAATATCAAGTCAGTGGGTAGTGGAGAGGATATATGACATTTAATAGATACTTGGTTTGAATACATTTCGCCTTATTCAAATTTCAATTGGCCACAGATTTTTTAAGTTTGAGTGCAAGAGCAAGAGTGAGCGTGTGAATGGGGGAGGGGCAGAAAGAGGGAGAGAGAATCCCAAGCAGGTTCCACACTATGAGCACAAAGCCTGATGCAGGACTCGAACTCAGGACCTGAGCCAAATCAAGAGTCGAATGCTTAACCAACTAAACCACCCAGGCGTCCCTGCCACAGATTTTCAAATATCTAGTTTCTAGGGTTGCTTATTACAACTAAAGTAGTAAATGAAGGCTGACTTATGTTTAAGAATGGAAAAGGGAGAAATCAGAATTATGTTTTAAAAAGTATTTTCATCAACTTACTGTTTAAATATACTGGGTTAAGTCGTGATTCTTAATATGTAAACAGAAGAACCTTCTTCTAAAATAACTACACTGGAAGACCTTGTCCAAGTAGGGAAATTCTTATTCCAACTCATATATTATTGCACATTTACATAATTCAGGGTTGGAATAAATTTAGGACACCATATGGCCTAGTGTCCCTGCAGCATGTTAAACATCATGGCTATCTTTTAAGCATGAACATCAGGGTTGTGTTTTTTCTCCCCTGAATCTAATAAATTCGGGGGGAGGGGGACATTAAAGGAAGACAGATGCCATGCCATCTTGATATTCCTACTAAAGTATCAGGTGGGAAAATAACATTATTTTTGTGCAATGAAAGACTATTCAAAAGTTTAATGACAAATTGCCCTGTCATAACTTCTTACCTGAAATACACTTCTGAGTGTTTACCTATTATGCCAATGACTTAGTCTTTTTATTGAAATGTTTTTCAGGAACACAATTTCCAATTTTGTGTGTATTAATAGGTAAAAAGTCCTCAAATCCGTAATTTTTTAAACCTAGAAGAAAGGAAGTTACAGAAGAAAGTTTGAAGTGATTGTTTTTCTGGTGAAACAATAGTTTGAGAACAGAAAGGTCACGTTCTTCGAGTAAATCTTGAAATATTTTCAACTACCTGGTTAATCTTGAATGACCACTTCTTACAGAGCTTTAGTTCCATTACTTTGTCTCCACAACAACCATATCCTGGATGTTTCCAATATTTATAAACAACTTTACCTCTGAAGTCACTAATTTAGAAATTACCACTGATCATGATAGTTCTGTTCCTTTACACTTCAAATTAGGTCATTGTCATTCATAAACTGTCTAGATTTTTAATTGGTCTATCAATTCAATATCATTGTTAAGAGTATCCTAAATGATCTCCTTTCATACCTTCCTGGAAAATCCTATCCCTAGATATATCCAGCCCTCTATGGATTATTTCTGGAGAAGACCAACTGTACAAACCAGTATTACTAAAGCGTTAGTGGCATCAACGCTGCATGTTAATACTGTTTAGTCAACTCTTCTCCCATTTAATGATTGTTTAAAACCTTTATTCATAAACTTGTGACCCTCTCTTTTCTCCTTCATTCTTAACATGTCCTTCCTTGCCTTCTAGCTTACATAAGAAATAGATTTTATCAGGCAAAAATTCCTAGAAGTTTCGCCTTCTAAGTTCACAACCATGGAAAAGGTCCACTCCTTTAGGTCACAGCCTAGCTCTACCACCATCGTGAATACGCTGAGTGACCTTGGGCATAACTAGACCTCTCTGGATCTCCTTTCCCTGTTTGTTAAATGAGGATAGCAATAGCAACTACCTTCCATGTTACTGTGAGAATCTGATAAAACACATTAAATGCTTTTTCACACTGGGAGGTATTCAGTGCTCAATAAATACTAGCTATAGTTAATTCTTTGCATCTTCTTGTGAACCTAATGCTTTTAATTTTCCTTGAGTCTTCAATCTCTCAATCTATTGTCCCGTTTTTGTCAATATCTGTACCCCCCCCCCAGTATTACATATCTTAAAAATAATTGTTCCTAGATGATACATAGGCTTTTGTGATCCTATCTCATGCCTTCCACATCCAATTTTAATAATTTGCTTCTTTTACTGTCTTCCTGCCATTCTCTCCCTCCTCAATTCATTTCAGTGTGGTTTCTACCCAACCTTGGCACTATTTCTTTGAAAACTACTTGCATCAAATCAATAATTCTCATTTTCCTAAAATGTATTTTTCAGTTCCTTTCTTGACCTGTTAGCAGTACTTGGCATTGTTAACTAGCAGTCTTCAGATGAATATCCACTTCTGAGGTACATGAAGGGGTTCAACAGAATCACTTTTTATACATCCACATGTTCCTGTTCCTAAATTGACCTCCCTGAAATCTACCTCTCCTTTCACGGTAGACTTTCCAGTAGAGGAAAGAAAGGACATACCTCTCCACCATTCCAAACCTCACAGTGTTTAATCTTCCTAGTGGGTAGTCTTTCAAGGCTCCAAACAAAGGGACAATTTGAAATATTGTTGATACTGAAGTCTGAATGGAAGTCAGGTAGTTTCCAGTTCTATGCCTTCAATAAAATTAGTAGAGAGTTAAAGTGAATTGTCAGCTGATTTACTAGAAATGCATTTTGATGAAAGATCACATGATGTTTGACCTAGATTCCAAGAGTTCAGAGGATTGAGTTTCTAAAAGTTTCTAAAACCTATTACTGATTCTTCATATGAGCGGGGTTTCTCAGTGCTTTCATCTATAAAAATAGAAAATAGAAATTTTCTCCTTTAGGAATTCCCAATTATGTGCATGTTGCATCTATCTCCACGTCATTTTTCTCTATTTTTAATCCCTGTTTTGTATTCTCCCTTATTGTGAGTGGAGCACTGTATATTCTATCATTCCAATTTTATATTCATCTTTGTGAATTGTAATTTTTTCCTGAGTTCTGTCAGTTCACATTTCATTCTTTGTTGTTTCATCATATCCTCTTGTATTTCTGATGTCTGCTCTTATTTTATAGAGATAAGGTTATCATGAAATCTTTGATCATAATTCTCAACTACTTTGAGGCAATTTTTTTTTTTTTTGGTGCTCTTCATCTATTGTCTATTTTTCTTGATCTTTTCCTCTCTATTGTAATATCTTCATACAATGCCTGTGCTAGTTCCTTTTTATTGTTTTATCAACTGCAAATATTTACTGACCACCTACTATGTGTCAGGCATTGTTCTAGCCACTGGGAGTACAGTGGTGAACAAAATCAGTCCCCACTTTACTGAGGCTTACATTCTGGTGGAGGGGTGACACAATAAACATATCAGATGGGATAAATATTAAAAAAAAAAAAACAGGATAAAGGGATGCAGTGAAAGTAATTGAATAAGCTAGGGGCCACAAAGAGTTGTGGGATGAGTTCAAAGACAGCAGTAAGGAATAAGATCATCAGGCCATGGTATGAACTTTGGATTTTATCTGAGAAGATATTGGAGAGAGTTTTTGATTAGAGTGACATGATCTAATGTAGCTTAGGCAGCTGTGTTTGAAAGAAATACTATAGTCAAATGTTAAAATTGAGAACACATTATGAAATCACTGCAGTATTCTAGGTGTGCACAGGAACTTAGACTAGGGTGGTAATGGTGGAAGTAATGAGAAATCAATTCTGGGTATATTTCGAAAGTAGAGCCATCAGTATTTGTCAGAAGACTGGATATAGCATGTGAGAGGGGTCAAGAATGATTTCCTGGAAGAATGGAATTTGTTTACCTACATGAGGAAAACTGATGACTCATTTTTAAATTAAGTTCTTCCCAGGTATTTGTAGGATTTTCATATGGACAAGGGGACAAGCTAGCAGATTTTTTTTTCATGATCCAGAGTTATATGTGTGTGAACCCTTCTAGCCCTGCCAGTGAAGATCATATACTACAGGAGGGAGTTCTCTTTCCTGCCACTCTAACAGACTGCTCCTGCAAATAGCCTTGCCTTGGAGAAGACACTAGCTAGGTTTCTAGGATCCTTCAGAAGCAAGCATTCTCCTGTATTCCCATTCGATATTCACTACTTTTTCAACTCTTTCACCCATTTGAGAATTACAAGTTTCAGATGTCTCCTAGGTTTGTTGAAGCTGGAGTTTGCAGTTCCATTTCTCATTCTCCTTATTGCTTTTGGGTGATTTCCAAAAGAAGAGAGAAAGGACCCCAAACTGGAAGTCATTAACTTATCACACTCAAATTATTGCTTCAACCCCTCTCCCCCTAGTTTGATTTCAGGACTTGAGCTCCCTACCCCACTCTCAGAAATTACTTCTGGCACAGGATAAATCAGAGGAACACCTGTATGCTGCCCAAAGGTATGCCCCAACAGATACCCAACAATGCCTTCCCTGTTCTTTCCATCTCCCTAAACTGTTGCTCACTGCCCTCAAAGCTGCTTCAAGGAGCCTAACTTGCTCTGCTGAGAATAGTATCTCTTATGCCATTACCAGTACCAAGATGTTGTCTCCTAAGGCTGAATTCAAATGGAGACACTCTGCCTGCTTCACATTATGTGAAGCCATTTCCAAAAGAATTGTTATATTAGAAATAAAAGATCAGTCCTGAAAACTGAGGCTTACAGTTAAGTAGTAAACATGAAACTTAGCTTCAAGCTTCCAAACAGGAAGCCTTTCCTTTCAACGCCAAAGGAAAACACACAACTCATTATAACCCATGGTCTCTAGTTAAACTGGTTATGTGCTTTTATAAACCAGACTACTAGTATTTAAGTTCCAAATGGAACTTTATTTTATATTATATTTTATTTATTTTCTATCCTTTAAAAGATATTATTTTACAGAGAGAGAGCATCAGCAGGGGAAAGGGGCAGATAGAGAGAGAGAATCCCAAGCAAGCTCGACACCCAGTTCATTACTCAAAGCAGGGCCTGATTCCATGACCCTTGGATCATGACCTCAGCTGAAATCAAGAGTCAGTTGCCCATCCAACCAAGCCACCCAGGTGCCTCAAGTTCTAAGTGGAACTTCACCATGTGGGTCTTTCTTGTCTGGAGTATTATCCTTACACCAGTTGTTTTCAACCAGGAGGGATTTACCTCCCACAGAATATTTGGCAATGTGTAAAGATATTTTTGCTTATTGCTACTGGGAGGTGATACTAGTATTTAGTGGGTAGAGACTAGGGATGCTGCTACACATCTTATAATGTACAGGACAGACCTCCACAACAAAGAATTATCTGGCCCAAATGTCAGTGTTGAGATGGAGAAACACTACCCTTAAACCCAGGTAAGATGGGCTTCTGTCTTGGGGCCATGTCTTAGAGGGCCCTGCATATCACAAATACATATTTATCAGAGAGCATGTAGGTGCCTTTATCACACAGAATCTGCCACTGAGGGCTGGCATAGTGCAGCCTAAAACCTTAAATGTTTAACCTTGTGACTAGAAAATCCTCCACATACTTTGCCTTTTGTCCTTAAAACAAAAGATGACTATGTCCAAATTCCATGATGGTTTGTGAGTTTTGCCACTGCTAATGTCAGATGCTGTCCTGTACTTCAGAGTACAGGAGATTTGAGTGGCAAAAACATTTCAGTAAGAGAAAGACTTATTGATTTGTTAAATCCTTCTCTTGCATAATGAGGTATTGTTTCCTAGCAGGGAAATAAGAGTAAAAAGAGCTAGCATTCATACAATTGTATAAGTCCCTTAATGAGAAAATAGAATATGGAAAAATCAACTTTTAAAGAGATAAAAGAATCTCCCCAAACTAACAAAAGATATCCATTCACAGATTTGAGATCTCTAAATTCCAAAGTGGATAAGACAAACTCACATCTAGACATGTTCTAGTAAAAGTGCTGTGAGCCAAAAAGACAAAAAGAAAAGCACAGAGAAGAAAAGACACATTATCTTTAAGATTCCAAAAATAAGCTAGTTGACTTCTCAACATAAATAAAAGCAACTGGAATGCAATGTAATGATACCTTCAAAACGCTGGCAAAAAAAAAAATCCGCCAACTTAGAATCTTATCCCCAGTGAAAATACTCTTCAAGGGTAAAGGTAAAGAAATTTGTGTTGGCCAGCCCACACAGGGATTCTGATCATTGAGAGAAAGGAAGCACACTCAGTGATTTCCATATTCAACCCCGCTTTCTCCCTGAGGTCATTTCCAACCACAGTAAAGGAAATGAGCGTAAACAGAAGTAGCAGACTCACTGGGTGGAAGAAACAGAGACCAGCATTCAAGGCTGTCAAAGAGATTGGGATTTGGAAGGATGAGTTTTGGAGATGGGGGAGCTGTAGAGCCCCAAATCTATACAAAGCCATTTCCCTAGGTCCTTGGCTGACTCCTGCAGTGCACATGAACAGAGAGAGACTAAGGGAGTCTATCAAAGAACAACTGCTTGAAGACTAAAAGCTAAAGAGCTGGTCAGGCTCTCAGCCACAATTATTGAAATGGAATGCACCTTGAGGGGAAAATGGTACCAAATGCCTATCTCATGCTTCCTACCTTTCCTCTGGATCTTGGTTCCATACAGAAATCTAACAGCTCTCCAGCGCTTCAAATATGTTTTGTTTTGTTTTGTTTTGTTTTGTTTTGTTTTGTTTTGTTTTGTTTGTACTTTAGCCTCTTTTTCTATTTGTTTGCAGAGGGAAAGTTGATTCACATCTACTTTGTCCACCATTGCTAGAAGCAGAATTCTTTCTTTCTATAAAACATTTGGAAAGAAAAATTTAAAGGCCAAATAAACGAGGGAATATATCATGTTCATGGATTAGGATACTCAACATTATAAAGATGATACAATTCTCCCTAAAGTAATTTACGTGTAATTCATTTTCAATAGGAAAAAAAAAATCCATTTGTGGGTGGGGAGTGAAACTTGGCAAGTTGATTCCAAAATTTATAAGGAAATTCAAAAGACCAAAAATGGGACAGACATTTGTGAAGAATAAACAAGACACCTTGCTTCTCTGAGTATCAACACTTACTATGAAGCTCCAGTAATTAAAACAGTGTGATATAATGATACACAAATAGAAAGTGGAATAAAAAAAAAGAGCCCAGCAATAGATTCACACACACACAAACACTAAATTTATGAAAAAGGTGGCACAGTACAGCAGTAAGAAATAATAGATTCTTTAATAATTTGAATATCTACATAGAAAAATGAAACCTGATGTCCACTTCATATCTTAAAAAACAATTCCAGTGGATTGTAGATCTGTAAAAGGTAAAACAATAAAGCTCTTAGAAAATACTATAGAAAAAATAATTATAGGAGAACAATTTTATGATTTAGTATAGGAAGAATTTAAACAAGATGCAAAAAAAAAAACTACAAAGGAAAAAAACCATAAACTTGATTTTCTTAAAATTAGTCAGGTCTATTCATTCAAAGACACTGAAATGGCAAGCCACAGAGTGGGAGAAGATATTTGCAATGCATATAATCAATAAGAAGTACCTGTCTCGCACTCCATTGCACATTACCATTTTACTCTAGCTATTACTGCTGTTGGATCTCATCTAGCCTCACCTCTCATCTTGCAGCTTCTTGACTGCCCTAAGACAGGGTTCATATGGGAAACGTGGGATCTGGAGATGTGAGGGACACCCTGTCGGGGAACCCTTGGTCAGTGGGGGCCCTGTACTAGAAGATAAATGGTTTTCTCTTTCATATCTCAGATAATTTTGAGGTGCATTTTACATGGCTCTTCAGAAGGCCCCAGTAAGATTGAGCCCAAGTTTCCCACAAAAGTGACCAGGTTGAAAAGACTTCTATTGGTTTCCTCTCTTTCCTTCCCATGTCTGCTCCATAGAATCATATCCCAAATAAACTATCTTCCTGCAAGCTTTTGCCTCAGGCTCTGCTTTCTAGGGGTAACCCAAGCTAAAACAGGCTTATATTCAGAAAAATCAACAAATCAACAGTAAAAAGATATACAATTCCATAGAATAATGACAAGAGTCCAGATAGGTCCTTCACCAAAGAAGGAAATCCAAATGGTCAATGAACATTTGAAAAGATACTCAATATTATTAATCAGAGATACTAATAAGCCTACTTCATACACATCAAAATGGCTAAAATTAAAAAGAAAGTTCTATTGCATATATTATCTATGGTTGCATAAGTTACTCCCAAACTTACCAGTTTAAAACAATAAACATTTAGAGGCACCTAGGTGGCTCAGTGGGTTGAGCATCTGACTTTTCATTTTGGCTCATCATCCCAGGGTTATAGGATCAAGCCCCACTTTGGGGCTTGCTTAAGATCCTCTCTCTTCCCCTCTGCCCCTCTCCCCTGCTCACGCTCTCTAAAATTAATAATAATAATAATAATAAACATTTATCACACAGTTTCCATGAGTCAGGAGGAATCTAGTTAGCTGGGTGCCTCTGGCCACGGGTCTCCCACAAGGCTATAATTAAGATGTCAGCTAGGGCCACAATCATCTGCAGGTTTGCCTGGGAGAGAGGACCCACTTCCCAGGCTGCTGCAGTCTTCAGGTCTTTACTGGCTGTTGGTCAGACATCAGTTCCTTGCCCTGCAGTCCTCTCCATAGGTTAGCTCTCAACATGGCTTCCCTCACAGTAAGCTAGTGAGAAAGCAAGGGAGGATGTCCAAGAAGGAAGCTAGTCTTCTTGTAACCTCATCTTGGAAGTAACATCTGTTGTATTCTGTTTTATCTTCTTCATTAGAAGGGAATTGCCAGCTCCAGGCCACACTTAGTGGGGGAGGCTTATGCAGGGTGCAAATACTAGAAGGCAGAGATCACTGGGGGCCATCTCAGAGGCTGCCACCACAGTGAGGATGTAGAAGAACTCATACATTCATGGTAGGACTATAAGTTAGTACTCCTACTTTGGAAAACAGTTTTGGCATTTCCTACGTAAGTTGAAGATATGCTTATCTTACAACCTAGCAACTCTACACTAGGTATACACCAAAAGAAATATGAATGTACATGCACCAAGAGACACAGACAAAAATGTTTATAGCAATATTATTTGTAATAGCTCTCAACTGGAAATGCCCAAGTGTCCTTTGACAGTAGAATGGATAAATATTCGTCAAATATTCCCATGATGAATACTGTACAACAGCAAAATGAGTGAAATAGAGTTACATGGATGAATATCATAATGTTTAGTGAAAAAAAATCCAGACACAAAGGAATACATTCTTTATTAGTTCATTCGTACACATTTCAGAAAATAAACAAAACTAAGCTATAGAATTTGGTGATGCCTAACCACAATGAGATACCACATTACACCAGTCAGAATGGCTGACATTATCAACTCAGGCAACAACAGATGTTGGCAAGGATGTGGAGAAAGAGGATCTCTTTTGCACTGCTGGTGGGAATGCAAGCTGGTGCAGCCACGCTGGAAAACAGTATGGAGGTTCCTCAAAAAACTAAAAATAGAACTACCCTATGACCCAGCTATTGCACTACTAGGTATTTATCCAAGGGATACAGGTGTGCTGTTTCAAAGGGACACATGCACCCCAATGTTTATAGCAGCACTATCAACAATAGCCAAAGTATGGAAAGAGCCCAAATGTCCATCAACAGAAGAATGGATAAAGAAGATGTGGTGTGTGTGTGTATACACACACACACATATACATACAGTGGAATATTATGCAGTGATCAAAAAGAATGAAATCTTGCCATTTGCAACTATGTGGATGGAACTAGAGGTATTATCTTAAGCGAAATTAGTCAGAGAAAGACAAATATCATATAAGGACTTCACTCATATAAGGAATTTAAGATACAAAACAGATGAACATAAGGGAAGGGAAGCAAAAATAATATAAAAACAGGGAGGGAGACAAAACATAAGAGACTCTTAAATATAGAGAACAAACAGAGGGTTGCTGGAGGGGTTGTGGGAGAGGTTATAGGCTAAATGGGTAAGGGGCATTAAGGAATCTACTCCTGAAATCATTGTTGCACTATATGCTAACTAGGATGTAAATTAAAAAAAAAAAAAAAGAATTTGGTGGATGACTGCCTAGATAGCAAAACTATAATGAAAAAGCAGGTAAGTGATTACCACAAAAGTAGTCTTTCATGGGAGAGGAAAGGCCTATGGAGTGGGAAGGAGAGTGGGAGGGTCTTCTAGCAAACCTTGATTTCTTGACTGAAGTAGCAGTTTGTTTTCTGATCATTACTGCACTGTACATTGTTATTTTGTGTACCTTATATACGTGTGCTATACCTTACCCTAAAGAAAGCTTTCACAAAACCACACACATCCTCTTATCCAGCCGTGCACCAGAGGGGGCCCAGAAAAGGGGCCTGGCCTAAGTGCTCCGTGTATATGAGCCAGGACCATTTCAGAACTGCCACAGGCGGGAAATCCTGTCTGCCTCACAGGCACTGGAAGGAAAGGAAGGTCTGCCGTTTGCTGCAGCGTTTGGCCTCTCCTCCCGAGAGGGTCCAGTCTCTCACAAGTTCATGGCAGGAGGGAGCAAATGGAAAG
Source organism: Acinonyx jubatus (assembly GCF_027475565.1). Taxonomy (NCBI): domain Eukaryota; kingdom Metazoa; phylum Chordata; class Mammalia; order Carnivora; family Felidae; genus Acinonyx; species Acinonyx jubatus. The sequence goes on along the minus strand of NC_069390.1, from coordinate 41,801,932 downwards.
GGGAACAGGAATGGTTGAAGGGACCTCTGGTCAGGAGTCAGGGATAGGGAACCCTTTTCCAACAGTCACTGGGGCTCAGCTCTTAGAGACAACCTGCCTGCCCCACATGAATTCAGCAAGCAGCTGCGAAAATCCTATCTACCTCCCCCCACCAGAACTTCAACGAAAAGGTCAAGGGAATTTTCCTCCCCTTTAAATGGAATGAATCTTTCTTGGGCCCAGAAAGAATTATTTATCAGGTGTTCATGGCACTCTGAGTGCCTTTATAGGGCCCAGCCAGCTGTGCTCTGAGTCACAACAGACAACTTTCTTCCTGAAAGCTCAGTTTATAGGCCAACTTCAAAGCCCAGGTCCTCAGAGCAGGGCACAAGGCTCCAGTTTGGGAATTGACATCAAAGGGGGAGGCACGAGTTGATCTGATGTCGGGTGGACAGCCGCAGGGCTGCAGGGGGAGGCCTCAGAGGATTCTCCTGTCCTCAGCCCCAGGAGAGTTCAGGGACATAGCCTGGCAGTGGCACAGCCTTGTGAATCCCAGCTTCAAAAGCCCTGGGCCATTTTTACCTGCTGCAGGAACCTGTCTAAAATGGCAGACAACAGTGGAGGGCAGCAGATTGGGGATGGCAAATGACCTCAAACCTGTTTATCCTGCCAAATCAGGGAAAGGAGACAGTAGAAATGTGGAAGAACCACCCAGAGCCCTGCTGTTCACAGTAAGAGTCATACACGAGGGCAAACCAGCATGGTGAGCATTAGCTGAGTGCTCCCACACCAGCGACAGTGCTTACGGATGATCTCATTCAGCACTCACAATCACCCATGCAAGGGAAGTACTATCATCCCCATCTTTCAGAGGAAGAAACAGAAGCTTAGGGAGGAAGTTCAGCAACTTGCTGAAGGTCAGAGTTAATAAGGATAGCTTTGAGTTCTACCATCCCTACTCTTACCTACTACTCAAGGTTAAAAAGAGAGTATGAGGCAGACTCTCTGGGGGCTAGAGTATAAAATAACAGAAGACAGCAGAGATAGGTAAAGTCATCCGAAGAAGACAGGAGGCTCCCTGGCCAACAGGCCTTGACTTCTTTCATTCACTCATTCATTCAACAAATCATTTCTTAGCCCCTTATGGCAAACATTGTTCTGGACCCTAGGGATAATTTGACCAAGACAATGCCCTTGCTCTCATGAAGCACATATTCTTGTGAGGAAGACAGAGAATAAGCAAACAAGTAAAGAATACAAGTATGATATGTATTAAATGATTATAACTTAAATGCAGGTAAATAACATGGATTTTTTTTTCTAGTGCTTCCTATGTGGCCACAAACTGTGCTTAGCATTTTCTGTGTAATAATATTTGATTCTCACAACTCTATTCAGGTAACTGCCAATATAAATCTTTATTTTACAGGTGAGAAAACTAAGGTATGAAAAAATTAAGTAATTTGCCCAAGGTCACAGCTGGCAAAATGGAGCAACCAGGGTTAGATTCCAGGCAGCCTGGCTCCAGAGCTTTTGCTTGTTACCTCTGCCTCCTGACTGCCTCCTTTCCATGGTATCAACCTACTAACAAGAGACTGGCTAAGTCATGGTCACATAGAAAGGAAGCACCTGAGGGGTGGAGCCATCTTATTCTGTCTCAAGAGAAGAAGGCCTGGCCAGAAACATGGGCATCGGGTCTGTAGGATGGGGACATCCTACAGCGGAGATAGGACCTCAGCTGATGCTGCTCAATGCCATGAGGACTGTCCAAGATTGCCCTGGTACCAAGACTGTGCCAGGCAACCTTCCAAGGAAGAATTGGACTCGAGAAGTCAAGTGTGTGTGTGTGTGTGTGTGTGTGTGTGTGTGTGTGTGTCAATGAACACCAGCAGCCTGGCAGTTGGGTTCTCACCCTATTTTTCCATCTGGCTTCTGAGCCCAGTGAGTATGATCATAGCCCCGAGAGGCAGCCCAGCTCTTGATGCTGAAAAATCTGGTTTCCAAGCCCCCAAAAACCCAGGGACCGATGACCAGGTCATGCATGCCAAAGCAACACTTCTCCATGGGATCCCCAGGAGATGCTCACTGCCAAATCACAGCCATGATGGCAGCTTCCACTTGCTGAGCTGTATTACTCACTAGGCAATGTGTGACGCACCCTCCTGTAGGCCTCTCTGCAGGCTTTCCATGAGCTCATCGTTCTTACCAGAGGCAACTCTATTTCAAGTGATCCAGAATCCAGGGCCACAGAAAAGCTCCTCTTTCCAAGGTAACAGCAGTCAATGTAGTGGTTGAAAGCTCTCTGGAGCCAGATACAAGCTCAAACTTCTACTAGTTGCTTACTAGTCTTGGAACCACTGTGCCTCAGTTTTCTCAGTAGTACGGGAATAATAATACCTACAACCTGGGTAGGATAGATTATGTGACAGGATCAAAGAAAGCCTAAAGTCTCAGGGGATGGATAAATCAATGTTTATTTCTCACTCCTGCAAAATTAGCTGTGGACCTTGTGGCCTCTCCTGGGCAGTCCCTCCCAAGTGGAGACTTAGGACAAGACTTGCATCTTGTGGCTGCACTATTCAGAATATGTGACTCCCAGATGGCCACTGCAGGGGAAGAGAAAGCTGGAGGGAGCACATTGGCTCTTAAATGCTTCAGTGTGGCTGTAGGAGAATGAGAAAAGGATCTCATGGTAGAGTCTCCAAACATGGACACCGTCCATTCCTTCCCTTCTAGTACATGCATGCCACTCCACCCTTCAGGAGGCAGACTCTATTTCCCTCTCCTTTAATCTGACTAGCCTTGAGCCTTGCCATGCTCAAGAGAATGCGGAGAAAGTGACCTTATGCCATGCCAGTCCCAAACCTACTCTTCAAAAGGCCTGGAAGCTTTCTTGCCCTTGGAAGCCAGCTCAGATCCAAAGTCCAACTTCCCTGAGACCTTCTTGCTGTAACAAAGACCAAGCAGCCACTTGGAGAGACTGTGTGAAAAGATGGAGATGCCCAGCTAGCTCTCAGCTCATTAACCATCCCAGCTAGGGTGCCAGGCACTTGAGTGAAGAACCCCTCTTGGACATCCCATGCCTACAGTCACTTCGAGAAAATCTGCCCAGCTGAGTCCAATCCAGAATGTAGAATCAGGAGAAATAAGACATGGTCTGGGGCCAGTTTACTTACACACCAATAGAAAGAAGGGAATGTGTCCCTGAGGCAGGGGAGGAGTCATAAAGAATGCCTGAAGCAGCTTCTCCCAAGAGTGAACCAGAGCATGCACAGCCCTGCTTTGGGGCCCAGGAGTCACAAAATTAAGGAGCATAAGATCTCCCATTCATATATAGAATGTGGCCCGGGGTTGGCCAGAGAGAACTCTGTAGAGAGAATCACTCATCTGGCACTTTGGGGGTCTGCAGCCTGGAGAGGGAGTGGCAAGCTAGGCATCTCTCCTAGAGCACAGGGGTGGTGGCCTTGGGACCAAAAGGCATCAAGAAGCTGCAAGTGGAAGTGCTCCGACCTGACAGGACTATTGTAAGCTCATGTTAGATATGTCTGGGGACTCTCTGAAATGACCAGGGAAGACCTGGGCAGAGGAACCCCACTGTGGGCAGAAGGGGGCAAAGGCCACAAAAGCTGTGCTGTTATGGTCATCAGGACCTCATGTGTGCCCACCTGTCTAGCATGGTCCTAGGAAACACAGGTACCAGCGAGAAGGCCTGAAAGTGATAGCCAAGAAAATGTCAGCGTGTACGTGAAACACCTTCGGGGGCTCCCAGAATTAGGCAAGAGGAATCTGGGGAGGGCTGGTATTCCCATGATTGTAGGCAGAGAAGATACCGAAAGAACTGCTTACTACTGTGATTCTGACTCCGCAGGCTGCAGTCTTCTATGGCTGGGGATTTGGCAGGGACACTAAAAAAAGTTTTGCTGAGATGCCCAGACTCTACATTCTCTGGACATAGAACCCAATTTTCCAGCTCTTTCCAGAGACAATTTTGCCTCTGAACCTGGATTTGAGGTCTAGTAAGGAGGTGCTTTCTAGATCCAGGAGACCTCTAGAGGCAAACAGGGACTTGGACCAACAACGAGCCAGGGACTTAGTCAAAGGGGGCTGTGTGCCTTCAGTGGGCCAGGAGAGCCTTGCTATGTATAGGGAAAACGAGACTTTGAAGCTTCCAGGGCCCAGGACAAAAATGGCAAGAGGGACCACTGCTACAGCCCACAAAACTAGCAAAATGTCCCAAGATATCAAGTCAGTTAAGGATTGAGATGCAGCTCAGGGCTCAGTGAGAAAGCATCTGTGACTGATTAGTGATGTCAACCCCAAGGACTGAGGACAATAGCAGCCTCATGTCTGACTCTGTGACCTCAGCCAAAGGACTGTGTCTCATTCCTTCTCGGTTCTAAAGCAGAGTGTGGGAGAAAGCTAGCAGCTGAGCAGTAAGGAGCCCCTTATTCATGAGGCCCAAACCCTCATTTATCAGGAGGAGCTTTTAGCAAATGCTTCCTAGCTCTCCATGTAAAAGTCTTTGAGAAGCTCAGCTGGGAAACCTCTTCTCTGTCCCCTGAGCTGTCTCCAGTGAGCCCAAGAGAGGTCCTTTTTAGGGTGCTGCTCCAAAGCACAGCCCTTCCTGGGCTCTTCCGCACCCTCCGACCATGACGTGCACCCTCTGCTGTGCGGGCAGGTCCACCCCACATGTGCCCTGGCTCCAGCCTCATCTGCATTTAACATCCCTTGTTGGGCTGTGGCAGAGAATACTCAACAGACTCATATTAAAAATGCCCTTTAAAATTCAAAAGCTTTGAACTAAAGAAATATCTCGAGAAGTTTTCATGGAAAGTTCAGCTCCATGGGTTCAATTCACTACACTTAGATGCACCTTTTCAAATAATAGGGGAAAAATGTAACAGGGTCAGACCCAATCAATATGCTTGTTCAAACAGAATTGCAGGGACTGTGATGTGCACACATTTTGTACTCTGCCTTTGTACCCTGCCACTCGCTCTGAAGAAAGGTTTCTTTGCTCGGAGAGCAATGAAAGTGATAGCCTTTGGAGTGGAGGCGGCAAAGCAATGGCGTGTTTATGGGGCTGGGAGGGGCTGCCATTTTTCACAGCCCCCCAGCCTTGTCTCTTTGTTCTTTTCATAACGGCTTGAAACCCACATGGGCAAAGTCCCTCGCGCGCCCCAGCGTCTGATGCTGAATCAGAAGCAGAGGGCTCCCAGAATTTGCCTACTATGTCTCAGAAATGTGATTTGTGGATTAGACAAATAATTTGCTGCTTCTTTCCCACCCTTGGTGCAAACACAAAAGGACTGCAGTTGGGGAAAAGGGGAAAACTTCCAAAGCCCAAAATGGGCTCTTGTCTAGCTGAGCCAGGGGCCACATTCACCCCCACCCCTTTCATCCCCAAACTGACTTAGGGCATATAGAGGCTTTCCTGGCCTTGGGCTGCAACCTATAATAGCCAGGAAAATCCTAAAGAACCCAGTTTAACTGAAGACCACAGCCAGGTGGGTAGAGCGAAGCAAATAGGCTAAGCAGAGTTTCTATTCTCACAGCCAGACACGAAGGCAGGAAGAAAAGTGAATGATGGGGAGCAAACAAAAGGTTTTCAGCATCTATATCAGCCTGGGTACATCTACTTCACATGCACTCATAAATGTACGTACATCTCAGCTTCATCAGACTAGACCCCAAAGTGTTCTCATTGGTTCTTGCTAAAATTAGATAGACATCCTGGGCTCAGCCTGGGCCAGTTTAAAGTTACAACTCAGGAGAGGATGTCACAAACAGATGCAGGAGCAGCACACTCACACTGTCAATCACAATGCCCTCATTTAACACTCTGCTCAGGTCCTGTGGTCTTGTTAAGAAGCAAAGCTCAAATCATTTCCAGAGTGGTCCCCTCCTGGAGGGTCCCGGTGAGCACGTACTTGCACAAATAGCCCCATCTTACCTCAAATAATGAATCCTCTTGAGGGGGTTGAGAAGGGGCCAGGCCACGTAGCCTGCTGACACATGTTGTGGTTGGAGCATGCCTTTTCTAAACCACACGTGCTCTTCATGAAGTCTGAGTTGAAGGCCTGTCATGCCCTCTGTAGATGAAAGTTTGGTTCACAATTCTTAGAGAAGAGGCTACCCCTTCTCCTGGCTGAAGCTGGAGAGAACAGAGTCACCATGTTCACTCCTACACAGGACTATATGTGTGAGACAGAAACTGAGACCATCAACTGATGAGTGACTAAAGAAGATGTGATATATATACACAGTGGAATACTACTTGGCGATGAGAAGGAATGAAGTCTTGCCATTTGCAACAACATGGATGGAACTAGAAGGTATTATGGTAAGCAAAATAAGTCAGTCAGAGAAAGACAGATATCATATGATTTCACTCATATGTGGAATTTGAGGAACTCAACAGAGAAACATAGGGGAAGAGAAGGAAAAATGAGATAAAAATAGGGAGGCAAACCATAAGAGACCTTTAAATACAGAGAACAAACTGAGGGTTGCTGGAGGGAAGGTGGAGGGGGGATGGGTTAAATGGGTGATGGGCATTAAGGAGGGCACATTTCAGGATGAGCACTGGGTGTTATACATAAGAGATGAATCACTGGGTTCTACTCCTGAAGCCAAGGCTACACTAATTTAAAAAAAAGTGTCTATGTCTACAGACAGCCACCCTGTGTGCATTGGCTCCTGTACCTTTTTTTTTTTTTTTAACTTTTGCACTCAGTTATTGAGGAATCTCCACTCTCCCCACCACCTCCCCCTCCCCTGCCCAACCTCTTTCATCTGTTATGGGGATATCTCCAAGTAATGCTTAAAACCAGAGTATTTTTTATTTTAAAATTCAAAAAGAGATCAGTAGCTAAAAAGCAGCAGTGTCCTCTGTTCAGAAGGCTTTGGAATCTATTTTCCCCAGTTTAAATAGTTGGAAAGTCACTCTAAACCTTGGGTGCTCTTCTTTGGCAATAGAGAAAAACTGCCATAACAACAAACTTGGAAACACACACATCCCTAAACTGAACTGGCCCCTTGGCTTCTGTTTTAAGCCTACATCACAAGTCAGAACGAATTAAATACAAATCCAGTTTGCAATGGTCCGTCACTAACCCGCCTCACTGGAAGGAGCTGGAGGCGTGTGGTTTGGAAAGCGGCCCATGGCGTCACTCCTGCTATCTTGGATTGCCAAACCAACCCCACATGGGAGTCCACAGCCCTGCAGCCCCTCGACCAGGGTTGGGTGGAAGGCCACTGTGAGCAGCTGCTGAAGCCCAGCCAAGGGCCCCAAACACAGGCCTTCTTCCCCCAGGGGCCTCCAAAGTCAATCAAGTGTCAAGGAACTGTCAGCAGGAGAAACTTTTCATAGGTCACACAAGCAGGATTGAGAGCGGACACTGGGGATTTTCCAAAGAAATGGAAAAAAACTAACACAGGCCACCCATGAGAATATATAGCCAGCAAGAAGCAGGAAGCATATCGGGTTAATATTTTAATCTGTTCATCGCCATTTTTTTTTTTGCAAACCATTACACCTTTATTTAAATTAACTTTTTTCTTGCAAAATATTAATTTCATTTTTCCAACAAAATCTTATAAAGGCAAAAATAAAATCTTATTTTGGCAAATGTCATGAAGTTGATACTGGCAGCATATGGAGTTAGTTAAAAATAGACGGCAATTTCTAAATATAGTTAAGATTTTTTTTTTTCCGACCACAGTCAAAGACAAATTTTCATTTAAAGTGTGGCCCCACCCAATGGAGTTTTTTTTTTTCTTTAAACATCATTTTCTGTATGCAGAATATCATGAGCTCATGATTTAAATAAAGGGCCACAAACACTGTGCCTGGCTTGGCACAGCTTCACTAGAGGCTGGAAGTCAAGTCAAAGTCCTGCTGCTGGCCTTCAGGGATGGTGGGGGCACACTGCCTGCCCTCTGGCCACCAGACCCACGTCCTGGGGAAGCTGATCTAGGTTCTCCAGGGCAGGCAACAAAGCCCTATCACAGCCCAGCGTGGAGTCAGGGAGTTTTAGGTAGACACCACCCAGTGTGAAGTTTATTGCTTATGATACAATAAAAGGTGCTTCCTCTCACCTTTTCTGTATTTCAAGGGGTGTGTGTGTGTGTGTGTGTGTGTGTATGTATATATATGTGTGTATATATATATATATATATATATATATATATGTATATATATATATACATATATGTATGTGTGTGTATATATATGAACTTTTTTTTTAATTAAAGCAAACTGTTCTGTTTTTCCCAAGAAGAGCCCTTTGCTGAGAGAACCCATGGACAGGTCTGGAACCAAACCTCTTGAATACACTATTGCCCCTAAACCAAACCCAAGGGCCAAGGTATGGACTTGGGCTCCACATGCCACCCTGGTGGAATCTCCCCCTCCAGAGCTGGTCACCAAGCCAGGTCAGGGACAGCTGACCTCTGCAGCTAAGGGCTCCTCTTCCCCCAGATAACATGCCAACAAGCCTAACACTGGGCTCCCCTGGAAGCACATCTCAAATGCAACCTTCACCTGAGTTCACTGGATACTGGACTGGCCTCTGCCCGCCCTTCTCCCCTACCCATACCTACCACCCAAATGGTACCTGAATCTGTATGTGCAGCTCCAAAATCCTGCATCCTCACCTTTCCAGCCACTCAGCCCTTGAGGTGAACAGTAGAAAATATATTCTGATTCTAAAATACAGCATCAGTATTTTACAGTGTGTATCAAAAGTGCCTTTGTCATATGTAAAAAGGAGTCTGAACTAAAGTCGGTGGGGGGCCGGGGGGGTGGTGGTTAGGACCCAGCCCTATAGTGAAGTTGTGGCTGCTCCTTCCTCCAGCCAGAACCCCTGCTGAGCTGGAAGGGGTTTCCTTGGGGGAAGGAAGATCAATCTTCTCGGAGGAAACTGGTTCCACTGGGCCCCTGGCTTCAGACTTCTCCTTTGCACGTTGGGTCACGGGTCAGTCACTGCCTGGGCTGGCAAAAAGCACAGGAGACAGTGAGAGCCTGGCAGGATCCCAGCCCACATCTGAGGAGCAGGCAGTGGGCATGTCTGCACACACACATGACAGGGAATGGCAGGCTAACAAGACAGAGCAGCAAGAGCAGGGGGCTGGGGCAATACGGCCGCCGCTGGGGGACCCTCAGCTTCTAGGATTCATGGGCACTTGGCCTCACCCTCTCTCTACCCTTACCACTTCTAGAAGGATTGCCGGATGCATAGTGACCCCTGATCTGACAGGGCAAAAGGCCCGAGTAAAGAAAACCTTGGGGTCCAGTTCTGGCCCTGCCCTTCATTCACTGAGGGACTCTGTAATGCTCTCAGCCTCCATAGGTCTTGTTTTTTTAACCTAAAAACAGAGTGGTTATACCCACCTCCTAATAAGGATTTACCCTAACACGAAGGTAAACACAAATGTGGATGCACTCCAAAAAAAGTGTTAAAGACCTATCTCACAACGACAGGGGTGTCAAAAGCCAGGAGGAACAGAGCCTCTCCCCTGCCTCTCTGTGGCCTGGGGTGGTGTCACCAAACTCAGATCTCCAGGAGAAATCTACACACCCTACTGTGGCCCCAACAGGTCCCTGTGGCCTTTACAAAGGACATGGCTGAAGTATTTTCCTGTGGTTCTTCAGTCACGGGGTCTCCGATGCACACTTCCCAGGAATCTGGCCCAAGTAGACCAATCTCTTCCTTCCACCCTCAGGCTGGCGGGGCACCCAGGCTGGGGGACACCTGCTGAAAATCACAACCCCAACCCAATGCACACACTCCCCATCCCTCCCTTCTCCAGACACCTAGAGTGCCTTGAGGTGGCCCAGATGAGTCCATGGTGATGAAAAACAAAGGCTCTGAACTTGCACTTCAAACTCTGGCTCTGACACTTACAGCTTCAACTCCTTGGGCAAGTCCCTCAAGGTCTCTGAGCTTCATTTCCTCATCTATAAAATGGGGTGAGTATCTTTACAGGGTGGTTGTGAGGATCGAAGGAGATGCTTAGCACAATGCCTGGCACATAGCAGGTACTCAACAGGTACTAACTGTAAGTACATACAAAGGAAAGAGAGGGAAAACCCTACAAAATGCCAGTGATATAGAACATCAGGAAGGGGACTGCAGAGACTTCTGGTTGGACCCTCCCCTGTCCAGGTCAGGCAACTGGCCTCAGGCCACAAACTCACCATAAGACTGAACCAGACACTGGGGCCTCTGGGCTCCCAGTCCGGTGCCCCTTCCCAAAATCTCTCCCTGCCTCTTGTCACTAAATGCTCTCATGGGCAGGACCCACAAAGAGTGGTGCCAGAACATTCTGAATAGCTGAGGGCCAACTTCACATTACCCTGGGTGGCCTCCCCATGAAGCTTCCCTTCTTCTCCCTTTCCTGAAGTGATGAAAAGGGCAGTCGTAGTCCTTGCCCTTTGTGAGGCAAAGGCAAAGGGACACCAGAGTGAGAACCCATCTCCTCACTGGGTCCCAGTTTTCTCATCTGTAAACCTGGATTTTTTTCTAGTCTTCCAGTTCTTCTAATTCTCTGGCCAAAGCCCTGAAAGGCCGAGCGAGACTAACACTTCCTTTCCAACACCGCCAATCTCAAGCTGCAGCCTGGCCTACACTGAGCCCTTGGGGCACTGGGCTCCCTGCGGAAAAGAGAGCTGCGTGGAAGGGGTACAGTTCTGGCTTCTATTTCAGGGAGGCAGGGGGCTTGGACCACATACTCTTAACTGAGGTGAATCCACTGAGAATGGGGTTCTTAAAAACTATCCACCCCCACCCACCTGCCAGTCCATGTCAGTCTCCCCAGCGGCCGCCTTGCCAGCAGAAGGAAGTGTCAGCAGACGGCACTGTAATCAGCTCAGCAGCAGAGAGAGCAGGGAGAGCATGCTCGATGCTAGGGGAGTGGCAGGCCAGGCAGGGCTCTTACTTGGAAGGTGTTAGACAAAGGTGTAGTGGAGTCCGTTGCTTAAGGGGGGGTAAGGTGGCAACGTCCTGGAGGACAGAGGGGCTTTAGGCGGGAGGAGGGCCAGCTGCTGCGCTAGACGGGCACACAGGAATTAAGCGGGGCGTTAGGCTCCTTGTCTGCTCCTGCAGCAACAGACGCCCCACACATGGCGGGGCTAGAGTAGTGTGGGCCACACCACCCACCACTAACGGCCTGGGTGGTGTGCCCTGGGGCCTGTGGGGGCCTGGCTGGGACTGGCCTGCAGTTCCCAGATATGCTTCTCAGCTGGAGAGAGGGAGCAAGAGTATGGAAAGGCTGTGGCCAAGGTGGCCACTTGGTGCGGAGGTGAGGGAAGCCCTGCTAACTGCCTGCAGGGTGTGTGGGCATGCTTGCCTGCCTGCAGTGAGGAAGCAGAGATCCAGGTGGGTAGGGCAAGCACAGGCCAGACAGGAGGGCACCTTATGGTGGTTTGGGGGAGACTTTCCATGCTAGACCCTTCAACATGGAGAGGAGTCAAAATTACTAAGATGGGCCACAGGGAGCCCCCAGGATCATTTGGAGGAGGGGTCTAGGTGAGTCATCTACTGTCTCCCCAGCCACAGATGCCTCGCTAACCACCTCTCAGCCCATTGAGCAGGTCTTCAAGGGAGAGAAGACAGCAGGGAATTCAGGGACTCTGCAGGATCAGAGCATGGGGGTGGGGGAGATGGAGAATAGGCCTCCCCTTGTCCAAGGTCACTTCCATGGCTTCTTCAGGTGCTGTTTAATCTCTGGTCCCCAGACCAGACTCCCAGGGCCAGTCACCTCAGGGCCCAGCAGCCCCAACCCTTGATCACTTCTAGACCCGCTGGCCAGGGTTGGAGGGCTGGTGTGTGTGTGTGTGTGGGGGGGGGGGTGTATTGTGACACCACTTCATGCTCTATGATCACTCCCTCCCCAGAAGGCCTGGAGCACACTTAGCCAAGACACACAGTGCCCTCTGCATCTGGGGACAAATCTTACTAAGTGAACCGGGAGGGCATACATGGGGAGGGGAGATGTGGGTGAAGGGAGAAGCCATGAGCCTCTTTCCTGGCTGAGAGAGAAAGCCTTTTACACACACAGACACGCACATGTGTGCATGTGCACACACACGCCTTCCCATCCCACCGTGTTTTTTCCCCACTGGCCAGCAAAGTCCACTTCCCAAGTCCTGGTCACTGGCATAGGCCACCGTGATAAAGTGGACAGTGGCTTTGATTTGGGAACAAAGCAGGGGCTCCCTTTGCCTCACCCCAGCAAGAAATTCAAGCACCACTGCTTTCCTGCCCCTTTGTGAGGCCAGAAACCTTAGCCTTGGGCCCCCTGGCTCAGGGGCCTGAAAAACCTGTTTTTAACCCACATTTGCAGAGAAAGCTGAATAGCAGCACCACTCCCAGATTTAAGAATGAGCTAAAGACATCCTCTCCTGGGCCTCTTTCCTCTGACCCTCCTGAGCTCTGGTTCTCTCTACCACCTGTGCTGCCCCATCTCACCTCCCAAGCCCTGAGGGACAGGAGAACATTCCAACTGGCTCTCAACTACCAAGCCTGACACCTGGTTTTCTGCAGACTCCCTGACAAGCCATGCTGGACTCTGAGCCCAGGAAGCAGTGAGGGGGAGCCGGACTTGGAGGCTGGCATCCATGGCCTCACCTGCCACCTGCTTGCTGCGCTGGGAGGCCTCGGAGGCCAGAGCGTAGGAGATGTTGATGATGCGCTCCTGCTCCTGCAGCTGTGAGTCCAGGTCGGCCACGCTGTTCCGGTCCTGGCCTGATGTCGGCTGCAGGTTGCACATGCTGCAGGAGGGCCAGAAAGCAAGCTATGGGCCCCCACCATCCCTGGCATCTGCCACAGGAGAGGAGGGTCTCCCTGGCCTGGAGACTCTCACCCTTTGAGGGGGCATCAGATAAACACAGAGTACTTTCTCTCCAGACAAAGTTATATGTGCTTCTCCCAAACACCCCGTCACAGCTTTGTCCCTCCTTTGGGGGGATCATGGACCTTAAGAAGAGTTACAGCACTGGGTTCCTATTAAATCCTGAAGTGAAAAGGCTAAGCTAGCTCTGAAAGAGAGGCTATCAGATACCAGGTTTACGTTTCTGAAGCTCCAGGGGCTGAGGGGACAGGAAAGCCTTCTGTCCTGGCCTCCAGGAAAGTAGGCAATGCATCTGGCACCTCAGAACAAGGTTGGCTCTGGTCTGGGGATCTGTGTGAGGAACTGAGAGGGCCACCCTTGGGGCTGATCTTCAACTGTGTCCACCTCACTGTCACACTTGGCTCCAATTCCTACCTTTGCCAACATCACAAGACATAGATCTGGGGGCAAAGTGCCAGGATGGCCCTCTATTGAGGATTTCAGGACTTCGCAGACAACCTAGCAAGCTTCCTCACAGATCCACCGGTGCCGTGCTGAGAGCCAGCCTGCCCTTCGCAATAAACAGGGCTTACCTGAGTCAGAGGCCTGGCAAAACACGCACCCTAGTTAGCCTGGCCCAGGGCCCCTGCAGTTGAGACACCCCTGGGGTCGGCCTAGCAGGCTGTCAGGACTCGGGCATCGTAAGAGCTGACCTGGAGCGAGCAAGGATGTTGCGGATCTTCTCGGCTTTGCGATACCGCGCCTGCAGCTCCTCAAGGCTGGGCGGCTCCTCAGGGTCCAGCTCCACGTAACGCTCGGGGATGGAGACCTTCTCTGGTTTGGACAGCTGAGGAAAGGACCGGGCAGTGGTGGTGGGGGTCTCAGATATCGGGTTTGGGACTTGCTCCTCTCGCCCTGTCCCCTAGCTCAAGGAGGAACACAGAGCCCAGAGTTAAGCAACTTGCTGAGATCAACAACAGTCCACTGTGGAGTCGGGATCTGAACCTGGATCTGACTCCAAAGCCTGTGTTCTTTCTACCACACCAGACAACCTCCTACAGGCCAAGGGAAGGGAAGGGGAAGACAAAACAGCTAGACTGGAAGCACTCCAGATTTAAAAATGATCATTCTCAATGCCGCCTTCAATATGAGCTGATCCCTGCCTACCTCCACAGCTACACTGATCCACTGTGCGGCCTCTTCCCCTGCTCTTTCCTCTGCGTGGGATGCTCTTCCATTTGCTCCATGCTTTCTGACCTTTTGGACCTCACCTCCAGAAGTCTCCCTTGTTCCTTACCCTCCCCCTTACCCCGGCCCCTGATACCCCCTCCTGTTTTCTGTTTCTCTCTCTGCTGTCTAGCGCAAGGACCTGGCACCCTGCAGCCCTTCAGCAAATACTCCTTGGATGGGTGGATGGATTGATGGATGAAAGAAAGTGATAATGCTTTCTGCACCTACAAAAGCTCCTCTGATCTAGACAGGAGGCAGCCGTGCGGTGTCTACTGCTTGTGAGAGGAAAATGTCCCCCAACTCCCTCCCACCGGTCTCTTACATGAACCCAGCAGCAACCTCAGCCTGGTGAAACCTTGCTTAGACTAAGAATGCTAAAGGCAACTTATGCATCCCAGGGAATTTCTTCCTCCTCGAACTACAAAGGGACACTAAAATGGGGTTGGTTGAAGCTTCTAAAAAGCTAAATCCAATCCCAGGGTAAATCTGGACTTGAATTAAAACCCATGCAGACCTTTCATTCTGGTGAAAGACGGTAAGAAATAAGCTCTTCTCTGTTATTTCCAATGAGGACAGATCCAGAGGAAGGAAGTAGATTACATTGTAGCAGGAGGGATTTAGGTTAGAGATAAGAAAGGACTTTTTCCCCTGGCTGGCAGGCCAATTAGGACACCATGAAGCATACTTCCGTTGCCAAAGCAACATGCAGAAGCTTCTTGTGTGAATCTGAGAAAGCACAAACCTTTGGCTGTTTCAGAGGTGCCAAAGGGAAAAGGTCTGAGGGCAGGGGACTGGCTTCATTAATCCCTGGAGCTCCAGCTGACCCCGGAACTCAGCAACTCCACAGGTGTCAATTTGTCCATACCCTGCTAAATCTGTCTTTCATGTGGGGAGAACATTTCCTCTTGTGCAGTTTCAGTGCAGGCCAAGTCCTCATACAAATATTTGTGGGGTATCTGTGGGCCACTGTGCACTTCATTCAACAGAATTGCCATTCAGGAAATATTTACAGAGCACCTACTATGTGCCAGGCCCTGTGCTAGGTACTAAGTGCACAGAGGTGAACCAAACAGCCATAGACACCATTCTACAGAGCTTACAAATGGCACAATATAGGCCACAGAAGTCCGCCCCATGTCTTGAAGACCCTGAGTCTGTCACCCTCTGATTCCTTGCTCTTTCCTTGGGTAAGAGATAGTCCTGACTTATAGAAGACCCAGGGGTTTCTTGCTTTCCTAGGCCTGGCCAGTCATGATGCATTTGTGCCACCAGAGGGCAATAGAAGAACTCAGACCAAAGCTATGCAGGTCTCCTAAGCTCTGCCATGGCTGGAAATTTCACTTGTGATTTTCAGACCTGCTCGCCTCCCACCCCCCACCCACACACCAAGTCTAATTGCTCAAGTTGGCCAAACTGGCCAGTCGCAAGGCCAACTCCTAGTTTTCCAGGAAACATTTCCCAACAATAACAACTACCTCATCACATGCCTACTATGTGCCAGGCCCTGTGCTCATAGCTTTCTGACCGTTGCTAATCCTCCAGGTAACATGCTGAGTCACTTTACTCCTCACCACAACCCATTTCATCGTTGAGGAAGCTGAGGCCCAGAGAAGTTAAATGACTTGCTGTAAAGTATAGAGAGAGACAGATTTTGAATCTGCATCATCAAAATACCTGGCTCTTTTTATTGCCTCGAGCTGCTATTCATACATTCTCCTGACCACTCTGAAGCTGAACCCCTGTCCCCATTCAGGACAACACCCCCCAGTGCCACTGGAAGGGTTGGTCAGGCTGCGAGCCCAAAGGCCGGTTCTCCTGGGGGAACATAAAGGAAGACCCTGCCCTCACCTCTCTGCTGATGTCCAAGTCATAGTCTTGAGGTTCCAGGTCCAACTCAGTGACTGGCATGGCCTGTACTTTCAACCAGCCATTCTCCTCCTTGTCCTTTCTTTCCCCTTGCATGGCCCGTTCCAGCAACTGCAGGTCAAAGTCCTGCTCACGCTTCCACTGGCAACAGAACAAGAAGGTTAAATGTAGTCACTTCCTGACTGCTAAAAGAGCCATGCTTGTGCCCTTTTGGATGGGGCTTGCAGGCATTGGGGTCCTTGGGAAGAGGGCCTGTGACCCATTACGGAAAAGCTGTGTGACCATGGACACCTTGCTGGGTGCTATAACCCTGTGTAATGGAGAATGAGGCCTCTACCCCTTTTATATGGCCTGATTCCAGACTGCTGATTTCTCTCTGATCTGGACTCCCAGAAAATTCACACATGTACCTCCAGGGCCCAGGTCTAAGACCCATGGCTTTAGACCCATAATGGTCTCCAGGGATACAGGAGGCTTCCAGGTCCAAGAAGGTGACCCCAAAACAGAACTTGGGATACAGCTCCAGAGAAGGGACTGCCCCTTCTGCTGCCACATAGCTTGTGGAAGGCTTTCTGGTTCAGCAGCCAGAAATGATGGAAAAACAAGCCCTGTGAGGCCCTGGTAAGCAAGTAGAATAGCCAAGACCCTCTCTAACAGGTACTCCCAAGAGGATACACTTAGGGGTGGAGGATATCGCACCCTCAGCAGGGCCAGGAAGGTCCAAGCAGGAATAGCTAAACTGCTATTTACCCAGGCATCTATTTGGGGCAGATATTTTAAGTTAAAAAAAAAAAAAATAAAGAAACTATGTAAAACTGAAATGCTAAACCAAATGCAACATATCCAAGGCTATTCCTCAGTATCAACTATATAACAAATCATCTCTTCAGAGGGAAAACTAAACTGGCCATTTTAAGATTCAAGCACAACTACGCAACTCTGCAGGGGCCTTTCAAATCATCCCTGCGGCCTACACACTGCCTTTGACCCTGAGCAGGTTGTTGAGAGGAGGAAACAGGTTCAAAGGCTCTTTTTTTCTTGAGCAGACACCAAGCACATGCTTCTCCATCCCAGGTCACCTCCTCCCCCCACCCTATACATCTCACAGAGCCCCAAATGGTCATGATTACCTTTGATGCCTCCTCAAGTCCTCCCCAAAGCCCCAAACCCATTGCTATACCAGCACATTTCACCCATTCATGCACAAGCTCTCAATATGGACTCCAAGCCAGTGTAATTGCTCTTAGGTGATGATTTCCAATTACAGTATGAAAGGATTAGGCATTTGAAGTTTCAAGGATGAAAAATTAATTTAATGATTCACAAAGAAAATTCACATTTTCTTACACGCTCACAAGTGCCCCAAATAGAGACAAGTCCTCATTTAAACCCAGCCTGATTGTTTCCACAAAAAGTTCACTGAAGTTCACAGAAAAAGTTCACTAGATTCTATGATGTATCCTGGGGAAGAACCACGCCAATCCATTATCGTTAAGCAACACGTTTATTGGCGTTGATGCAGAGACTTACACAAGTCTTTTTTAAGAGAAAAATTACAAGATATTCAATTTACGATTTTTAGATAATCTTTCTACATTTGAGACATCAGGTGGTAAAAGGTCAGTGTTACCCCCAAATGACATTTGCTTATAAAGTTTAAAAGTTACCGGCTTTGCAGCTTTTGAAGCTAGGAGTGTCCTGGGTCTTACCCCTTTGGTGTCTGTGCTAACAGCTGCAGAGAGGTCCTCTGAATACAGAACATAATATATCTCGCCATCCATTCAAGCTATTAAATACTAGAAACACAGAAAGTTTTCCATAAGAAATTGTGCGATAGGACTGGAGGAATTAAAACTGAACCACTTTAGGATTGGTAGAATTTATTTAATCGTGTGATCTCTGAAGTCTGTGTCTGCTGTCCAGGTGTAAGGCATGGACTTGGATAAATTCATAATGCCCAGACCTCTGCCCATGATCATGGCCCTCAGGCAGCGGGGTTGGCTCAGCCTTACGGGGCAGCTTTTGGGTTAAGTGAATTATGAGTCAGTAGGCAGCAGAAAGGTGAGTGACACATGGGAGTGCTAGCTAGGCTATGGAGACAAGAGCTGCTATTACAAGCCTGGTAACAAAGAGCACAGGCCAGTTAGAGAATGTTCAATGCAAATTAGAAGCTTCTGTAAACACAATCAGGCAGGATTAGAGAGGCAATGAGCGGTAACACTAAAAGCAAAAGAGCTTGTGCAATGAATTAGGGAAAGAACAGTCTGGCTAGAGGTCTAGGGAAACACGTGATTTCAAACAACAGGGAAAAGTCAAATGGAATGTTTCCCAAAAGGACTGAAGGGGACTGAGGGCAGGGTGCAGTTCCTGGAAGCACCACCAGGAGGCAGCACAGAGTCCCCAGCTCTCTAGGGACACCATGAGGCCTGCCAGCACCACAAGCTGTGGGAGACCACGTGCTCTCAGGGTTGTGGAGCACCACCCTGTGCTCAGTTGCTCCACAGGGCATCACTTAGAGGTTTGGGAGGCAAGTTGGCTTGGGCTCCCCCTCATCAAATCGTATCATCATCTTCCTCTTCCATTCCTGAACTCTGTACACCCAAGTCCTTGATTGAGCTGAGACTCCAAATGCTACCATGGCCTCTCTCAGGCTCGGCTTGGAGAACAAACTTGGGACATTTTCTCTGGTTCCCAGGCTCCTGCCGTGACATCCTCACTCCTTCTCTGATTCTGGATCACCCTCTGACCAGGTGACACATGTGGCCTGGGTTGTGGACAAACAGCCTTGTGGGGTGTTTTCTGAACCATCCCGGTCGAAGGCCTACTCTCTCCAAGGTGTGACGTTCTTATGTTCAGGGAACTCAGGGATGCTTTGCTCCTGTCCCAGCCCCTCCTGCCTGGACCCTCCTAACATACTGAGCCGAGATCTCCGGGGAGAGGTTGGCTGAGGTAGCGGGACGAGGGCAGGCCCGTCCTCTCTCCTTGGCTCAACGTCCTCTTGCGCTCCCGGACCAGGGCCTTCTGGTGCCGCTTCATGCGCTCCAGCTGCTCCTCCGCACTCATCTTGCCCCGCTGATGGTCCCCTGAGTACAGACGCTCCAAGGCACTCTTGGGTCTCTGGGGAGCAGGAGGGTGAGAGACAGGGCAGCTAGGCTGGGACACAGAGGACAGCCACCCTGTGGCTTCTCACTCCCATTCTCTCTCTCTCTCTCTCTCTCTCTCTCACACACACACACACACACACACACACACACACACACACACTAGTTGGGCTCCTCTTAGCCATAGAGAACCCCTTTCTCTAAGCATACTCATGGACACAATATCCCTGACTCTCACAGGCTGTCTGGGGAGCACCACATTCTGCACATGCAGACACTGAGGCCCAGGTTCGTCCAGCTGGGCACACATACAGCACGTGATGGGACCAGAACTCAGGGTGCAGACTTCCTGGGTACCCTCCTGGGAGCCTGAGAGGATGCAGAGAAATGTGGAGGGTCCATAGGAAATGGAGAGAGCTGTATGATGATGCTCTTCTAGGTGGGCAGTGGAAAAGGTATCACTGAGCACATGATGACAGGGACCCTGAACTCAGCTGAGGTCATCTCAGAGGCCATCCCCGGCACTCACAGGATTGCCAGTCCATCCACCTCAGAGCCCTTCCCTCTGTGGGTGAGGGAGCAGTGCACTCCCTGAGAACTTCTCAAGGTCACTCACAGGGAAGGTCACCTTGCTGCTTTCGGCATTGAGACCCCTCCGGAGTGTGACGTAGGGAGCAATGGTGGACGACTGCTGGAGCCTTGACGTAGACCCTGAGAGGCCTTGGTGAGGAAAGAGAAGAGCAAGTGTATTCGTGATGGGGTGGACAGGTCACCAGCCCCTCCCTAATCACCTCCCACTCCTGTGAGGGGGGCCATGAGGACCTAGCCAACAACCCATTCTTCTTCTTCCCTAGGGTGAGGAAGAGCAGGCCCAGATAGAGGCCAGCCCAGGAGTGCTCTCTGTCCCCAATAGGGAACAATGTCCCTGGAGACCTGCAGACTACCCTAGTCTTCCCTCACATGCAGAAGACCTGGACAGCTTGGCAGGTAGAAAGGATGAAGGGGAAGGAATGTCCTTCATCCTTTCTTCCTGATGCACTACATGGCCCAACTTGGATGCCCTGCCTCTGTGAAGCCTTCTCAAATGCCCCAGCAGAATCTATTATCCTCTATATCCTTCAGTATATTCCTTGGTTACTGCACTGACCACAATGTCAACATACCTGTTCAACTAGACTGCAAATTCAACAATGCCTGGTTGGTTGAATGACTGACTGACCGACTGACTGAATAAATGAATGAACGGAAAGCAGCAGCACCAGGTATTTGTT
Source organism: Acinonyx jubatus (assembly GCF_027475565.1). Classification (NCBI taxonomy): domain Eukaryota; kingdom Metazoa; phylum Chordata; class Mammalia; order Carnivora; family Felidae; genus Acinonyx; species Acinonyx jubatus. Next base: position 41,781,651 of record NC_069390.1, on the reverse strand, counting down.
GAGCTCTTAACTATGTAACAGGCAGGCACTGTGCTAGGTGTTTTATATAGATTTTGTTCCACTGGCCTTACTATGTAAGCATTACCTGACCATTGTAGAGATGCACAATCTAAGACTTAGAGAGGTCAAGGAACTTGTCCAAGGTCACATGGTAGGAATATCATCGGCCATGTGCTTCCCATGTTTAGGGTCCTAGAGCTTACAGAAATCATCTCACCCTGGCTGGCTGGAGCCACCACCTATGCTTTCTCCACTAACACCAATTCTTATCAGGGGTGGTCCCTGACATGTGGAAATGGACATCACACTGACTGAGGACACTGCTAGCATTTAGCATGTAGGGAAAATAATGATTAATGTCCTGCAATGCAAAAAGAATCCTGAACAACAAAGAAATGTCCTGCCCTAAGTGCCACTGATAAACATCTCTAGGCCACAACGAATTAAGGGAACAGTGCCCCTGGGCACAGTGCCAAGGGTTGCTGTGGCCCACACTCAGCGAAATCCAGAGCCTATGCCCTCCAGAACCAGCTCCGGCCATAGCATGCCTAGGAAGCATGGTGGGCCAGGAGTCCCATAACCCCACAAGTGCTAGAACCATAGCTGTGTCTCTCTCTGCTTCTGCATCTTGCCAGAGAAGGAAAGCACTTGACTGCCCACCATGGGGAGCAGATAGGAGAGGATCAGGGGAGGAACAGATGAAGGTGCATGGTCAGCCTGCTCAGGGATTCCAGGAGACCCAGATGCAAAAAGGTGGAGAGACCTCCCTTGAAGGGGATTTCTGAGGAGAGGGTCTGGCTACGGGGAAAATGGGGGATGGGTGAGCCTAAGGGCCTAAGTATGTTCCCATCTCCGTCTTAAAGAGCTAGGAGAGGACAGTGAGGACAATGCCCAATTGTTTAAAGAAAGGACTCGTGGAGTCTCAGAGTGACACAGAAGAGCAAAATCCCCCTGGAAGGCCTGGGATGGCCATACTGGAGTCAGTCATCCAACATCCCTGCCTGCAGGGTACAATGGCCTGAAGCCACAACACTGGGATTGCATTCTGGCCCCTCATGTATTTACTATTTGGTAAGTCAGTTAATTTCTCTGAGACGTAGTCTTCTTGTCTCTAAAATGGGTATAATAATGGTACTTCCTTCATAGGATTATTACAAATATTAACTAAAAGAATATGAAGTGCTTAAAACAGGGCTGTACTTCATAGTAATTGCTATTACCATTATTTCTGGGGGCAGATGTAATAAAAGAGAATCAGGATGTGAGCCAGAGGAAGGGAGGACAGGCCCTCCCTGCAGCCCAGAGTCTCCCCGACAGCTGCTGCCCATGCTGAGGCCCAAGGCTGCAGGCAGAAGGGTGTGAGGTACCAGGTGAGGGCTAGGGAACAAGTGGTATGGTAGAAGTGGGGGTTCCCAAAAAGCCTCCGTGGAGTTTTGCCTTACCTCTGCCTGGCAGGGTCTGGTACCTGCTGTCAGAGCCCACAAGTCCCAGGGAGGGCTGGGCCATGTCCCCACTGAAAGTCGCCAGCTCGGGTTCACTAACGTACGACCGGAGCTCTACCTGTGGGCAGAGTCTGAGGCTGTCATACCTGCCCAGTGTCATACCACCTTCCCTCCCCTCGCTCACAATGGGACAGCCCCAGGGGTCCTCCCTGCTCACCCTGGAGTCCCCATTCACACACAGCCCCTGCTCCCGGTCTCGCTTCCTCTCATCCGACTGCCGCTTAAGGCCCCTCACTGAAGTGTGCCGGATGATGGTGGCCTCCTTTGGCAGAGGTGGCACGGCCGGGGGCTGGTCCTCTGGACTGTAGAGCTCGGGGAGTGGGGGCCTGGGAGGTGCCTCGTCTTCCTGCTCAGAAAAAGAACCAGAATCAGTGCCCAGTGAGAGGGAGCTGGAGGGAGGATGCCTCCCCGTCAGGCATAGAGCAGGCCACACGAGGCCTGCAGAGCATGACTGCTTCGGCCCAGGGATGCCAACATTTCCCCTGGATGAGCTGTGAAGAAGGGGAATGCCTCTGCTCTGATCCTGTTCTTCCCTTCCATTCACTCCTTTTCCATTCTTCAAAGCATAACCTGTACAAAATCCAGAACTCAGATTTCCTGTGTCCATGGTCTTACTTCACCTGCCAGAAGAGCACCATGGGGGGAGCAGGCTGGTAACTCCATGCTTATTTGTATGTTTGACAGAACCCCCCCCCCCCCACATCTACCCCACTCCCTGGTGCTCACGCTGAGCTGACTAGCTGTCCCCACATGGTCTCTGGACCCTTCAACAGATTGGGATCTGAGCAAGGACAGTCTACATCGTCCTGCCCTTTCTATCAGAAATGTGCGTGGTTACAAAATATTTCCTCCTTCCTGACTCAGGCATGAATAAGTAGTCAGCATGGGTGACTCACTGCCTTCCCGTCAGCCCACTCCCTGGCGGTGATGAATGTAACTATTTTTCTTGAAACGGACCCCCACACCCCCCAACAATGTTCTTTGAGAGCTGTGGCTTTTGCACAGACCAACAGCCTGGCCCCTGACTGTCATAAACACCCACCTCTGGAATCAATGACCACTGGGGCTCCTTCCTAAACGCCCCCTTTCTTAGCTTAATTTTGCTTTGTTTTTCAGGATTTGGGAGAGGTCAGAAAAGGGTACTGAAGCTTGCTCTACAAAGGTTTATCAGCATTCTAGTAAAGTGACACAGCTCACTGTTGTGTGAAAACTAAGCTGCCTGTCCCAGATCCCCGTAGGCCCTCTGAGCATCAGTGGCTTCCAACCCTGACAAGGTCTTGGAATCACCAATTTCTAAAAAGCTCCCTGGAAAGATAAACGCAAAACACTGACGCAAACACAAAACTGCCTTTGATCAAAGGGAATAGAATGTCTGGAGATGGAGGGTGGGAGCAGACACTTTATTATATACTTTTTTTGGTATATTCTGATTTTGTGTCCTGTGAGAGTATTACCTAATAAAAAAAGTAAATGATATTAAATTCAAGAAAATAAGCCAAATAAAAATGAAAGAACTATAGCTACACACAACAATATAAGTCTCACAAATACAATGTTAATGAAAAAGTGCAAGATACAAAAGAATACAGTATCACCTACAGGCAAAATTAAAGTGTTTAGACACAGGTAGCAACATTTTAAAAAGAGAAAAGAGGCAAGGAAATTGTCCGAGTCAAGATAGTGATAGTGGCACAAAAGGACTCATAGTCCTGAGGGCTCCAGTTGCTGACAAAGTTCTATTTCTTGGTTTGCGTGTTGGTACAAACAGGTGGCCTCTTTATCATTTGTTAAATCATATATTTAGGTTTTATGTCCATTTTAGGATATCATTATTTCACAAATATAAATATAAAACAAGCAAACGACAATAAAATATGGTAAACCTGGTAAATGAAAGGAAAGAAGACCACCCCCAGGCAGTGACCCTGATGCTCAATCAGGTTGAAAAGCCCTGTCTGCAAGCCACAGAGGACCAAGCTGTGAAGAGCCTCTGTGACCATCTATCCCAAGCTGCTTGTTCTGTACCAGGGGAAACTGAAGAAGCCCAGAGAAGGGGTGGGCCTTGCCCAAGAACCCAGTGAGAGAACAAGAACTGGAATCCAGCACAGATCCCCGGCCACCACCTCCTCCTTCTGCTCCCCATCCTGGCTAGCAGGCGTCTCACCTTAAGTCAGGAGCTCTCTGCCCCAACCATTCCTGCTGTTTGTTTTGCTATTTTCTGTTCTGTGGCTGGTACCCCCATTGCCTCTTAGATATAAAATTCGGAAAGAGACCTCAACATGAAGAAACACAGCAACTCAGTCCCAGCACCTGTCATTCCAGCTCTGGGCCCTGGGCTACGGCAGGAAGCAGGTGGACAGTGAGGACCAGGGTATGGGAATTTGTGTGTTTTAGCCAGCATTGCACACCAACCTTGTCACAGGTCCTAGGCACACCCAGTACCCAGGCAAAGCTCCTCTAAGCCTTTGTTGGCAAAACCTGAAGGTCCCCATCTCAAGGTCCCCTCTACTATGGCTTCCCTGTCACTTAGGCTAGATCCCTCGTATTCTCCAGCCAAGGCTGGCCTGGCCCTGGAGACACGAACCATCACAGTACCTGACCACATCTTCTATTTCCTTAAAGTCTGCTCCCAGATTCTGTCAAAAGCTTGGCTCTTCTCTTTGCCAGTCAAGCCAAGGTGTTGGCTCAGGCAACCACATGGCCACAAAACTGATCTGAGGAGCTGGGCTGAATGTCCAGTTAGATGGCAGGTGGCACAAAGAACAGTCAGGAGATGTGGACTGGATCCACTAATATGGAGATCTCAAGCAAACGTTAACACCTTTGGGCTTCAGTTCTCATATGTGTAGAATGGGATACAGACCTTCCTGTCTATACTCCATGAGGTTATTGTGAAGATCAATTGTATTCTACAACCCACAGAGTGCTCAGCTGCCGATGAAGACAAAATACTCTTGCTGAGAGGAATTCATCACCCACAGGCTTGTGTAACTCCAGGTTTGCAAGGAGTCCTGTGTGGGGCTACCTACCTCTGCATGATGCATATCACAAATTCCACCCTACTTAACACAATCACTTCTTCTTGCTGGACCTCGGTTTTCCCCACTGCAAAATGGGAAGGTTGGGCTAGATCCTCTCTAAGGCCCTTTCCAGTTCTGGCAGTCTAAAGCACAACAGCAAGGCCCTACCACTCCTTAACTATTCATAGCTCAGGACTCTGGCTGGTTCTGTCTTCCCAGGTTTTCCCAAAAGCTTCTCTCCCAACAGAAGCTGACCTGAGGAGAGAGAGGGACAACAGCGCTCAGCAACTGGCCATCGATACTTACAACTTTGGGCTTCGTCTTGGTTGGTGACTGAAGAGGGGATGTCACTTTCCTCAGCTGGGGTGGATGAGGTCGGTACGGCACATAGGTTTGCAGCTGGGGGAAGAGTCGAACCTCCAGAGGGGTCCGCACGGGGCTGGTGGGAGGGCTGGACTGTGGGGGTGGCTTGCTCTCAGAAGTTGAGAGTGAAGGCACAGGCGGATGAGGAAACAAAGGCACCGTTTTTCTCTCTAAAGCATGTGGAGGCAAACAAAGGATGGAATGGAACAAAGACCCTCGTCTCTGGAGGACAAGGGGAGGGGCTTACGCCATAAAGATCTGACCTCTGCAAGGGCCAGCCCACATACCTGGGTGTTGGCCTCCAACCCCCTGACTCCAGGAAGATGGCCTCCTCACCTGGATTTTTGACTGATTCCACCAGGATTCTAAAGTTCTCTTTATTTGCACTCAGGCCTGCAATGACGTCTTCAATCCTCCAGAGATCCTTCTGTATCTGCGATTTCTCCTGAGAAAGACAAGGTGGTGGTTCATTTCCCTCTCAGATCCTCACCAGAAGTTTCTCATTAGGACTTACGCTATCATTTCAGACACAGCACCTCACCCTGGGTGGGGCAGCATCCCCTTTGGAAACCCCACCAGGGCTAGAGCCAAGCCTGCCTCGAAGCTTCAGAGGGTACCACACACATGGAAAACGCCCAAGATCTAGGGGAGAAATTCAGAGGATCTTTCACATATTCACCTTGCCTATTTCTCCCAAATTTAAAAGATTGCCTTAAATACTATGGAAATGCTTCCACTTATAAGGTATCTAGAGTAATCAAAGACAGAGACAGAAGGGTGGTTACCAGAAGCTGGGGTGGAGAGGGGAATGAGGATTGTCGTTTAATGGGTACAGAGATCCAGTTTTGCAAGATGAAGAAAATTCTGCAGATGGGTTGCACAACGTGAATGTAGTTCACACTACTCAACCATATGTTAAAAATGGCTAAGGTAATCAACTTTGTTATATATATTTTATCACAGTTAAAAAAAATAGACTGTTTTAGGCAACCATGGCAAAAGGGAAGAGAAGGCAAGGACTAGAGGTTACACTATCCCCAGAATATAAAGAGCATCTTTTAAAAAACTATTTCATATTTTTTAAGTAGGCTCTACACCCAACGTGGGGTGTATCCCAAGATCAATAGTTTCATGCCCTACTGACTGAGCCAGACTGGTGCCCCATAAAGAACATCTTTTAAAAGACAGAGCTGAATCCTGGGATTTGGGGTTAAGAGTACAATGGGCAGCAAGTATTTGGCAATAAGAAGAAATGAAGTATTAATACATGTTATAACATGGATGAACCTTGAAAACATTTATGCAAAGTGAAAGAAGCTAGACACAAAAGGCCATTTGTTATGTCACTTATACAAAATGTCCAGAAGAGATAAATCTACAGAGACACAAAGTAGATGAGGTGGGGGTGTGGATGGGGAGTGACTCTTAATGGATAGAGGGTTTCTTTTGGGGGAATGATGAAAATGTTACAAAACTGTGGTGACAGTTGCACAATTCTAAATATTCTAAATACCACTGAATTGTATACCTTAAAAAGGTGAATTTTATGGTATGTGAATTATGTGACAAAACTTATTTTTTTTAAAAGTACAATGGGAAAAGGGCCAGGCTACCCAACCATATGCATACTCTGACAAGTTACAATAGAAATCGGACGGGGAGAGATACTAAAAAGAGGTGAGCAGAGTTTATCAGGATTAAGGGACTGTGGGCATTTTATGGAGTGTAGTTGACACACAATGTTACGTTAGTTTCAGGTAACATAGTGATTCAACTGCTCTATATGTTACACTATGCTCACCACAAGTGTAGCTACTGTCTGTCAAGATACCACCATACAATGCTATTACAATATCACTATGTTCCCTATGCTGTGCCTTTTAATCCAATGATTTATTCTTTTATTGACTAGAAGCCAATACCTCCCCCTGCTCCCCTTTACCTGTTTTGTGCATCCCCCTCAACCCCTTCCCTTCTGGCAACCATCAGTTTGTTCTCCGTATTTACAGGTCTGAGTCTGCTTTTTTGTTTATTCTTTTGTACTTTGAGATTCCGCATGAGTGAAATCATATGGTATTTGTCTTTCTCAGTCTGACTTATTTCGCCTAGCATAAATACCATCTGTGTTGCTGCAAAAGGCATGAGCTCATCTTTTTTATAACTATGTAATATTCCATTGTGTGTGTGTATAACACATCTTCTTTATCCATTTGTCTACAGATGGACATTTAGGTTGCTTCCATATTGTGGCTATTGTAAATAATGCTACAATAAATATAGGGGTGCATGTATCTTTTAAAATTAGTGTTTTTGTTTTCTTCAGGTAAATACCCAATAGAGGAGTTACTGGATCATACAGTATTTCTAATTTTTTGAGGAACCTCAATGCTGTTTTCTACAGTGGCTATACCAATTTACACTCCCACCAACAGAACACAAGGGTTCCTTTTTCTCCACATCCTCACCAACATTTATTTCTTGTCTTTTTTATTGCAGCCATTCTGAGAAGTATAAGGTGATACTGTATGGCTTCTTTCAAAAAAAAAAAAAGTTTGGTTTTTTTTTTGGCGTTGGGTTGTAAGTTCTTTATATATTCTGGATATTAACCTGTGGGCAACTTTTAAAAGAGTTGTTTGAACATGAAAGTATTCTTTTAATTTTTTTAATGTTTGTTTAATTTTGAGAGAAAGAGAGAGAGAGAGAGAGAGAGAGAGAGAGAACAGGAGCAGGGGAGGGGCAGAGAGAGAAGGAGACACAGAATCCCAAGCAGGCTTTGTGCTGTCAGTGCAGAGCTCAATGTCCGCCTCAATCTAACAAACCGTGAGATCGTGACCTGAGCTGAAACCAAGAGTCAGACACTTAACCGACTGAGCCACCCAGGCGTCCCAGTATTCTTTTAAGTTTTAAACTATCATGGGAGAACTTAGCTGTGATCATTCCTCCATGGGCTTAAAAGCAAAGTCCTCATACCACATCTGCTCTCGAGGCGCCCAGTTACCCTCAAGTGGAAGGATTCTTGCATGTGTGATACTTAAGGACTTGCCTGATTCTGCAAGTAGACTATGTGCTCCTTGGTATATCCCCACAGGGCTGAGGACCCAGCAGGCTCTCAGTACATGTATGTTGAGTGAAAAAAGGACCAATCACATAAAGTTCCTTGACCAAATGAAGTCCAACAGCTGAGACAACAGATGTGTCCTAAAGGAGCTCACATTCTCATACTCTCTCCATCCTTCCAACATCAACGCACATCCTCTCAGGGCTGATAAACAAGGAATGGGCTTGATGCTTAGCGCTACACCAAAGCACGAGTGCCCTAAAACAGACATGTTATTGAGCCCAGAGTGGGTGTGTAAGCTAACAAGATTATCTCTGGAGCAGACTAAGCAGAATGCTGGGAAAAGGTAAAGGAGGAGTATCAGATTAAAATCAACCCTTTCCCCTCTCCTCTGGCAGTCTACCTGGCATGCATACCTGTCAGGTTACAGTCCTGCCCCCATTTTGCCTTTCTGCCACCCTCGTATGTAAGAAAAGAGCAACAACCCAGCGAAAGCCAGAGAATCTCTAAGGTTCTCCAAGGATAATGGAATTTCAGAACTTAATGACAAAGTCAAGGAAGCTTTTGGGGAGCACGGGGTGGTTTTCATTCCTGCATCCACACACCATGCTGGGCAGGGAAGGCTACTACGTACTGCATTCAGCAAAGGCTTGAATTTATTGTCCAGAAGTAAGAACACATACAGGTAGCCTCACTTATCACATAGTTTTCACACAGTTACCTGGATGTTCTTTATTCTCTGGCTTCCCTGCACAGGTGGTCATGAGGATCTTTATAAACAAATCCACTCATCTTCACTGAAAAGCCTACAAATTTTCTCACAGCCAAACCTGGCTAAAGGGAGGCAAGTTTCCAAGCAAGTTCCACTGCTGAGAATTTGCATATGTGGCTACAAGCGTATCTCCAGTGTTAATGACTCTGGAGTCTAATATCAGGACTCTAACAGCTTGTCTGGTCTAGAATTACACCAAAGAAGTTAGCACAAAGGCTGTTCAAAGAAGGGCTTTGTGAGCTTCCGAGGTCACTTTGGCACTCAGAGAAAGCATGAGCAATGCCTCCAGCCTAGGTAGACATCAAGCTGCAGGGCCTAGGCTTCAATCTAGCCTAGCTCTTTATAACTTACATGGTTAAATTCTCCAGGGAGTCTGTGACAAGACTTATACATTGTACTCATTTGTTTTTTAGATCAGAGAAAGGGATTCTGGGACTGCTGCAAGTTAAATCACCATGAAATAAGGCACGGTAGAAACACAAATGGCCAATGATCATATAAAAAGATGTTTACCCTACTAGTGATTAAATTGATGCAAATTAAAACAAGATGTCCTTTTCAGCCAGCAGAATGACAAAAGCTAAAAAGACTGATAACATCAAGTGCTGGAGGAGCTGTAGGTAAACAGGGTTCAGCACCCTCATTCACTGTGGGTGGGAGGGCAAATGAGTGCACCCTTTTAGAGGGTGACTGGGCAGCATCCATCAACATTTAAGATGTACACTCATTTCAACAGAGCAAGGCCACTCTTAAAAGCCTATCTTAGATAAACGCTTATAAATGGGCTTGAAAAGGCAGTTACACAGATGTTTTTTGTGGTACCATTATAAAAGCAAAACACTGCAAATAACTTAAATGCCCATCAGAAAGGAATGGCTAAGGTATAGAATATCTAGACTATGAAAACTATGCAGCTGTTAAGAACTAATTTCTTTTACTTTACACGGCCTTCTGAGATTATGGAAATCTTCTATAATCTGTGCCGTTCAATACAGTATCTACCAGCCACATGTGAGCTACTACTGAGCATTTGAAATGATTCTAGTGTGACTGAGGAATATATTTTTAATTTTAGTTAATTTCAATTAATTTATGTTTATACTTAAATAGCTACTGTATCAGGCAACATAAACTTGGGGGTATTTTTCCTGGAAAGATTTCTATAACATAAAGTTCTGACAAAAAAGCAAGTAACCGAACGTGTAAATATGATTCCTCTCCTAAGTACACCCAACTCACACCCCCAAATAAATTATTTTATGTATGGGCACATGTCTGAAAATGCACAGAAAATGGTATGGAAGACAATACCACCCACTGATGGCACTGATTACATATAGAGAAGGTGACAGACTGGAGCAGAAAGAGAAGGGAGGGAAGAGGGGTTTTTATTTCATGTTTTGCTTTTTCTTCTTATTGTTTGGCCTTTACAGAGAGATGCATTCATGTATTATTTTTATAATTATAGAAACACAAGGAATGAAAAGCTAAAAAACATTACTGCTAAAATTAATGTAGATCATTGAAAAAGATCCAAGAAGATAAGTATAATGGGACAGAACACTTTAAGGAACTAGTAACTAGAAATAATCACTTGAAGGACTTTGTCAACAGTATTCACTAGTATTTTCAAGCCACTATGCCAAGTGCTGTGGTACCAAAAAAAGAATAGGAAAAGGTTAGCTTGGGTTCGGGGAAATTATGGGGGGAAAAAAACAACAGCAAGAGACAGACAACTTCTGGGAGACCTAGCAGGCCAGCCCAGCCCTGAGCTACATGCAAGAGTCTTCTCCACATGGTCTTGGACGAGGTTTCTGGGAATTGGCCCCCAGTGGTGAGTGGAGGGATAGCAGGCATCTCCAGGGCCACAAACCCAGTTCACCTCTTGTATTCCTTCACTAACATCCAAAGTCAGTACGTATACAAAGTCACTTTAAGGAAGAGCCTTGGCTAGAACCAGTCCATCGATTAGAAAGCTTAGCGTCAAAATTGGCCTAGCATGGTGCTTCATGCACAAGATGTCTCAATGAATGCTTGCTGATTTCAAATAAATTGAATTGATGTCAGGGAACTGATGGAAGAGATACAGTAGATCTGAAGTTGGGTTCAAAAGCAGGTTATTTTCCATTTTTAAAAATTTGAGGGTGGGCAGAAGCCTGATCGGGCACCACAATGGGGAAACACTGGTCAGCTGGAGGACCCAGCCTGGAAGAATAAAGACCACATAGGGCCTTTCTTCTCTCACCTTTGGGGGCAGAGGCAGCCATCAATGGAGTGGCCTGGTTTTAAGGGTAGAGGAGGCAGGGCTCTAAGGCTGCCTTTCCTGAGTAGAGCAGTGGCCACAGCGATGGGTATCTCCCAGCCTGGCTCCAGAAATGCAAATAACTGCCTGGAGACCAGAGGCACCTAGATGGACCTGGAGTCACACTGCCTCCTCAGGTGAAGGACTGATAACATCTATCTTCAGGAATCAGAGGAAGGAAGGAAGGAAGGAAGGAAGGAAGGAAGGAAGGAAGGAAGGAAGGAAGGAAGGAAGGAAGGAAGGAAGGAAGGAAGGAAGGAGGTGGGGCTTTCTGCTGCTGTCTAAGTGAGTAGCCCCAAAATGGAACCAAGAATCACGGGAACAGATTATTCTCAAGTGTCTGTAAGGTTCTCAAGCTCGGTATTTCTCTCCCCTCAGGGCCATTTCCTCCAAATGATCCGTAGCAAAACGCTTGCAAAAATGCCCAAGAGGCAGGGGGTGCTGAGGTGAGTTCTCTCATCACAGCCTGGCCGGAGGCGGGGGCAGGGGGGGGGCAAGCAGGCTGAATCCCGGTGGGGGAGGAAAAAGCCCCTGGGTAGGGCTCACAGCCCCACAGGTGAAGGCTCTCAGAAGAGATCAGACTTCAGAAGGGATGAAGAGCCCTTGGGTCACCTGGAAAAAAAAGGCTCTTCTGTGTTGTTCTTGCAGGGTCTGCTTCAGCTGCTCCACATCACTCTCTAACTTCAGATATTCATTCCAGGCATTCTCCATCTCCTGTGGGCCAAGAAAATGCTTCTGATTCTTAGTTATCCCCTGACCCCAAGATGGGCCCATGAGCACCTGTGCTCTTGACCACTGCTGACCCAGCCAGGGGAAGAGGAAAGGGGGATCCCAGAGGGTCTCAGGCAGGCCTGGGATGAGAGAGACAGGGCTTGTCTTCTCATTCCTGCTCTGACCCAGGCCACCTGCACTGTTCCCTCTCCCACACTTGGAGATGCTTTGGTCCCCCACCCTGGCAGAAAGCACCTGCACCACACGAGATGGACAAATAAAAAAGGAGAAATTCTGACATGCTGGAATTAACTGTACACAGTTCAGGGGAAGGGCCTTGCAGGCTGCTCTGAGAAATGTGGTCCCCTTGGTGTTTCACTGTAGCCATACAGGAGTCACTATATCAAGACTCTTGTCCCCGGCCACCAACTCAACTACAGCTGTGAGATAGGAGAAGCAGCCCCCTGCCCAGCCCATCGTGGGGGGTTGGGTGGAGGAATGGGGGCGGGGGAGTGTCTGCCACCCTCCACACCCTCTACACACAGTGGACTCTCTGGAGATCTCCGCCCGGATGTGGACAAGGTCCTCCTGCAGCAACCTCTGCTGGTAAGCAATCTTCTCCAGGTGCTGGGGCTGGTCTCGGTACTGCTCCATCTGTCTGTGCAATACCTCCAGGACGGACTCTAGCTGGTCCTACATCGGGCAAGGGCCAAAGAGCAAGAGGAAAGCAGGACAGTCCCTGAAGGCCTCCCCATACCATGCTAGGAACTAAATAAATCTGCTGGATCTAAGGCTGAAGGACCTACTGCCCAGCTGCAGCCTGAGTCAGGGCCTCTGATTCCAGCTCTAACTCTGCCCACTGGGTGGCCTCCTAGGACAAGTCACCTAATAGCTCTGTGCCTAAACTTCCTCATCTGTGAAGTGGGTATAAGATCATCCACTCTTTATGGGATAAACTTTGATGTATAAGGATACATCAAAGAGTAGATGGAAAATTCTCTTAAGTTTTATCAGCACATGTTATAAACCTTCAGCATCACAAATACAATGCCTTATTAAAGTGCAAAAAAAAAAAAAATATCACACTAAGGGTCCAAGAAACCAAACACTGCAGCCCCTGGCCTGTTCCTCCTCTCTCATCTAGACTTGCTTCCTCCATAGCCCAGATCCTAGGAGGAAAGGAGCTCTAGAAAGTGATAGCCTCTGTCCTATTATAAGTATGGCCACTTTCTCCAAGGCAGTCCCCTTGCATGGAATTCAGGGGCCTGGGGTCATCACATACAAGCCAGTGGAGCCCTCCTCCCCCAGGCTAACCTCATGGTGCCTCTCAGGAGAGTTAAGTCAGAGCAGAATTAAGGTGGGGGAGGGGTAGGTGGCACTCGGAATAAGCAGTCTGAAGTCTCCCCAAAAGATTTCCTCCAGGTTTAGGCAGAAACCCTCCTGGAAGCACCCTTTAAACTCACACATTGTTCTAGATAAACAAGTACCTGTTCTGGCTAAATGAATACCTGTGACATGACAGTCCAATCTGTATCTGTGGAAAATACAGAATGACAAAACCCCCTGCCAGCCAGCCCAAGATTATGTGAAACTGACGCATACTTTGTTCTCCTTGAGGGCTCGGATCTTGTCTTCCAAGTCCTGGAGGATCCTGTCTTGTTCACAGAAGATGCTCAGTTTGACCTGTGAGCAAGAACAGGTGGGAGAAGGCCTGGGATGATGAGAAAAGGGCACAACCTTGAAGTGTGATCAGAAGGTCTTTGGCCTTCCAATCCCTCCAAACCCCGCCTGAAGCTGCCCGCCCACCCTGGGTCTGAGGGCAGCAGGCAGCCGGGGGGTCAGCCTGTCACCCTGTTTACTCACGTCAATGTCACTCTCCGCGATCTTCACTGGCTTCAGACTTCGATCCTTGACGAGATCCCTGCCTGTCATCTGGGAGGTGAACAATTTAAAGCAGATTAACCCCAACGTTCAGGATTAGACTTAGAGAAGGAGAGTTAGCCCCACAATGGACAAATGTGGAAGTCTTTACAGGTAGGGTCATAGCATGAAAAGGGCAAAAACTCAGATGCTACCTCATTTGTATGCCTGTTTCATTTTAGGGAAAAACCAAAGCCTTTTTGTGATTCAAGAAGCACTTGTAAATTCCTCAAACTAAAGAAAAAGTAGGCATCCAAGATATAGTCTCATTGACTGTGGAAGCTTAATTTGCCCAAAGTGAATCCAGTATGAATCCTGGAAGATTTAAAAGACACAGTTTAGCTATCGAAAATGTGACCTCCCACCCAGGGCAGTGAGGTGAACCAGGAGGAACCAGTGAGCCCCTGGGGCACTGTCAAGCCTTAGTTTAAGGAAGCCTCTTGGCAGCTTACTTCCCCATGAGCAAGGTCAGCCTATCTCATCCTATACCATTTGGGAAGAGAATTTGGTCAAGGGATGAAGGAACCTGGATGGCTGGGGTTTTCAATTGATCCCTAAATAACTGAGGCTAGGTCATACTTGTGTAAGTCACAAGTTACCCTGTCCGCTCAAGAAAGGAAACCAAGAAGCAGTAGACCTTATGAGCCAGTGGGCATTCATAACATTGTCCATCCTTCCCTTGACCCCACGTGGGCACCATGCTGCCATCTCCCACTAACCCCTACAAAGCTAAACCCAACTCTTTAGCCCATGTTTTCACTCCCCCCTAATCTCCTTCATGCCAAAAGCTGTATGGGGTGGGGGTGGGGGAACTTTTCCACAGACGCACCCCCCTGGCCAAGTCATGGTCAGGGAGAGCCAGGTCAAATATGCCCCATGCAAGGAAGACCATCTTGCTGAACTCCATTTTGCAGATATGACCAAGGAAACAGGGTGGAGTCAACCATAGCTGAGATAGGTGATGTGTATACTATGCAGAGGGTTCCAGTGTGGATGGATAGACAATTGCTGGAGAGATGGCCCTCACTTTCTCCCTACTCCATCTGAGAGGTCCACTAAGTTTGTGAGTGTAAATAAGAAGCAAAAATATATTGGCAAACATCCTCCTTAAAACTCAAGCCACTCATGTGCCCAACTGTCCTACACTCCTTCTTCCTATAATCATTGGCAAATGCGAAGGTCAAGGTCAAGGGACAATGCCATCTCTAGGCCTTGGGCTGAGGACTGACTCTGGCTGCAGACACACGCCCATCCATTCCTATGCTCCTTTTGGTCACACAGTAGATGGCAGGGACAGATGTCTTATTTATCTTGGTCAAGTCAGCCCTGAACATAAAGCCTGGCACACTGGAAGGCACTGGGAAAATGCTTATTGCATTGCAGGTAGGTCAAAGGTAAAACACATGTGGGTCAGTGCTGTAGCATCCTGGAAAAAATAGAACTCCAGCCAAATTCTGCTCTTCAGACTGGCAGATTATGTGTACATACATGTATACACAGAGTCACGGAACACATGGACTACTGCCACAATCCACAAACAAACTGCTGGCTCCTGCAAGGACAGAGGGGCAGGAAAGGTGGGGAGAATAAGGATAGGGAGGAGGAGGAGGGGTGGAATGAACCTGGTGAACCACGAACAGCTGGACCTTCCAGGCAGGACTTGGGCCAAACTCAGGGGAACCCAGCAGGTAAAGGTAGGGAGGTTACTCTGTGTCACAGTCCTCCATTAAAGCAGAGGACAATGAGCTGGTCTACTCTCCAAAGGGCTAACCCTTGGCTCACTTCCCAGGAAGAAATCATTTTCAAATTGAGATATGCTGTGGGGATTTTTCCTCCTAGCAAAACTCTTCCCCTGATTTCACTGAAGCTTTTAACAGATGATATCTTTTTGATACTGAAATAGCAAGGCAGAGAATCTAATTGAGCAATGCCTCATTTATCCAGCGCCATGAGGAATGACGTATTCGACACAAAAAAAGGCATTTTCAGAAAGCTGAACCTTTTAAACTTTTTGATGGAAAGGTTTCTGGAAGTAAATCCTACACTGCCTTCACAGAACTGAATATAAATTCAACCTTTTCGGGGATGAATCAGTCATTATAAAAATCAGTAATATGGAATTTCTTAGAAGTTAAGTGTATTAGGACCATTTGCCTCTTGATTAAATTCTTCTAAATTTCTGTGCTTTCATTTCCGTTTTAGATTGACACATAATGTTTCTTTTCTCTCTCAGGACATTAGGTTACTCCCTCTTTTCTAAGAAGTAACTCTCTCTTGTCCCCTTTTAATGGCTGTGGTTAAGGTGCTGTGAGTTAGGAATTGAAATGACTGAGTCTGTTAGGACTGGAGACTCAACAGAGGGACAGTTGCTGCTTTTCCCTAACTCCCTCACCTCCAACTGGGTCTGGTGCCCCTCAGGGGAGGTCCTCCCACACCTGATGTCTCCCACAACTATGGGCCTTAGTACATTAGATGATGTGCTCTCTCTCCCCTCAAAAGATAGTAACCTGATGAGAGGTGGTTGTAGGGACTATGACATGTTTTCTCTGTATCCTCAAAGTCCAGCCAGGGCCCACCACATTGAGGATATTTGGGAAGTGTTTGCCTGATGAACCTGTGACCGTATCAAAATCATGTGATTTGGCTCCTACTCCTATAGGCTTTAGACCATGGGCTTCATGAAAGTACTTACACAGCTCAAAGGCTCTTTAAACTTCTGAATTTAGCTTTGTTCTGGAGTCAAGGCTGCTATGAAATATCCACAAGTAGTATATTACATGCAATTTTCCTTTTAAAACTGTGTTTTGTGATAGCAATGTTTAAATCCATTTGAAATATCAACTATGTGTCTCCAGCATTTCTGTCACCAGAAAAAAGCGAAATTCAGTGGGCACTCATCCATTTGAAAGAGTCTGTGCACCAGAAAGGAACTGAAGGCCACTCAGGCATTTTACCTTCCTTCCACCACATCTCGACACACTTTTTCTCAGGGCTTGGGATGACTGCACATAGCACCTGCCTCCCAACCTGTAGCCTCCCTTGGAATGCTACAAAAGTTAGCTACATTTCAGGCACTACTTCTGCATCAGTCAAAGGGGGGACTTGGGAAAGGGGGTGGCCCATTTTGTTCTAGTCCAGCTCTAGACTGTTTTCAATATCAACACCCTGCCCTGAAGAAGAGCCAGCCTAATCCCAAGGCCATAGTAGAATCTCAGGATATGCCAGAGGCTCCAAGGTGACCAGGAACTGCTAACTCCTTCCTAAGAACTCATGCTTGACTCCATAGACCACACTGGTCTCTGTCTAGGTCAGTCCTCGCCATGGAGGCAGAGAGAGAATGGGAACACAACACAAGCTGGTGGCAAGCCAGGCAAGCCCCTCCCACCCCCGCGGCAGCACAAAAGATGGAGTCACAGAACACCGCATGTGAGAGGTTCAGCTTGGTGCACCAGCCAAAATGCTGAAGGGAGCTTCAACAGGAGAAAAAAATAAACCGAGATGACTTGCAGGAAGCCTGGGGGCGGTCAGGAGAGCCCCTGGTTAAGCAAGTGATGAAGTCGGCACTGAGCCAAAAGCAATGGAATGGCCCCGCTTGGAGACACAGATCAGATCGTCTTACGCTTCTCCTGGGCCGACAGCCCCGTGCTGACTTCTTCAGCACTTTGTAAAGCACGTTGATCAAAGGTTCATTATTTTTTATCTGTTCCAAACAAAAAGGCAAATATAACAAAACGTAACAGGTGAGACATCAAAAGACACTTGAAGGAGCCAGAATTTGGGGAATCGGTAAGGGGAAACTTTAAGGAGGACATGTGCTGTGCAGTCCAAATGACTGAGTCTCAGTCTGGCTGTGCTGCTTCCCAGCTGCTGAGCCTTTCCAGATTTCAGATCCCTCACCTATAAAATGGGGGAAAATAAGTTCTGCCTGAAGGATCTTAGTGCAGGCTAGTCTACATGAGAGCCAATGTCGGTGCCCATTTCCTTCCTGTTTCTCCTGCAGAAGACAAGAAGGGACTTTGCTTCTTCCTTCGTCCTCCCTCACCTTACACTGCAAGACATCAAATCACTAGGGTGGTGCCATGCGTTAGTCTCATCCCTGCCCCACATTTTCCACCTTCAGTGCCCCAGACCCTCATCTCCACACCTATGTTCATCTAAATAATGATGTCTTACCAATGATCCTAAATGCTTAGAGCTCCTTTGAGGGAACACTGTCCTACCCACCAAAACAGTAGATCTCAACCCTGGGTGAACACTGGAATCATCCAAGTGGCTTTAAAAAAAACTGATACCCGAGTCCTACTCCAAGAGACTCAGATATAATTCGTTGGAGTGGGTCCTTAAAAGCCCCCCTGGGTGATACCGATGTGCAAGCCAAGACTGGGAACCACTAATGTAAAAAGTGGTTCTCAAACTTCAGCATGCTTCAGAATCACCTGGAGGGGGCTTGTTAACACAGCTGACCCTTGAACTATGGGTTTAAACTATGAAGGCCCACTTATACATGGATTTTTGTTTTTTAACAAAAACAGTATAGCCCTATAAATTTTCTCTTTTCTATGATTTTCTTAACATTTTCTTTTCTCAAGCTTACTTGATTATAAGAATACAGTATGTAATACATATATCATACAAAATATGTGTTAATCGATTGTTTATATTAAAGTAGACTATTAATAGTTGAGTTTTGGGGAGTTAAGTTTTACCTGGATTTTCAACTGCACAGGAGTTGATGCCCCTAACTCCCACACTGTTGAAGGGTCAACTGTATACAGATTTGCTGGGCCCTGTGTTCAGAGGTTCTCACTGAGCAGGTCTGGGGTGAGATCCAAGATTTTGCCTTTCTAACAAATTCCCAGGTATTACTGATGCTGTTGGTCTGGAATTACATGTTCAGAACCACTGCTTTGAAATAATGGCCAATAATGTTTCTCAACCATATGGGCCATATATTAGAAACACCTACAGAGTTGTTTATTTGTTTTTAAAGAATGATACTGGAGTATTACCAATTAGATCAGAATCTCTAAGGGGTAGGATCAAAGCACTGATAGTCATTTTAAAAGCTCTCCTGGTTATTCTAGTTCATGGCCAGGATTAATAATCTCTGCTCCAGAACAACAGACTTCAAACTTCTTTGTGCACAAGAATCATCCCAGAGCTTGATTTAAAAAATGCAGAATTCTGGGCACCATTTCCAGAAGTTCTAATTCAACAGAACCCCCAAGATCTGTACTTCAAAAAAAAAAAATCAAGCTCCTACGTGATCCTGAGGTAGGTGGTATCTAGACCACAACTTAAGAAACTTTGCTCTAGAAGCTAACTTAGGAAATAAACCCTTAACAGAGAAGCCCTGATCTCAAGCTCAGTCAGGAAGAGTCTGGAGGCCAACAGCCCGGAGCCACTGATGACACATCCCTCAACCAGGAACAACAAACAGTCTCTGTGGGGTTGACTGCAACCTGCTCTACCTACAATGACACCACCTGACCAGCAGCAGATACCCTCCCTTCCACCTCCCCTTCCCAGGTGTGCCTCACAGCTGCATAAAAACAATCTAAGCTATCAATAACAGTGACCACCATACCTGCTTCTTCAGACCTAGGTAGGGTATAGGGTGCTGAAAAACAGAACTATGATGCCAGAAATACAATTCAGTGAATACAACTTTAGGGTGGGCAAAGTACATGGTACACAGAAGAAAGAATGCAGGTGTAAAGTTAGACACTGGGTTCAAATTCCACACACATTACTGTGGAAGTGACTTCTCTTGATACTTGGGTTCTTGGTTAGTAATGTGGGTGGGGGTAATAATTCCTATCTCTCAAGGCTGCTTAGAGGATTGAGATAATGAACATGTGCCCAAACACTGCCAGGCAGGAACAGATGCTTAATCAAGGTGGAGTCCTTTCCACCCTGGCACCACCAAGTAAAATGCCAGAAGAGTAAACATTTTCCAAAAAGAGCATTAATACAGAGCATCTTCTAAAAGACTAGAATACACCTTTGTTTGATCACTTGGTACAACAGCAGAAATGCTCACTTTAGGGAGAAAAAGTTCCACAACATGTGGGGAAGCAAATACTGATTCTGAAAGCTGAGCATCAGCTGATTGGTGATGGCAGGAGCTTTGGATCCTTAAGCCTGTGGCCTTTGGAACAGGGCCATGGGGGAGCCTAGGCCAACCATGTGGGGATAGGGAGGCTGTTTTTCTCCAGACGGGCTCACCTCCTTCCTCTCCCCGCAAGGACCTCTCACAAGCAGCTGGTCACAGTGGGGCTGTGCTCATTGCTGTCCCCACACCCAGGCTGGGCTACAGGGCCCATTCAACTCTGCCCATAAAGGTCCTCATCTCAGGGACCCCAGCTGAGCTCAGCATCAGCTCATTTTGTCTAGTATGTCTCAATCTCAAGAGCCAATGGGCCTTAGGGTTTTCCTGATATAATCACGCATCCCTCTTGTCCTGCAGTGTTCATCTAGCTTCAGTTGCACCCTAGAGATGGAGGGGGGAGTGTTTCACCACAACTTGAGCAGGCCCTTTTAGAAATCCCTCTACTTGTAGCTGCTATCCACGTCTCTCTCTCTTTTTTAATTGAAGTACAGTTGATTTGTCTTAATTCTCCCTTACAGCCACAGAAGACACATGGTAATGTTTTAGAGCTTTGTAGACTGTCTCTATGTCTCCTGAATTACCCAGAACTCTTTCCACCACTCCGCACTGCAGCTGTGCTAACTGCTGCTGTGTTTCTTGTTTCTTCCTAGCAAGACTTCCCATTAGGGAACCCCTCCCTCATTCCACAGGGAGTCTTAGGTTTGCAACTGGCCACCCATGGGGACACTAAGCTGGAAGGAAGTGAACCTGGGTTTGCAGGTAGCCACCTTCCCTGGCCATATGGAAGCAGCCCACACACCAGGGAAAATAGAACAGTGATGATGTGGCCTGAGCCCCTGGGATGTAGCCCTTGGCTAAAAGAACCAGTATATTCCCTTTTTGGCTTATTCGCAGGTTGATTTGGGTTTCAGACGCCTGCAAACAAAAGAATCCTGCCTAATACACTCCTCAGCCATGGTTCTATAGGCCCTCAACACCTCTGCTTTGCTTCCAGCCCTTTCCTCGTCCAGATCCTGAAATGAGGGAACCCTATACCCCTGAGCAGAGCAGAGCAGGCCCACTGCCTCCCTGATGGGAGTACCCTCTACCTTGGAGAGAGGCCAAGGCAGTACCAACCTTTCTGGCAGCGATGCCAGATAGACAACTCACACACAGCACAAACCCCAGCACCTCCCTGCTGCAAGTGCAGCTCATCTGGGGTGAAAGTTCTCTGAGAGGAACTTAGCAACTGGAGTAACAACTATAAGACTGCAGAACTCTGCTATCAACACAGCTGTTTTCTATCACATGACAACTTCCAGAAAGACTAATGTTCTGGGCATTGGCAGCGCCTAGCTAGTGAAACACCCCAAGGATACATCTTGCCTCTATCACATCAAATGCATTTCTTGGGATAATGACCCCAGCTCAGCTCCATCAGAAACTGAATGCCTTTGGGTCCACAGTGATAGAAGCAGCATTTTAAGAGAGGCTAGGAGGCAAGGTGATAAAGAGCACAAGTTTCAGATTCTGAGCTATACCTAAATACCAACTCCTCGGGAACTACTTATGTGGCCTTGGGAAAGTCATTTTCTTCTCTGAGCCTCAGTCAGTGAAAAAAAGATAAGAACCACCTTCCTTCCAGGGCCACTCTGGGAGTTACATAAGTTAACAGAAGTAAAACACAGTGACTGTCATACATGGTACCCTCTATTGTTATTAAACTTCTGTTTGGAGTCAGGACATCCAAGGACTCCTGGCTCTGCTCTGCCACCCTGTGCCTCAGCTTCTCTCTTTAAATCCCTTTTAACTCCAATTCTATGATCTTGAAATAAAATCGACCTGAACTGAATCTTCCCTCCAGGACCAACTGTGAGTTTCTGCTATCCAGTACAAACAGGAATCAGGACACAGGTATTTCCTATTCCTTCAGCTCAGGCACGTTAAGCTCTCTCTTGCACTGTGCACCAAGAACTCTGAGGAACGCTTCGGGGTCCACCCATACAAGGTACATTGTGAATACTCCACAGATACTTCTGGATGACTGGCCCCCAGGAAGGGGCGAGAAGAGCCAAGCAGATGGCATGGTGACTGGCTATCCGGGAGGCCAGGGAATGGAGACGAGGTAGTACACAGAGCAGGTGAAGGTGGGTGGACCTCTCTCCAGGTCAGGTGGGGGTGGTGGGCATGGTTGAAGGATCCTGCTCAGGATCAGGGCACAGCAGGATAGGCTGGACCGCACATTTAGCATCCTGAGGCACTGCAACCATACTTTAAAATACTCGCTCACTCTCTGTGTGACCTGACTGACACATAAGCTAGAAAATGTCCTGGTTTTGAGAGAACCCTCTTAGTTTTGCTCATGTCAGAAAGCCAAGTCTGCCTCTTGTTCACTGCACCTTCCTGTGTAAAGAATTAGGAACATGGACAGTCTGCCTCCTCCAGCCCTAGCCACACCACCCTCACCCTGGCTCTCCTTCACTTCCACTGTTCCTGTCCCTTTAATTTCAACCAACTCAAACCCTCTGGCTCTTCAAGGCTACACACACACGCCACCTCCTCCAGAAGCCTTCCCAGAATCGCAGCCCACAGTGATCTTCACTACCTCAACTCTGAGCACTAGGCCAGACAGATCTTTCTAAGTTCATTGTAAACAAGCCTGTGTTATTTTGGGAGACTTTCCTTTTCTAACCCAGATCATTTGGGAGATTTTCAGGGCCAGAGAGTTTCAATTTTTCTCTTGCATCTCCCTTAGGCTTCTCCAGAGCTAATTACACAGCACATACTCCACAGATACAAAAGTTAACTAGTCAATTCCTAAACAAAGGCTCTGATCTTGTCTCAGTGTAGGGAGGTCCGCCATTGGCTGCCGCGGGGCATAGTGTTCACACTCTTGCTTCTCCAAGGCTGATGACAAACCCCATGTTAAAAATATCTCAAGCCAGGTACACAGGGGTGCTGGGGGGTGGGGCCTGCCCAGTGGCAGTCGCCTGGGTGTCCTCCTCCAGGCCCTCCCACTCTCTCACACCCACAGTTAATTAAAGGTCACATTCCTTGAGTCTATTTCATGGTTTAGGCATAAGAAGTGCTTTTCACAGTGGGAGCTTTCAGAGAGCTGTGGGAATGACACAATAGCAGCTCTCTTTCACGCAGAATGCCTCTCACACTTGTACACCAGCTTTCTTGGTTCTCTGCGCTATGAAGGCTGATTTAGAGCCTGAAGCTTCATCACCTACAGGGAGGGGCCCAGCGCTCATCTCCTGAATGTGGATGGGAGACTATCCATATGGGAGACCATGTAGGCCTCAGAGCTGCACAATTCCAGGTGGAACCCACTCCCTCAGCAACAAAACCAAAAAAAAACAAAAAAACAAAAAAACAAAAAAAACCACCAAACTACTCACAGCTGATGACACACATCAGTGGCACCCTATGAACCAAACCCAATTCCACTCACACTGGAGGCTCTGAGGAAGCAACCAGTTATTATCTAAAAGCACTTTTGGGTCCTTACCAAGGATAGGAAGAGATCAAGATCTTATGCCCTCATCCCATAAGCCAGAAATCTTACTGCAGAATTATCAAGGAACTGCACCCAGGGTTTGAGGCAATAAGAAATAAAACTCTTCTCATTCAGACAAGAGACGTCTTCATTTGGGATCCAGATTTGATAAGACCCACACAGCCTTGGCCTTTGAGCTTGGCTCCAATAAGGCTGACACGCTCAGAAAGGTGAGGCATGTCCAAGGGAGGCATGCCTCACGTCCAAGGGAGGCATGCACATGGGGTGCATGTCCTCACGTCGTCACTCACCTTTAGGTCCAGGTACTCCAGGTCTTTCTTCAGCTGGAGGTAGGTGTCATCAGCCTTCAATGAAAGCACACAGAGAAAAAAGCCAGTTATGAACACCAAGCGTTTCTAAAACTCAGGTTTCGTGTGTGAACCATTTACACTGCACAGATTCAGGGTCAAAGAACTACAGCAGGGCAACACATCCGGGGCCACAAAGGAAGCACAAATATCTCAATGTAGCTCAAAGCCCTCTTTCAGCATGGTGGACCTTGCAGGTCACTATGGAGAAAGCCAGCTGGTCTATCAGTTAGCTGAGGGACAGTTCGGGGGGAAGAGGGAGACAGCACACACACCACTAAGACAGCAGTGCAGCTGAGGCCAGTGGTGAGCTCCTGAGACAAAACTAGACAGTCTAGCTAGAAGAGCATGCAATATCTGAGTTAGGGTCCCATGAATCACCAATGCTCCAATCTTTGTCATCAAAAATGACCCTCTCATTAGTGCAGCTAAATGCCTAGAAGGGCAGGGAGAGGATGTGGGGACACAGGTAGGTCCTGACTGACATGACCTTGGGTTCCATGATGTTAAGCACCAGCAGCTGCTGGAAGTTTTGGCTCCCTTTGCTCAGCATGGGACCATGTCAGGAGTTGAGGAAGTTCCAGGGTCACACCTGGCTGCTTGCATTGTCTCTCACAATCTGTTGGGTTCTTCAGTGTAATTACCAGGAACAGTGAGAATAAGCAAAAGACTCTGATTTTCTAGAACTTGTGTTTCCCATGTAACACATCACAGAAGCTGTTAGGCAGAGGGGCTGTAAAGGCTTAAGAAAAATGGCTCGGGTACCACTTTCTCAGCAGGATAAGAGGCCTCCCAGCAAACCAAGGCAAGTCAGGGCTGGGGGAGAGGGCCCTGTTTACATCTCTGATGTAACACAAGTAAGCAATGTGAGATGTTCAGGCTGTGCTTTTAAGCATGAGAAGACCTGAAGTACCATTGTCAGGGACACTAAGTGACTTCCAAAATGCTATTTCTATCCCTAAACTGTCCCCTTACCCATCCCTACTTCCCCTTCAGCCCAGTCCCTATACACTTTGAACAGCAGTAAGAGGACTGAATATTATTTAAAATCACCCAAATTCACAACTTAGGGGTTTTGCCTGTGTTCCCTCACATTCATTTTTCCAAGTACGTGTCCTGAGTCCCTCAGGTCTCACTAAAACAGGACAGTTAAGGAAGGTGACAATCCTGTCACTTCCCTCACCTGTCCTCTGACTACTTTTCTGTAGCCCAGAGGGACCAGCCTCGTGTGAACATCTTCTTTAAGTTGCTTAAGATGCCTGGGAGAGCAATTCTCTGGTCCCTCCTTTAGAAGCTTGCCTGCAAACGTCCATGTCCTGGAAGGTTTATAACACTATGCCAGATAGGACCTGAATTTTGGCTCCAGCCTGCAGGCCTCTGGCTGAGAGATCCCAGGCAAGTCATTTTCCCTTCTAGATCGAGTGCCTCGTATGTGGTAGTAACTCCTGTCCTGCCTAACCTTTCCCAACTTACTGTGAGGTTCACTAGGATAAGAGATGTGAGGATGCTTTATCAGTCGTCAGGGCACTGCCCGGATGAGAGAAGACACTCTGCCTTTTCCCCTCCAGGTTGACACCAACGAAGCACACCTTTCAGCATCCCAAGGAGTGCCCAAGGTGGCAACAAGAATGACAGCCAGCACAGCTCTTTGGACATGACCAGCACACCAGCCTGGCATTAACTACTCAGAGCCAGAGAAGCCACAGTTCGGGTCCCTCACACCACATGCAGTCTCCTCCCCAGCACCAGAGGTGTGGGCCCCACCACCACTGCACAGTGTGTGCCAGTAGCATCCAGAAGCAAACAGGCAGGGAGCAAGGGAAAGAGCCAGACAGCAAATACAGACTAGAGTGTGGGCACGAAACAACACGAGCCAGCATGTCACTCCCTTGCCCCCAGGGGGCCCCGGCCCTGAGAGAGCCCACCGGCGCTGACCTGGCAGGTGGGAAAGGTCAGCTGGTGCTGCAGTAACTGGCCGACGGCGAGATTTCGCACGCTGGCCAGCCTGGCCTGGTGCCGCCGTAACCGGGTGAGAAGCAGTGAGAGCTCCTCCAGCTGCAGGTGTGTAGACACATCATGAGGAAATTAGCCACCGCAGGAGCACGACGCTATAATTACTCTTCACCCCGGTGCCGGGACAGCACTGATGTGACACCATGAAGTAATTATTGCATTAATTCTGTCATCAGGACAAACAAAGGCACTGGCAGAAAAGAGGCTGCAGGAAGCGGGGTTTTTTTGTTGTTTTTTTTCTTTTCAGGAAACAGCAACCAACAGTGAAACCTCACCCAGACTCAAGCTTTGAAGACAAAGTTAACTAAGCAAAGCAAAGACCAGGACGAGAGGAGAGGAGTTAATGGGAGAAAGTCGGGTGGCTGGAAAATGCTGCAGGCAAAAAAATGCTGCCTGAAAGAAAGGAAAAGCCCACGTTTTCCTCCACTTCCCCCAAGCTCTTCCTCTGATCTGGGGACCCATGCCAACTGGATAACACGGAGCCAGTCATTCAATTTCTCTGAGTCTCGGTTTCCTCATTTCTTCTTCTTTTTTTAATATTTATTTTTGAGAGAGAGAGAGAGCAAGCGCACGCGCGCACACAGGGGAGGGGCAGAGAGAAGGGGACGGAGGATCTGAAGCAGGCTCTACCCTGAGAGCAGAGAGCCCGATGTGGAGCTTGAACCCACGAACCATAAGGTCATGACTCAAGCCAAAGTAGGACACCTAACCTGCTGAGCCACCCACAGGCGCCCCTCGGTTTCCTCATTTCTAAAGTGGGGGTTGACAGCTGCCCTGCACACTGCATTTGACTGGCGTGGGTTGGGGGTGGGGAGAGCAAACTCAGTGAGGTGGTACTTCGTAGGCTGCATCGCGTTCGTAGGGGTGGGGGTGGCGGGGAGAGGAGGAGCGGCTTACCGATTTTCCATGTAAACTGGGAGCGCTGACAGTGTGGGTCATGTAGCCCATGGAGGGCATGGAGCGTCGGTCCACATGAGAAGAGTTCTACGGTGGAGAGACAGGCAGTCACCCTGCGGTCCGGAACCTCTGCCCCTCTCCACAAGAACAGGCTGCCACATAGCACTATCCCTCTTCATCTGTGAAATGGGGTTCCACATCTTTCTCACCAGGATATAACAGTGTAAACTGGGAAAGCCCCTTGGAGAGATAAAGCTAAAGTTGGGGTTATTAAAAATTATTGAACCAACTGAACACAGGTATCTTTTCTGCCTTCCAAGCTGCAAGGAAGCAGACTTCCAGTTGTATGGTCCTTCATCTCTTATTCTCATCTGTGAAGTGGGCATGATAAGAGCACCTACATCACAGGGTTCTTGTAAGCATTAAAGTCAGGCCTTTAGTACTACACCTGGCCCTAAAAGTACTGCACAGGTATCACCTATCATTATTCAAAATCGCTCAAATTTGTGTTTAAACCACGTGAGGGTTCAAACTGAGCATTAGGGCTGAACCCCAGCTGCAGGGGAGCCCTCCAGAGTCTCACCTTGGTGGTGTGGCCCCGGGCCTTGCTGGGAGAACCCCCCAGCGAGATGTCCACACTCCTCCGCTGGTCCGGCGGCTTCACGGTGACCCTCTCTGCCGGTGTGTGTGGCCGCCTGGGTGGGAAGGCCCTCGGGGGGCCCGGAGGAGGGATGTCCGAGGGAGACGGAGGCACAGAGATGGAGCGGGGCACCTCCAGCATGCTCCTGCTCCGGCCCTGGTCGGGGAACTCTGGCGAGCCAGCACAGATGGGCGCCGTGGGGCTGCCGTGCCGGAACTGCTGGCGCTGCTGCCACTCGTAGAGCTGCCACACGGTGCCGTCCCGGTGTGCCCTGCGCTCCTCGCTTGACATCTTCAGGTGGCTGGCTCGGTCCTGCGCATACTTGTAGTCACTCGGCAGGTTGCGGGGAGGGGGCGAGGAGCCCCCTGAGGGGTGTCGGGTACTCTTAGGAAGGGTCTGGTAGTTTTCCGGGAAGGACAGGGACTGGCTGGGGCCCTGGCGGGGAAGGGTCTGGTCCGGCGGCAGGCTGAGGAGAAAGGAAAAAGGAGAAAAATGGGTAAGTTGAACAGCATGACATCTGCCAGGTGTTTGGAAACATAGTTAAGTAAATCCACAATGCCAGGCACACGAGGGAGCCCGCTAAGAACCCCAAAGAACAATCAATGCAGACCCCAGGACCTCAGTCACTCCTTCCCTTTGCAGAGGACTCCAAAACCATTGTTCTCCAACAACCTTGGAATATCAACCCCCCTTCCAAGCAACCCGGCTGCCCCACACCCATCACTTCAAGTGCAAGATGAGGGAACCTGCCTCCTCCTCTCCCTCCTGCTGTTCATCAGCTCTTCCAAACAGGTGTGCCTATTACTAGGAAATGCCTCCTAATTCTCTGAGTCATAAAGACTTGCCCTCTGCTGGTATCCTCACATCAAGTTCTGGAGGTTCTTAAAGGAAGTGGCCGGTACCAGTTCTTTTCTTTTTCCACTACTCTAGTCCAGATACTGATTAATCATCTTCCCCCAGACAACTCAGACCTTCCTAACCAGTGTCCACACTGTAGACAGTCAATTGCTTGGGTCCAATTACTGTCTTGCTCCAAAAAGTTCAATGGCTCCCCACTGCTTACAAAATAAAACCCAAACCCTTTAGTAGTCACCACTCTCTAGCACCTGATCCCAACCCACCTTGCAGTCCTGCTGTTTTCTCACTGCTTCTCCAACCAGGACCGGGACTGGGCTGGGGCAGGTCAGGCATCTAGAGCCCAATAGCCAGAGGTACTTCCGCTCAGATGCATAGATGCATCCCTGCACTTGCTGGAACCTGGGACTAAGAGCCTCACCCTAATCCCATCTGGCCTCCTACACACCCGGGCAGCTTCTCAGAGTGGAGAAAGCAAAGATAGCTTGACCCGGGTTTGGATGCTGGCTCTACCATCCACTGGCTATATGACCCTAGGCAGCTTACCGGACTGCTCTGAGCCTCAGCTTCCTCCTTGCAGAAACTTTTCCTTATTCTCATATTATTGTTCTTGCCTCCCCTATCTGTATGGGCTCCCCTTGCCCTATTCATCCAAATCTCACTCATTCTCCACAACACAGTCCCATGACCTTTACACGGAGGCCGTCAGCAATACTGCAGCTCTCAGGGTTCCTGCTCTGCTCTGACCTAGTGACTATGTGGTAGGAAACTTGTCCAAGGTCTTTTTATTGATGTAACCTTTTCATCCTCATAAGGCATCTCCTCACCAGATAAGCTGTAAATCCTCGGAAGGCAGGAACTATGTCTCACATTCTGTGGTACTGTCCAGGGTTGAGAAAGTCCTGATGCATAACCAGCCAGATATTGTTCTAAGCCAGTGCTACTCAAAGTATGGTCATGGACGGGCAGGCAGCATCAGCACCTGGGAACTTGTTAGAAATGCAGGTTACAGAGCCCCACCCAGACCTGCCAAATCAGAAACCCTGGGGTTAGAGTCAGGCCTCCTGTGTTCTAACAAGCCCTCTGGGTGGCCACAGTTTGAGGAGTGCCATTCCAGTTGTTCTTAAATTCATCTTAAATTCAACTTGTTTAAGCACTTCCTTCTTGTCTTTTATGTCCTCACTCTCCCTACTATAAAATGGGGATACTAAGAATGTAATAGATTGTTGCAGGGATCAGAAATAGCTGTCATTCAAAAATGGTAGCTTTCTTCTCTTTTCATCGTTACCTTTGCAATTACAGAAGGTAATTTTAAGATCTCTTCGGCCCAGACCTATTTAGTGCGTCCATCTAGTGTGTCTGCTTCCACTAGGTGGCAGGTTTGCTACTGATTTCCCAAAGCCAGAGGGGAATGTGTCTCTGAGCAGGGGGCAGTGGCTGAATCCTCAAACAGCATTGTTGGCAGTGGTGGCAGAAACCAGGCTAGGGGCTTCCACTGGGGAGTTCATGACTCCACCAACCACTGTTCGCTCTGACTGAAGCAAAACTCAGACTATGCAAAGTATGTCCTTGCTGTGCTCCCACCTGCACAAGCCTTTGGTCTGGTTCTGCAGCCTGCTCCCAGTGCCTATGTCACCCAGAGTACCCCCACACCGCTGTACTCCCAAATCCCTCAGCTGGTCCTCTAGCCTATGGGCTCTGCTTATGCACTATCATCCCCCCACCCCCACTCCCCAGGGTTGGCCATTCGGGGGCAACCCCAAAGACCTCAGTGCAATGGTGAGCTCCAGAGGCCAAATCAAGGTAACTAACCAAGGGTGGAGTGAGGGTTGCAGGAGGTAGGTTTGTAAGGAAAGGTAAAGATCCTGCCTGAAATAGGCAAGAGCACCCAGAGCAGCGCTGCCCCCAACAGCAGATCCATTTGCCGGCCCCCAAACCCAGCCTTACCCAAAAAGAAAGCTCAAGGTCTCCTTCCCTCATTACCCTGCTCTGTGCCATGGGGCCTCCCTGTTCCAAAAGGCACTAAAGAGGATATTCTGATACAGCCACTACAAAGTGGTAATATCGAAATGTAAAATCACTTTTCATAACCAATTACTTATGCAACAGACATTCCTTGCCCTAACCTCCACATCAACTGTGCAAGACTTTCACTTTTGACTCTGTTCCTTATTGTAATATCTGAGTCCCTGATACCACCCCCACCCCTGCCTTTTTATTTTATGGGTATGTAAATTACTTTACCCAGAAAAAAATGCAAGGCTAGAATTTCACAACAATCTCTTAGAATGTAGAATTCTAAGGGTACATCAGCTTATCCTCGAAAGACATCATTCTAAAGGAGTTTAATGATGTGAAACACAATAATACGTATCTCCAAGTACTAAAAGAACAGTTAGAAATAATTTCTTGTGTGGTCTAGAGCCACAAATATGAGATCATATTACAGTCCAAATAACCCTCCTTGCAATGTCTAATGTGCTCAATCTAACAAGATTAGTACAGTCTGAATCATATAAAGCACAGACATCCCTCTTCTATATTTTCAAATGGAGGAGGCTTTTTTATTAAGCAGCCAGATCTACTTATCACTTGACTGTAAGAGATTACAAATATACCTTTAAGGAAAACAACTCGGGGAATGCAAGATGCAGTCCTTTCCAGATACAAGTGAATGATCAGAGACTGTGCACTTCACGTGCTCAGAGACTAACAGCTTTCTTCTCAAAAGGGTGTCTTCAATTCCTCACTTTTCACCTTTCAGCCCATTGAGATCCACTTCCATCACTAGACTGAAGTTTCTCTCGCTGTGTGCTCAATGACCTTCAAGGCCAATGAATTGTTTTCATCTACAGACCTGATGTCACCTTGCCCCATAGATAAGAAAGGCTCAAACTCCCAGCTCATATCTAAGGACAGTTCGACGCTTTCCCCAACCCTGTCATCTCCTTGCAACTCACTTATTTTTTAGCTCTCCTGTGTGCCCCTCCGGCCCCAAGTACCGGCCATTGTGTGTAGCAGAATAACATAGGTTTGTGGGCTGCCAGAAGCAGTTATGTAGAGACAGGTCAACCAACAACTTACAACTGCATATCAGTCACACAGCTTTTGAAAGTCCTTTCTGTGCCCCTGCCACAAAGAGTTTCTCGCTGGCCAGGCCACATTTCTGGGTTCTTCCTGTCTTCCTCTCGTAGTATTCTGCCTCCTGACCTAACTTGAAGGTCCTAGCTCCACTGAGAAGGGCAGATCAGGTCTACCCATGCAAGCTCATCCAGAAGCTCAGTGGAGGGGCTCAGCCTGGGTGGCTCAGTCACTTAAGCAACTGACTTCAGCTTAGGTCATGATCTCAAGGTTTGTGAGTTCAAGCCTTTCCTAGGGTGAGTCCTGCTTCTTCTCCCTCTCTCTCTGCCCCTCACTCACTTGTATCCTCTCTCTCTCAAATAATAAAATAAATAAAATAAAATAAAATAAAATAATAAAATAAAATAATAAAATAAAATAACATAAAATAACATAAAATAAAATAAAAGGAATCTCAGTGGAATCAAAAGCCCCAGTGACTGATCAGACACCTTAGGTTCCAGATACTCTTTCAGTGCCTCCCAGCTTTGTGGGAAGGCACCACCCGCCAAGGAGAAGTCCTCATTCACAGCACAAACCAGACTCCTTCAAAATGAAACTCCCTCCATCACCTGTCTCCTGCTCACCTCCTTCATGGAGACTGCTTTTGTCCACCCCTTAGGCTGGAAGTCCTCCTCA
This sequence comes from Acinonyx jubatus, assembly GCF_027475565.1. NCBI lineage: Eukaryota > Metazoa > Chordata > Mammalia > Carnivora > Felidae > Acinonyx > Acinonyx jubatus. The sequence continues at coordinate 41,749,878 of NC_069390.1, read as the reverse complement.
TTCTGCCTTTGGCCCTCTGCTATGGCTCACTCTGAGCTAGGGTTCTCAAGCCTGGCTGCACATTAGAGTCACATAGGGGTATGGGTAAAGAGGGGAGTGTTGTTACAACACCTCACATCCAGGCTGTACCACATCTACTTACTTGCCAAGCCAAACTTGTTAACGTTAACTCTACCTGTGGCCCTCCTTGCCTTCCAGGCCTCGATGAAGCAGTTTACCAACTCTTATACCTACCCAACCTCAACATCTGTGTATCCTCCCAACCGTCTTCACAATCCTCAGCATCTTCACTGCTTCGGTTTGGGTCCTCCCCGTCTCCTACCCAAGGTAGGACCAGCTTACACTCAATCATTTTCTCTTTCAGGCTCTTCTCCATCTAAACGCTGCCATAGTGTCATCAGAGCAAGGAGTTAACTTGAAACAGTAGTTCCCAGTGCCAATATGGGGATGGACAGATAAGGACACTTTGGGTGAGGTATAAACTGAAACAGCATTGTTGGAGGACAATTTTGTAATAACTACCATAATTAAAATGGCATGTATCCTTTGACCCAGTCACTCCACTGAAAGTCATCTGTTCTTTAAGTACACATGCACTGATATGCAGAGACAATGGACAGGGATATGCACTGCAGCATAGTTTATAACAGCAAATGTTTGTAACGAACCTCACTGTCCATCAGTAGGAGATGGTATAAATATCACTGCAGATCCATACAATGGAATACTCTGCTTACTCCAAATTAATGATATATGTCTATATGTGCTGATATGGAAAGAGATATTCAAATATCTACATATAGACTTGCACATACACTGACACATTAAGTGAAAAAAGCAAGGTGAAGGACAGGGTTTCTTTTTCTTAATACAGTGGTTGGTCTTTAGGGACTGAAAGTAGGTTTCTGAAATAAAGTAGAAGGACACTTATCTTTCATTATTTATCCTTTGGTATTTTAATTTTTTTCTTTTTTTGTGAGTGGTTTACTGATTTGGAGGTACTGAACAAAGGGAGATTTACACATGGAACTAACTATGAATTTGGTGATGAATTAGTAACTGGTGCAAAGAAAATGAAGAAAACTTGAGATGCTTGGATGGCTCAGTTGGTTAAGCGTCTGACTACAGCTCAGGTCATGATTTCACAGTTCATGAGTTTGAGCCCCACATCAGGCTCTGTACTGGCAGTATAGAGGCTGCTTTGGGATTCTCTCTCTCTCTCTGTCCCTCTCTCTGCTCCTTCCCCATTCACACTTTCTCAAAATAAATAAACACTTAAAAAAAAAACACAGCAAACTATAAGCATGAAAATTATCAACACCAGAAAACAAAAATTGTACAAATGAAATAATAGTATACTATATGGCCCAGCTGTGAATATTTATATTGTCATAACATAAAAACTGACTAGAAAAATTATGCTATATTGCAAAGCTAGGATACAGGTAAGTGTATGTCTATTGGAAAGGCAGAGTGGGGTATAAGACACTTCAATCTTTATCTTCTAGAGTAGAATGTCGATTGATAACTAAAATTGAAAAATCAATAAAGAGCAATGTAAGTATCTTATTTGATTTCAGGTAAATTGGGAAAACTACTGAAAGAACTGAAAGTGGTTGCCTCAAAGGGACAAAAATCAAAAGTAGGGATGGATGGGGGTCATACTACTTAAATCCTTAAACTATGTGCATATACTGCTTTAATAAAAAAATATTATAAGAGTAAGGGGAAACTAAAACTACCATTCTCACTTTGATTGGGGCACATCAGAATCACGTGGCTGATTTCTTCACCATATATATGGACCTGCTGTATTAGAACTGGGATGTAGTAAGGACCATCTCAGCTAGAAAATCTCCCCTGGTGATCCTGATGCCTCTTTCTTGCCAGTACTCTTCAAACCATTGATGGTTTTCACAGGCCTCCAAGACTAAACCCAAAATCTTTAGCAAGATATACAGGCTCATCTGGGCTAAATCCTTATCTTTCCTATCTGCCACTATCTCTAGCTTCTCCTGCCTTTACCTCCCCTAACCTGCCCCATATTTACTTCAGTTCTTAGCAGTTGCAGCATCCAAGAGGAAATAGCTAACTTACCATGAGTAGCTTCTCTCTAACCACACCTGTTGCCTCTGCCGGATCCCCCTTCTGCTGCTAACTTCTTAGTGTTGAGGTACCATTTATGTGCTGACTACTCCCAACCGGGTTTCAACACCACAATCCATACCGAACTGCCTACCTGACATCTCCCTCTGGATAGCTAATAGGCTTCTCAAACAGGGTTACCAAAATGGGAACACTGACACCTCCCTGATCTTGCTCCTAAGCCTTCCCCATCTCAGTAACCACCTGGCTGTTCAAGTCAAAACTCTAGGGATCATCCTTGTTCCTCCTTTTCTCTCATCCTGAGCATCCAAATCACTGACAAGCTTTGCTGTTTCAACCTCCAAAATGTATCTCAAATCTTTCTCTTTCTTTCCATTTCCACTGTTACCATCCTAGACCATTACAACAGCATCTTTCCTGGGCTCTTCTTTCTGAATCATTAATCAGATCACATCAGTTACCTGTTTTAAACCTTCCAGTGGCTCCCCTACTGCTGTTTCAAATAAAATCCAATTTTTTTTTTTACCAAAGAGTAGGAGGACCTGGACGATGCAATGCCTGCTAACTTTCCAACGTCGCTCAGCAGGGAGGGCATTTAAAATCACCTCCCAGGGGGGCGTCTATCTAGCCCAGCACCAAGAATAGAAGCTTCCCACCTCCGTGTCCTTGGGAAGTAGCTTTCTGTTTTTAATAAGACACAAAATTTGAACAAATGGAACTGACACCTGGCCAGTCCCAGGTGGGAATGAGAAGAGAGCTACAACACAAAAGGACTTCCTTTTCCTAGTCTGTTCCACAATAATGTCTACCAATTCCTTGGGGGCTTTCCATTGTAATTTCTCCACCATCTACCCTCACAAACTGCCCACCGAGACCAGATTAAAGAGGTTACGCTACCTACACATGCACACAACGCCCACACACCTAGAAGGAGGCCTAAGCTATTCCCTTGGGAGCACTCCTGCCACAACAGTCCACAGGGGAAAGTCTGGGCCCCACCAACAGGGAGAATGCAGTGTGGCATTTTAGAGTATGTTTATCACAGGCAGATAAGTCTGTGGCAGACTTAGCCTGAGCTGTGACACATCACTGCAGCCCCTCTAGTCCCTGAGGAGCTTTCTGAATGCATGAGGGCCTCGCTAACTCTTCTGCAGTCAGTGGTTTGTTTTTGAAGCCTGGGGATGGTGACACAATTTACTGTCTTCATAAGAAGGACAAAATGGGGAAGCCAGGTCACCCTGAATTTTTCACATTCAGAAAAGTGCCCTTATTAATCTAAAATTATAATAAAATACAAACAGTGCTTTGCAAATAGCAAAAGATGCATGCCCTCTGAATCATTAAAACTGCTTCTTGAAGGAATAGGTATGATAAAGCCTCCTGTCAACAGTGCCTAAGCACCTCTCTGTGTGTCTGCAATTAAAAATGGATCTGTATTCACTCTACAAATATTTCCCGGATGTAGAGAAGTAGCAGAGTAAGAGATCAGTTACTATCTACATGCTGACTGTCTCCAGACACACTTGTTAGGGAAGAGAGAAGCCACCTGATATAATCTCATACAGACTTGGCAGGTTCATAGACCTGGGTCTGCACTCTGGCTCTGCCACTTATCCATGTGCCCTGGGCAGGCTCCTTCTCTTCTCCAAGCCCCAGTTTCTTTGTCCCCAGTACAAACTGGGGACATCATCCCCTCCTTGCAGGGTTGTTACAGGAATTTATGGAGCTAATGGAGGTGGAGAGTTTAAGGCCAGCATTTACCCAGCACGTGCTGGGTAAATGATGGCTACCGTTATTACATTATTACACTCATTAGTAGCAGCCATCCTGAGTCTATTACTGACCTCCTGCCGTCCCCTTTCTGGGCTTTTGCCCAGTGCTCCACCTGGGCCAGGCTGCTCTTCCTCTGGCTGTGCTTTTCAGCGTTGTTCCTGGGAGGAAAGGCCCGCTGATACCCGCTGGTCCCATTCTGCTCTCCTGGGCCATATGTGGTGGGCAGCACTCCGTTCTTCTCTGCCCGCTGGGGCTGTGCTTGCTGGCCTCTCAGGCCACCAGGTAAATCCACGAACAAGGCATCCTCCTCAGCTGGTGAGTATGGGGACCTGGCCTTGCTCCTGTCCCGCTTGCCCTCCAGTGGGTCCCTCTGGGAACGGTAACGTTCTTCCTCTTGCTCCCGCCTCTCAAAGCCAAAGGAATCCTCATGGCTGCGGTGAGGACAATCCCTTGCATGTCCAGGTCCCACACGGCCACACTCTCGACAGGACTCTGTGTGATTGGCCTGGGGGACCGCCTGCCGCTCCACCTTCTCCATGTCCCTGCAATGAAAGAGGCACATTCAGTCCATTCCAGACAGCACCAGTGGCAGCCAAGACTCCCCAAAGAACAATACACTTTACACTCAAATTTCCTCCAGGCCTTTGCATGGACTATTCCCTCTGCCTGGAACATCTTTCACACCTAGTCCTTCATTCTTCCTGCCTGACTTCTAGTGCTTTGGGACCTGGCCTACATGTCACTTCCTCCAGGAAGCCACCCCAGACACATATCCCCAGTCTAGACTGGAACCTTTGCTGATTCCATGTCATACTAATACACTGGACCATAATTGTATGTTCACTCATCTAACACCCAAGTGGACTATGAGGTCCCTCAGACCAGAGGCCCTTCTGGCCAATTATGATATGCCTAGAACTTCTGTCCATTGACTGGTGTAGAGTAGATGCTTTATAAATACTACTGAACAAATAAATGATCTTATTCCTTTTCTCTTTTGCTCTTTGTCCATTTATCTGTCTGGAGCAGTCCAGCTTGGATAGAAGGCTCCTAAGCCCAGTATCTCTCCCACTGGCATCTAGCACAGCCCAAAGGACAATTAGCAGCATAATTAACATTCTTCCAAGATGGTGAGTAAATAGGCACAGCAACCTCTTTATGTAATCTCTTACCTATTTCTCAAACAGGAACCCATAAGAATGCTGACCTAACAATCCTCTAAACAGTCAGATTTTAGAGACAAGGAAACTAAGGCACAGAGAAGATAAATGATTTGTCCAAGACCATACTGTTGGGAAAGAGTGGAGCCACGGCTTAATCCCAACCAGGCTGCAGAGCCCATGTGCTTTCTATTGCCTCTCCATATGCATGTCCATGGCCTACATATGTGCAGACCTAGAAACTATAAAGGAGAATGGGGTGGGGGCCATAGGTCAGGACATGAACGGAGTCTACAGGAAGAACTTCTGAGGCACAGAGAAGGACTCCCCTTTCATGGCCTGTCTCCTATTGCAAGCTGCCTTTCTCCCTGCCTTCCTTGGGTCAGGATCCTAGTTATGTCTGCATCCCAATTACCTGGTACCAGGGACACAGCAGCAGCTCCATAAGCTTTGCAGAATTTAGATTAGGGAGAAAGGAGAACACACCCCAGCCCAGCAGGACCAAAAAATTGCCAAGGACCCTTGGATGGGGCAGCCAGTATCCCTGGAAAAAAGATCCCAGCCTTAAAGACATGAATAGACACTTTTCCAAAGAAGACATCCAGATGGCTAACAGACACATGAAAAGATGCTCAACATAGCTCATCATCAGGGAAATACAAATATAAACAATGATGAGATACTACCTTGTACCTGTCAGAATGGCTAAAATTAACAACACAAGAAACAACAGGTGTTGGTGATGTGAGAAAGAGGAACCCCCTCCTTAAGCAGGACAGCTTGCTTAAGATTCTCTCTCTCCCTCTGCCCCTCCCCTAGTCGTGCACTGTTGTACTGTTGGTAGAAATGTAAACTGGTGCGTCCACTCAGGAGAACAGTATGGGGATTCCTCAAAAAGTTAAAAATAGAACTACCCTAGGATCCAGCATATGCACGACTAGGTATTTACCCAAAGGATACAAAAATACAGATTCGAAGGGGTACATGCACCCCAGTGTTTACAGCAGCATTATGAATAATAGCCAAGCTTTGGAGAGAGCCGAAATGTTCATGGACTGATGGATGGAGAAAGAAGATGTGGTATATATACAATGGAATATTACTCGGCCATCAAAAAGAATGAAACCTTGCCACTTCCAACAATGTGCACAGAGCTACAGTGTATTATGCTAAGCAAAATAAGTAAGTCAGAGAAAGACAAATACTGTATGATTTCAGTCATGTGTGGAAGTTAAGAAACAAAACAGATGAACATATGGGAAGGCAGGGAAGGAGAAGAAAGAGAAGTAACCACAAGAGACTCTTAATGATAGAGAACAAAGTGAGGGTTGCTGGAGGAGAGGAGGGTGGGTGGATGGGTTAGATGAGTGATGGGGATTAGGGAGGACACTTGTTGATGTACTTGTGGACACTTGTGATGAGTGCTAGGTGTTGTATTTAACTAACAAATCACTGAATTCTACTGCTGAAACCAATTTTACACTGTATGTTAACTAACAAGAATTTAAATAAAAATTTGAAAAAGAGAGGCACCTGGGTGGTTCAAGTGTCTAACTCTTGATTTTGGCTTAGGTCATGATCTCACAGTTGTGAGATGGAGTCCCATGTCGGGCTCCATGCTGGATGTGAGCCTGCTTAAGATTCTCTCTCTCTCCCTCTCCCTCTGCCCCTCCCCTACTCATGTGCTTGCTCGCGCGCTCTCTCTCTCTCTCTCTCGCTCTCTCAAAAAAATTGTTTTTTAAAAAAAGGAAAGTAAAAAAAAGTCCTGGCCAGGAGATCCATCACTCCTCAAATGACCAAGCCAGAGGGCTCTCTCATTTTCACCTGAAAGCATACAATGGAAATGCTGCTGCATTTACAACTTGGTGGCCAGACCCCAGGCATCCTTGCAATGACCTAAGAACCTCAGCTACCAATTACCAGCACAGACTCAGGGCAGAATCGATCCAGTCTGGAAGACAGTTAAAATGTCAATGTAAAGTAATTAAGAAAAGCAATCACAAATCTTACTGCCCAGGCACTCTCCTGACTTAACCATGAAGACACAAAGCTTTGTTTAAAAATAAAAATCAATTTCAGCATTTCAATTTCCATTTGGGGACCACCTTCCCCACTTTTGATCCATGTGGTTTGGGTGTTACTGACTCTACTAGTCCCTATCCAGCTGAGGCTCCAAGTCTCAGTAATCAGTTCAGGGGTTGACACTATTCCAGGCCTGTCAGAGTTAGTTCTGGGACTTTGGTTGGAGCTGGTCTTGGGCTGCTATAACTATTTGGGAATCAGCTATTTGAGAATGAAACCAACACCAAGGAAAGCAGATGGAGAGAAACAATCCTAAAAATTTAACCTGAGCTCTGAGTTTTAACCATAACTAAGCCAGATATATCCTTGGACTTTCTGGTTGTGAACCCATAAATTCTCTTTCTCACTCAAGCCAGTTTGAGTATGGTCTCTGTTACTCTTTGCCAAAGAAGTCCTATTACATCATTTTATAATGACATATTTAGATTGTGATCTCTGAGGGCCCTTCCATTCCTAATGTTCAGTTGGTCTGTAAGCTCCAGTAGTAGGAACACATGGGAAATATTTGGGGATTACTCTTCAAGAAAAAGCAATTCTTACTCTGCATTCATTCAGGGACCACTGTGTTCTACAGGGTACATTATAGGCTTTAACTCTGTCTTTCCTTTCTTCCTCTAATCCTCCATAACTGCATCAGTGTAACTCCAGCCAGTAGCCTTCGGGTTGCCTGAGTTGGTCTTTATCTTCTTTACTGTTTCTCAAACTCGGGAAACCACCCATGCAAGCTTTGCTAAGGCTGCTGCCTAGAGGACTAGAGCTCTGGCCGTCCTCTGGGTCAGACCCCAGACAAGTCACCGAAGCTTGATAACCTGGTCACTCCAGCTGTGAGATCTAAGTAACTGTACCCCCTTGTTATTTCCACCCCAAAGGTAACAGTGTTTTGTCACAAAAACCAGGCTGTAAAACAAACATGCCACCTACATGTTATGATATTAGAACTGAAAGGAAAAGGGGGTTTTCTCAACTCCAGAAACCAAAGACTGTGGGTATGATGCCTCAGCCCAACCAAATGGCAGGGGGATTTTCCTTTCTTTATCAACCTCCATGTATTTACTGAGCAACTATCTATCTCCACTGGGGCAGGCACTTGGAGAGATAAGAAAATAGCACAAAAAACAGTCTCTGCCATCAAAGCCAGACAACCCTAAAGCCCAATTTAATCATGGTAACCACATTTAATCCTGTTCTCATTAACTGACCCAAAACCACGGAGGTTTCCAGTCTTTTTAACCTTGGAGCTCAATTTATAACTATAAACTTTAGTCTTTACTGTGTGTGCACATATGATGGACACACCCTGACATATGCCAGTACTTCCTGATAATAAAGTTGATAGACAATGACAAATCCTTTTCTCAGATTAATACCACCATTTACTGCAAAACAAACCTTAAGAGGGTGGCTAAAAGAATGGAAGTCTGCTAGCTACCTGGCAGCCTTCTAGACCCTCAAACTTGGGATTATGAACAGCTCCTGGTCTCTAACTGCTAGGACTTACATCAGATGCTTTGTGCCCCAAATATTCAGGCTATGGCTGCAGGTAAGAAAGGTGAAGGTAATGTCCTCTACTCCTCCACCTTAACTGACTTATTAAACAGTTAGCTTAATGAAGTTATAGGATTTAAGGCAAAAATGTTTTCTTGTTTTCTCCCTGTCTCCCTATATTCCCTACAATTTAACCCACAACTTCTCAAATCAGGAGACCTGTCACAAAATAGATTTACAATGCTCAGCTAGCACAATGATGGGAAAGAATGAAGCACCCCTTAGCCCTCAATGACTGTGTCACTCAGACAAGATGGCCATACAGGGCACACAGGTTTAGCTAAGATGACACAAGCCTTTCCAGTGCAGTTCATTACTATCATTGCGAGTACCCAGACTCAGTGACTATTCAAAAACGGAATTCTTGGCATTCAGTGACCATTTTGGTCAAAGCCAGAGAGCATAAGGTTAAGAGCCAGTCAGACCCAGATTCAAGAGGTGGTTCCACCCAATGCAAGCTGGGTGACCTTGAGCAAGTCTGTGACCTCTCTGGTTTCCAGTTTCTTATCTGTAAAATGGGGACAACAACCACTGCTTCTCTGGGCTGTTGTGAGGACTAAAGGAGAGAGTGCACAGAAAGAGCACAGCATAGTGCCTGGCAAACAGCATGCCCTCAAATACAAATCTGTTGACTACATCTATTCTCTCCCTCGTCCCTGACTCAATTTTTTCTAAGTGGTAATGTATCTAGGAAAAAACTCCCATTTCCCAACCTCCCTTGGAGCTAAGGGTGATCATGTGACTTAGATGTAGCCAATAAGATGTTAAAAGATGTACACAGAAATTGCTGGGTGGGTCTTCCGGGAAAGTCTTTTTAAAAAGTCACACTTAGCTGACTTAGCTAACCCTTCCCTTCTTCCTGCCTGGAACTTAGACTCTATGTTGCATTGGAAGGTGACAAAAATGAGAATAAAAGCCACCTGCTAAAATCTGGGTAGAAAGTGAGAAAGAGCCCAGGTCCCTGATGGCACCAGGGAGCTATTACACCAGCCTAGACTAACTACCTCTGGATTCCCGTTATGTGAAACCCAACTTGATTTTGCCATCCTAAGTTAGGCCGTTCTGTCACTAGCCACCAAACACAATCCCTAACTGTTAGAAGGGGCTAAACATCATTAGCAGGGATTGGGTCCCTCCATTTTCAGCACATCACAGCAATGCTACTTGTCTGTTTAGAGCAAATTCTTGTTTCCTCCTGCAAGTGGGAAAAGCACTCACCTCAGTCTGGGGATACTTCTTTCTTATTCCTTTTCTTCACAAGAACTTGGAAGTTAACAGATCACACCAAGGACTAATTATTGTTTTATTCTGCCTCTAAACCCTTTTATCTCACCTGGAAATAAGAACTAACATTTCCCTCTGTCTTAATGCTAAATACACGCACACACCACACACATTAAATCTCAAAGACTTGGGTGGGAAGAGGAATGACAGCTTATAGGGCCTTGGTTGGACTTTGGTCCAGGGGCAGATACAGCCATTCTGTCACAATTCCATTGGAGGATATCTCCCTACTCACCACACCTAAATGACCCAACCAGGAGCCCAAGAACAAGGGCCAGGCCACCAATATTCTTAGAGAGTTTAGTCTGAGCCAGGTCAGGTGGCAGAAGTCCTGCCCTGGATAAAGAAACCAGTGCAGCCTGTGTTGACTGATGCTAAGCCCTGAGCACTGACCCCGGTCTCAGGAGGGCAGTGGGCTCAAAGTCAGAACTGACCCTAGGCACTCTCCATAGACTTGTACAAAAGACTGAAGAGAAAGGGGCACAAAGTATGCTGGGAGCCTATGGCAGGCTTGCTCACTTAAATTCCTAACATTTAAGGAAGGAAATGGCTGGAGAGAAATGGCAGACAGGAGTCTGTTTCTTCTATCCCCCAGAGTTAACTAGGGCAGTCCCCCTGGGAGGGCAGGTTGGGGCAGATATCTGGCTCCCTCTCAGGCTCTGCTCTAAATTAACAATAGAGGGCCTGACAGCTCTGAAGACACACTCTCCAATTCTCCACACTGTCCCACCCTAAAGAAGAGCAAAGCTAAAGAAAAAAAAAGGCAACACCAGACTGCCAAGCTGGGATGCCTCTTGCCTCAAAGAGGTGGCTACTGGCAAAGTCCCTTGTGAAGTTTTAAGGATTGACAAACCAAAGGAAGTCTGGTTACTCTGGGTCCCCTCACTTTGTTCATTTCTTCCTAGAGAATCCTTCCTCTTCTTTCTACTGAGGAAGTCATGCTCAACCATCACAGTTCAACCCAACCCAGTCTGGAGTTCTGGCCAAGTTCACTCACCTTCCATCTCCCTATGGCAGCCACAGTTTTGGGTCATTCATTTTTTTGTGGCTAATGCTTGGTTATTATTACCATATGCTGGTATGGTCCTCATATGTGCCAGGAATTAGAGATTAGACCACCCCTAATCCCTACAACAATCCTGCAAGGCCAGTACTGTCAAGCCCAGAGAGGCTGAGGGCAGTCAGTAAGTACCAGATTACCTACAATAAGTTTCTCTACTGAAGAATAGGAACAATGGCAGCAGCAGTGATCACTGAGCACTAACTAAATGCAAACCCCTGAGCTAAGCAAATTAAATAGATAACCTCTTCTTCTCATTGTAAAGTCCTCCAAGGCTAGGGATATTATTATTCTCTCATTACAGGTAATAAAAGTGAAGCTGAAAGAGGTTAACCCACTTGCCTTGAATCATGCAACCAGTGACATACACAGGATTAAATCCCATCTGATCTGACCCCAAAGCCCTGCACCTGACTGAAAACGTGTCCACAAATTACTTCTGCTCAGGATCCAAGGGGCTTGTCCAATCTTAGGTGTTCCTGCTACACTTTACTCAAAGTGATCAGCGTTTGGAAAGCCAAATATTTAGTTCTCTGAAGAGACTACAAACAGCCAGCAATGTATGGGCTATTTCTGAGCAGGCTGGCTCCCCACACACCAATCCCACAACAGTTGTCTGACTCCCCCCTGACATCCCAAATCTTTATTTGAACAATTTACAGGTAGAGTTTTTGTAACTTTTGTTCATCCATCCATCCTTCCACCCACCTGCCCAGCCAGCTAAACATGCGTGCACCCATTCATTAACGAACTGCTTACTATGTTCCATTTTCAAGAAGTTTACAGACTAGTAGGGGTGACAATGAAAAAGCATGCCTTGATCTTGCAGTTTGTGAGTTCAAGCCCCGCGTTGGGCTCTGTGCTGACAGCTCAGAGCCTGGAGCCTGCTTCAGATTCTGTGTTTCCTTCTCTCTCTGCCCCTCCCCTGCTCATGCTCTGTCTCTCTCTGTCTCAAAAATAAATAAAACATTTAAAAAAAAAAAAAGAAAAAGCATGCCAACATAGCTTGAACATGAAAGTCCTATGCAAAAGGAATGACACAGTTCTACAAACTGGGGTATCTAACACACTGAAGGGTCAAGGAATATTTAGGCTAAGGCTTGAAGTATGTGCTGAAGTTCTCCTAGTAACGGTGAGGACTGGAGAGGCAGATGAGCAAGGCCCAGATGGATCCTGGTGCCTCATGAGATGGACCTCCATCTCTCACCTGGATCCCATCACAGTCTACTCTCCCCCTCGCTCCCTTAGATTCAGCCACACTCCCTAGCTTTCTGTTTCCCCAACAAACCAAGCTCCTTCTTGCCACAAGGTGTTTGTAAGGGCCCATTCCTTCTGTTTTAAGCACTCTCCCTCAGTTTTGCATCCTTAACCTTCGTATATCAATCAGGCCTCACTTCCATATACTTCCCACAGAGGCCTTCCCTGACCATCCAAACAAAAGTGGCTACTCTCTGCCCCCTCGCCCCTCCCATCCCATCACCCTATTTTACTGCCTTCGTGCATAGATCATGATAGAAAATTGTCTTGTTGTTTACCTGTTTATGGTCTATGTCCACCTCTCCTACCCAAGAATGCATGGGACTTTGCCTCTTTCTTTGAACACAGCATCTTTAACAGTATCTGCTGCACAGTATGCCCTCAATAAATACTTGTAGAATAAAAGACTAAATAGATGAATGCATGAGTACAAATGCACCCAATTCAAGAAGTTCAGTGTGGCTGGGGCATAGAGAATGGGGAATGGTGAGACATGAGCCCAAAGGTGTAATAGGGACTAAACCCATACAGTGCTCAAATGCCCTAAGGAAAATGGTTTTTACTCCAAAGGTGATTAGACAATAAGTTCCTACAGTCCAAAGATAGGACTACCAGTTACACAGAGACCAGGGAAATTTGGAAACTGAGAAAAGAGATAAGTTGTCTTCTGATAGGCCCTCCTATTTGAGCTGCTTGTCAGTTTTGTGAGCTGTGAAAGCAAGCTGACCTCTTGCTTGCTTAGTGTTTTAGCTTATTGGAGAGGACAAGACATTCTTAGACAAGAGACAAAAAGCAGTCCAATGGCAGAGTTGGGAAGACAGATTTCAAGGAGGCTGTAGGGAATCAAAAACCAGTCCAAAGTCTGGCAAGTGGGAGAACATGGAAATGGAGGGAAGAAATTATGAACAGAAGGAGATAGAGAGCAGGATTTGGCAGCACTGCTTGGTGCCCCTTATAGTGTATGGGATGGGATCTTAAGAACACGTGAATGATTGGGCGCCTGGGTGGCTCAGCCGGTTAAGCATCCAACTTCGGCTCAGGTCATGATCTCATGGTTTGTGAGTTTGAGCCCCGCGTCAGGCTCTGTGCTGTCAGTTGAGCCTGAAGCTTGCTTTGGATCCTACACCTCCCTCTCTCTCTGCCCCTCCCCCATTCACGCTCTGTCTCTCAAAAAATGAATAAACGTTAAAAAAAAAAAACCAGAATACATGAATGAATTTCTATCAAAGATCTCTGAAGCCTGTGTAGGAAACAAAAGGATAAAGAAAGGAGTTGAAGCGAGGGTGCTCAACTCTGCTCCTGGGTCAGAGTAATGATGTAGGAAGAGGCTGGAGGAGGAAGGAGGTGAGAGGCAGGTGGAGGGATGGTGCTGCAGGAGCCTGAGCAGAGCAGAACCACAGTGACCCTGCTAGGGGATGAGCACATCCTGACAAGGAAGAGTGCATTTTGCTCACAGAAGACTCATCATCAATGCGATCCAGGGGATGGTCGATGAAACTGGGGTGGTTGTAAAGAAAAAAGGGCCAATGACATTGTCAAACCAAACCCTATGGAAGGTAGCATACCCAATACAAAGTATCTTAGGCATCCTATTAAGTAAGCACGTTATACATTCATTTATTTAACTTAACACTTGTAATAGCCCTATGAACTGAGGTTTATTTTTTTTCAATATATGAAATTTATTGTCAAATTGGTTTCCATACAACACTCAGTGCTCATCCCAAAAGGTGCCCTCCTCAATACCCACCACCCATTGAACTGAGGTTTAAAAAGCATTCCCAGGGCACCTGGGTGGCTCAGTCAATTAAGTGTCTGACTTCAGCTCAGGTCATGATCTCATGTTCTGTGGGTTCGAGCCCCACATCAAACTCTGTGCTGACAGCTTGGAGCCTGTTTTAGATTCTGTCTCTCTCTCTGTCCCTCCCCCACTTGTGCTCTGTCTCTCAAAAATAAATGTTAAGAAAAAGTTTAAAAAGCATTCTCAATCTGTACAAGTGACACAGCTAGAAAGTAGTAGAGATGGGATTTGAACCCATGTCTATCTGACTTCAGACACTAAGCTCTGGGAGGAGAACATAAGGTAAAAGAAACCAATACAGTAGGAAGTGAGGGGGTGAATCAATCAGCTGGCCTGGACATTAGTTGCTTGCACCACCTTTATCCCATTCCAATGGGTCATTTCTCCTTCCTCTGCCCATAGCCCTAACATTTCTTGGGCATCCACCCTTACCTTGCCCGCAGTCCCTGTGGCCTGGTTCTCAGAAGTGAAGAATGTATCCTGGATTGGTGCCTATCAGCATGTATATTCCCTGTCCACAGTACATGATTTAAGGTTCAAATATTATCTAAGCCTGTCTAATCAGAATGCCTCTCTCTGGACAAGAGTTTCTGGACAAGACTCTGGCTCTTTCCTGCTGGACTTTCTTCAGCCAGACGACAGGAGTCCAGGGCTACTGCAGCTATTTTGCCACCAGATCTTTCTTAGCTCTGCCAGGAACCTCCACATGGAGCTGAAGAATGAATCCAACCCAAGGGTGGCCAGACCTCAGAGCCTGAGAGAATGATTTGTAATGATACTGTCTGAGCCTTGAACCCAGCGTTTCTAAAGCTAGATCTATCCTGAACTTTTCAGTGAAGCAACCAACGAATTCCTCCCTTTCTAAGGTAAATTTGTCTGCATTTTCCTCTGCCTGCAATCAGGAGTCCTACCATACCACATATGTAAGCATCTGCCTATATGGATAATGACAGAAGCATCTGATGAGAATCAAGTTGGGGAGAGACCAAGACCGTTACGCGACCACCGGGGCCCCTCACTTAACACAGATGGAGATTTTCCAATGCAGATCACAAAACTGAAGGAAAGGGAAGATTAAGTACTGCCTAATGAATAATTCTAACTAACCAAATGTCTGAACATCTTATTCTGGGGAAAGAACATTTAGTGAGTCTGGATTTGCTTAGCTGATAATCTCTCAGAAAGTTAAGAGGAAATATTATTCTGCCTTTATTCTGACTCAGAAGGTAGGACAAATTTTTTGGCTTGTTTTGTTTTTTAAGGAAGGAAACTTAGGCAAACATGATTATGGGATTTTAAGAGTTTATCAAGAGAATAAGAAAAATGTTACAAGTTCAGAGAAAAACTAGGGACAATACAATGACCTGAGACCCTAAAAGGGAAGGAAGGCAGCCCAACAGATAAAGGATGAAGCCCCTCACAAACCAGAATCTGATAGTTAATTATAAAATCTTTAGGTAGGAAAAAGTTAAAAAAAAAAAAAAAGGCCAAATCTCAGGTAGCAAATTAATCCTGAATGGTTCAAGCAAGACATCACTTTTCAATCACAACACTTCTTCCTGTTAAACTTGGTTTCATTCTCAGGTTATCTTTGACCCAGTGCCCTAGTCAGTCTTGATGAACTGAACAAAGATGGAACACAAGAAAGAACTCATTTGCCATTGATGGTCTAAAGAAGCCAGTACAGGGGTGCCTGGGTGGCTCAGTCAGCTAAACGTTTGACTTCAGCTCAGGTCATGATCACACAGTTCGTGCGTTCGACCCCTGCCATCAGGCTCTGTGCTAACAGCTAAGAGCCTGGAGCCTGCTTCAGATTCTGCGTCTTTCTCTTTATACCCCTCACCCCCCTCAAAACTAAACATTAAAAAAAAATTTTTTTAATAATAAAGAAGCCAGTATAACAACACAGGCATCTCTCAGAGCTCAAGTTATAAAAGGACATGCACAAGAAATGGAAGCTGGCACACAAAAATCAAGCACAGATCTATAGTGGAATGGGCCCACAGGAATGATGGCAAAAAGGGCAGAGTCTGGAAGGAGCTGAAGATGGTTTATTTAAAGCAAAACAAAAACAAACTTTTTCTTTTTCTTAAAATTAAAATGAGGGGCACTTGGGTGGCTCAGTCATTTAAGTGTCTAACTCTTGATTTCGAGTCAGGTCATGATCTCACAGTTATAAGATCAAGCTGCACATCAGGCTCTGTGGTGGGCGTGAACCCTGCTCAAGATTCTCTCTCTCCTGGAATCACAATTCTGGACTTAAAGACATATTACAAAGCTATAATCATCAACACAATATGGTACTGTCACCAAAAAAGACACTTAGATCAATGGAACAGAATAGAGAACCCAGAAATGGACCCAAAAATGCATAGCCAACTAATCTTTGACAAAGCAGGGAAGAATATCCAATGGAATAGAGTCCCTTCAGCAAGTGGTGCTGGGAAAACTGGACAGCGACATGTAGAAAAATTAACCTGGACCACTTTCTTACACCATACACAAAAACAAACTCAAAAGGTATGAAAGACCTAAACATAAGATAGGAAGCTATCAAAATCCTAGAGGAAAAATCAGGCAACAACCTCTTTGACCTCGGCCGCAGCAACTTCTTACTCAACATGTCTCCAGAGGTAAGGGAAACAAAAGCAAAAATGAACTATTGGGACCTCATCAAAATAAAAAGCTTCTGCACGGCAAAGGAAACAATCAGCAAAACTCAAAGGCAACCAACAGAATGGGAGAAGATATTTACAAACAACATATCAATAAAGGGTTAGTATCCAAAATCTATAAAGAACTTATCAAACTCAGCACCCAAAAAACAAATAATCCAGTGAAGAAATGGGCAGAAGACATGAATAGACACTTTTCCAAAGAAGACATCTAGATGGCTAACAGACACATAAGAAGATGCTCAACATCACTCATCATCAGGGAAATACAAATCAAAACCACAATGAAATACCACCTCACACCAGTCAGAATGGCTACAATTAACAACTCAGGCAACGACAGATGTTGGCAAGGATGCAGAGAAAGAGGAACCCTTTTGCATGCCAGTGGGAATGCAACTTGGTGCATTCACTCTGGAAAACAGTATGGAGGTTCCTCAAAATATTAAAAGTATAATTACCCTCAACCCAGCAATTGGACTACTAGGTATTTATCCAAAGGTGCTGTTTTGAAGGGGCCCATGCACCCCAATGTTAATAGCAACACTACCAACAATAGCCAAAGTATGGAAAGAGCCCAAATGTCCATCAACAGATGAATGGATAAAGATGTGGTTTATATATGCAATGGAGTATTACTTGGCAATCAAAAAGAATGAAATCTTGCCATCTGCAACAACATGGATGGAACTAGAGTGTGTTATGCTAAGTGAAATTAGAGAAAGATAAATATATGACTTCACTCATATGTGGAATTTAAGATACAAAACAGATGAACATAAGGGAAGGGAAGCAAAAATAATATAAAAACAGGAAGGGGGACAAAACATAAGAGACTCTTAAATACAGAGAACAAACTGAGGGTTGCTGCAGGGATTGTGGGTGGGGGGATGGCTAAATGGGCAAGGGGCATTAAGGAAGACACTTGTTGGGAGGAGCACTGGGTGTTATATGTAGGGGATGAATCACTGGATTCTACTCCTGAAATCATTATTGCACTATATGCTAACTTGGATGTAAATTTTATAAATAAATAAATAAATAAATAAATAAATAAATGGGATCATACAAAAAAAAAAAAAGAATTAAAATGAAGAAGGGGAGGGCTTTAAAACAATATGATTAGATGTAAGTATCTCTGCCTGGGGCAGATGATGTAGTATAAATAAAGGCAAATTCTTTAACTTCTAGATTGAGTTCCATAACTTCATCAAGAAGAATGATCTTCATGAAAAAGAAAACAACCTTAGTTAAAAGAGACTAAAAGTCCAAGATGGAGAAGAAGATGGGAAAGTCCCAGCCATCAGGACCCCAGGGCCTCAGGGAACTCAGAAACAGGCTCAGGAAATCTCTCAGGTGAAGTCTGAGAAATCAAAGAGAACAGGAAAAAGGCCAGAATATTAAAGACTGGCAAACAGCATCCTGTTCCGTTAACCACAAGAGTGGACAGCCTGCAAGCAACCTCTGCAAGGGACTAAGCCACATCCTAACCTGAGGAGATCTCACAGCACACAGGGAAGGAAGCTCCGAGAGAAGGCAAACAACTCAGCAGAAAAATGGGCAGAGGAAAGGTAGAGGCAGTTCAGTGGAGGGGAAATACAAGTAGCCAAAAAACAGAAAAGATCCCCAGCATCGTGGAGACATACACTGAAATACTATTTAACTACACAGCAGCTCAGCAAAATATTTTAAATCTTGATAATATCAACTACTGGCAAAGATGTGGGTAGTGGACTATACAGCTTCCTTTAAACTGCATCTTGGTGTATCAATTAAAATTAAAAATACATTGTATTTTGACCCAGCAATTTGAAAGACTCACACATGCAGACGCTTGTAGAAGGTTTTTCATTGCAGGCTTATTTATAATAGTAAAAGATGAGAAAAAATAAACCATTAAGGTTTGGAGCATTATGGTCTTATAAAACACCATATACAACAGTCCAAAGTAAAGCTGATCCACATACACTGATAAAGATTTTCAAGATGTTATCATTCGTGCTTTAAAAAAACACAAAAGAAACACGTATTTCTTTAAGTGCACATATGTATATAAATGAATTTAAGTGAAGTTAAAAAGGATGCCCATTAACTTGATAACAGAGATTACCCTAGGAAGGTGATTAAGGATATTTTGTCTTTACTCTTTGCATTTTTTTAATAAAAATTTCATTTATTGTATTTTATTTAAAATGTGTGTATATACATACATATATGTATATGTATATACATACATACATACATGGTTTTTTTAAGGATGAAAAACAAAAACTAAGAAACAGCATTAGGAACCAGCATGTGCACTAGGAATAAGACGTAGCAAAGAAACACCAATGTTGGGGCACCTGGGTGGCTCAGTTGGTTAAGCATCTGACTCCTGGTTTCGGCTCAGGTCATGATCTCACAGTTCTTGAGTTCAAGCCCCGCACTGGGCTTCATGCTGACAGTGCAGAGCCTACTTAGGATTCTGTGTCTCCCTTCCTCTCTGCCCCTCCCCTACTCGCTCTGTCTCTCTCTCAAAATAAATAAATAAAACTTAAGAAAAAAAAAAACTGGAAAAAACTAAAAAGAAATACCGATGTTACTCTAAACAGAGTGCCCACAGGCTAATGGCAGATGCTTTCACATCATCATCATGGACACAATAGACAAATGCAGGCTGCATGACAATCCTAGGAGGTAGAGTCAGATTTGACTGAACACCTGCAGTTACTGATTCAGGGTCTATGTGGGAACTTCCAGCATAGTCATTCTTCCTGTCCTATCTAACACATTCATTCATTCTTTCACTCGCTTATTCACTCAACAGACATTTAACGGCTTACTCTGTGTCAAGCGTGCAGAAGATACAAAGACAATCCCTCCCTGAAATCTAGGATACTGAGACGTATACAGAAGGTGGGGAAAAAAAAAAAACCAAAACAGCGTGGGAAATGCTTGACTGAGGTATTATGGAAGCTTCAAGAGTAGGGTCAGGGGCGCCTGGGTGGCTTAGTCGGTTGGGCGGCCGACTTCGGCTCAGGTCATGATCTCGCGGTCCGTGAGTTCGAGCCCCGCGTCAGGCTCTGTGCTGACAGCTCAGAGCCTGGTGCCTGTTTTGGATTCTGTGTCTCCCTCTCTCTGACCCTCCCCCATTCATGCTCTGTCTCTCTCTCGATCTCAAAATTAAATAAACGTTAAAAAAAAAAAGAGTAGGGCCAGACCCCAGGCTGGCCCCTTGAAGGAGGTCACACTACACCCTCTGTTTGCTTCAAGAAAGACGGCATGAAGCTAGGAAGTACCGCTAATACCAAAAGTCACATACACGTGAGTTGGAAAAGGTTGACAAGCTATAACACACCATGTGAAATCCATTTACAGTCACTGAAAAAAATCCCACCTTTAGGTTGCCGGAGAATAACCTTTTGTTTTGAGGCCTCACTGAAAGACTATACTCAAAGAGGCCTCTGAACACAGCAACGTGTTCAGATAGTGGAAAATGGGGGGCACATGAGTGGCTCAGTTGGCTAAGCATCCAACTTCAGCTGAGGTCATGATCTTGCAGTTTGTGAGTTTGAGCCCCACACTGGGATCTGTGCTGTCAGCATGGAGCCCATTTCAGACCCTTTCATTCCCTCTCTCTGCCCTTCCACTGCTCATATTCTTTCTCAAAAATAAACAAACATTAAAAAAGAAAAAAAGAAAAAAAATGGGCCCATGTCAGATGAGGACTTGCTAAAGGCACATCCTGACTTTTCTAGGGTTACCTTATTTCTCTGAGCCCCTGACTCCACTCATAGTCCTCCTGTGCTTTCTCTCAGGGAATCACCCACAGCCAAAAGACTCAGGAATTTCAAGATCCCTGATTGTACCCTTGGTTTGTCCACTTGAGGAAAGGGGTGACTAGACAATAGCTTCCCAGCTAGCCTCAGCAACATGGTGGTCACTCTTTGGCACATTTTCAGTTTGTAAGGTCTTTCTTGTCTGTCTCTCCCTTTCCCAATCTGGTGCCCCAAGGCTGTCCATCTCACCACACATCAGAGAAGGAAAAATGAGAAATACACACACACCAGGTTCCAAGGCTCCATATCCCAAGCAGTCACTTCCCGCCCCCAGGCCTTGGCATTTCTCTGCTCAACAAAGAGAGGTCCAGATAACTTCTGCGAGACCTTACCATGTATGCATTATCTTTCCAACAGAATTCATTGTTAAATAGGACTTCAAAGAAAGAGCAGGGCTTAATACAAGTGAATGAATGGTGGAATTTGGGGCACCTAAGAGTTCTTATCTGGATCCCCATCCTAGTGTGAGAAGTGCTCTGACAGGGACCCTCCACTGGGACTGACCTCTTTAGTGATGATCGAGACAGCACCTGTGCGGCCTGGTTCATGGCCCGGACCCAAGCGTTCATGTCCTCCTGGGTGTCGGCACTGAAGTAGTAGGTCCTCATGCCTGACTGCTCGGCCTGAGAACCCCCTGTGGAGCTATTATAGATGAGTGCTCGCATCCCCGTGTGCACAGCCTGTAAACATGAGGCAGAAACAAAGGTCAGAGAGGTCAGTGCACATTTCACTTCTGGGAGCAAAAACAAGAAGACACTCTGGCCATGTTCTTCCCTCTTCCATATTAAAAGCCCAAGTACCACCCAGCTTGTTCCCACACCTAGAAAACATCACAGCTGGATTCCCCTTTCCTGGTACAGTCAGACCCAGTGATAGCTGTGTCTAGTCCCCATGGTCAAAGCCAGGCAGCTGCACCTATTCCTACTTATCTTACTCCTGC
This sequence comes from Acinonyx jubatus, assembly GCF_027475565.1. NCBI lineage: Eukaryota > Metazoa > Chordata > Mammalia > Carnivora > Felidae > Acinonyx > Acinonyx jubatus. The sequence continues at coordinate 41,728,374 of NC_069390.1, read as the reverse complement.
TTAGGGAGGGCCACACAGTCAAGGCTTGTGTGAGAAAGAGCTTTTCAAAACCCTCATTCTGTAGAAGCAGACTCTCTGGAATCCTTGTCTTGGCTCTTCTGAAGCACGCAATTACTGGAATTGAGCCAAAAATTAGCAATAACAGCAAGTGGCTTGGTGCAGATATTCACTGTGCCTCACCACTCGGGCATGACATGTGATTAGTGCCCATCAACGCTGCTGCTCTTCTGGCTCTCCAGAGAGGCACTACAAAGTTTGACAGAGCTAACATTTGACTGAAAATCCTTGCACACCTACTATGTGCTAGGAAGCCTCAAAGTGCTTTCACATGTATCCTTGCAAAGAGTCCGTGAAGAGGTAATGGAAATGATCACTGAAAAGTAACCAGGATGGGTACACACAAGAGGAAACACCAGTTTCTCCCCACTGTGTTCTGATAAGTAGGGGCCTGTCTTAAAGTTGTAATGAAAAACCTCATCAAATCTACATAGGAAGATGGTATAAAAAGGAAGACCAAAAAAAAAAAAAAAAAAATAGAGGAAGATTGGCAAATCTGATCAGTGCCTGTTATGTGTCTCCTGGTTACTTCCAGGACTTTAATCTCATTTTAATTCCAATAGCTCTGAGAGGTAGTGACAGAATTTGTATTTTACAAATGTGGCAGATGAAGGTCTGAGATATTAAGTAACTTTCCCAGATCTCCATGCCCAGTAATGGATTCCTCAGAGTATTTAATATTACCTAGCATCATTTATTTTATACACTAGTTTGTTTATCATCTGTCTCTTCCCTCCAGAATATAAACTCCATTACAGCAAGGACTTTGTCTGTCACTACGGTATCCCCAGGAACAGTGCCTGTCACCTAGTAGGTACTTAATAATTGTTTGTGGAATAAACAAAGAGTTGGAACCAGGATTTATACATAAGTCTATCTGACTCCAAGCCTAAGCTTCTCTATATAATGCTCCTAGGTCCTGCCCAGATATTAGCATGATTACACAGATCACTGGTCCAAAAATGTGGATCCAGAAAGAAAGGCAGACCCCATGAAAGGATAAGCCAGAGAAAACAAAATGAAAGAACCAATTAGGAGCTGAAAAATGACATGCTTCTAGAACCACTAATGGTCACAGATGAAAACTCTCTGATAAACTGTAGACATTTGCTTCTGTGACCCACCCTAACATCTAGGTCCAAAATGCATATTAATTATGGATCTGCTACTAATATTGACATACTTGAATCTATCCAGCTAGTTCCAAGAGAGTACAGGCAAACTTAGCCTGCAGGTAAGGGTCCCTACAGTGACCAAAGCAAACCTGATTTCCTTCCTTGCATGTTTAAGGGATTATCCGCTGTCCCAGATTCCTCCTGTTTTAGCAGGTGGACACGTGGCAGTGAGAACAGAATGAGAAGGAACTTGTGTCTGTCAATCAGCAGAAATTCTTGGAAAAGCTCCCCTATGCAATGACCCCATAAGATCTCTGATACCTCCTCCCAGACTTTCTGCCCAGTCACAGGTGGGACAGGCACCCACCCCACCAGACACAAGGCCACTCACAAGCATAGCTAGCCCTCAAGGGTATGATAGATAGAGCATGTTCCTGCTATACTAGTGTTTGTGGAGCCAGCCTTGTCTAGGAAATCAACACGGGACACCCTTCAAACAGGGGGACTTGGCGAGTGTGTTCACAAATGGACCTTCGGAGTTAGATCCAGCATTACAGAGGAGCTAACATGATCACAAACAACCTCAGTCACTAATCAAACTGCCAATATGTGCTGTATCCAGCTGCCCTTGGTTCTAACCAACAGGTTCTTAGCCACATTCTGCCTGTGATTGGGCATAAACGATGTATTTACTGCAAAAGTGAGAAGTGCAGGGAGTTGGCCACGTGACCCAAGTCCAAAGTGCCCTGAGCCAGAGGAAGATGCCAAAACCAAGATGATGAGAAGCCTCCTCACCCCTTCCTAGTCTTATCTCAAAGATGTTCCCTTCCCCTCTGCTCTTCACTTTCCAAACAACAGTCCTATTAGGCAACTTTGCATGACCGAATGGAAAACTTTAGGCTATAGCTAAAGGAAACGGAGATGTATGCAAGGACGATTTTACCTCAAAAACTTAATCCCCCTGGGATAGGACTGTTCTCCTGGCCCTTAGGACCTTGGTCTTGATCCGGCACTAGAGATAAAAGCTAGAATGCTCACACTCCAAGCCCCCAGTATCAGCCTTTAGAACATAGAGGCCTAGGTGAGGAAATGTAGGAGCACTCCAAAGGCCAGGGCCCATCAACTGACTCATTCTCTAACTCATTCATTCAACAATAATTTATCATTGATTATTTATGTGAAAGGTACTGTACCAGAAATTGAAGCAACAGCCTTAATCAACGTCGAGATAGTTTACAATCACATAAGAAGAGAAAGACTACGGACAAATAACTACAATTGTTATAAGCATCGTCAAGAAGTTCAGGATGCTATGAGAGAGGACATCAGGGGAACCTGGCCTGACCTGGAGAAGGAATTACCTATGGAAGTGACATTTAAGCTTCCTTCTACATAGTAAGCAGATATGTTAGTAAAAGTAGCACAGTGGGATGTGTGGGACCCCAAGACAGACAAGAGTATGATATATTCAAGGATGAGGCCGGCATGCCTGGCACAGAGAAAAGGAGAGAGCAGGATGAAATGAGGCCACTGGAGCTGGCAGGGCCAGGTGACTGGGGCCACGTGGTCACATTAGGGTTTTGTCTCATTTTCAAGAACAAGGAGAAGCAATTAAAGAGTTCGAGCTGGGGAGTGGCAAGATCAGATTTTTGTCTGGAAAAACCACTCTGGCTGCAGTCTGAAGAGGTCAGAGTTGAGCTGGGGCAGATGAGGGGATAGGGGGCAGGACACCACTACAGAAGTATAGGTGAGAGATGGTGGTAGGGGCTGAGAAGGAGAGGAGCACCCAGTGTCTGGACAAAACTAGCAGGTAATATCGGCAGGACCTGGTGATGAACTGGACAGGAGAGCTGAGAACCGCAACCGTCAAGGATAAGACTGTCAGGTTTCGGACTTACGCAGACTGTGGTGCACATTTATTGACATTAAGAAGGAACTCCTGGTGCCCAACCTTTGGGCTATGAGCAGCACAGTGAACTGGGTAAGAGCTCAGGCCCTGGAGTTAGCCTGACGTGCATGGTGGGCCTGGCTTCTTACCCCAGAGCAACCTTGGGCAAGCTGCTCAATCTCTCCAGGCCTCCATTTCCTCATCTTTAAAATGGGTGGGTGATGATGGTACTTACCTTTTAAGGCTGTGTGAGCACTAAATGAGATAATGCACATATGGAACTTACAGCACAGCCTACCATTTTTAAGGCTCAAAAGATGTTAATTGATGTTATTATAGGACTAGTCACTTGAGTAATCTAAGGTGACTGAATTTTCTAGAAACTTTGCAAGACCCTTTTCTGCCCTCTCTAACTCTGCCCTCAGGTCAAGATCTCACAGTTCACCAGTTGGAGCCCCGTGTCACGCTCTGGGCTGACAGCTCAGACAAAGCCTGGAGCCTGCTTCGGATTCTGTGTCTCCCTCCCTCTCTGCCCCTCCCCTGCTCGCTTATTCATTCATTCTCTCTCTCTCTCTCTCTCTCTCTCTCTCTCTCTCTCTCTCAGAAATAAACATTTAAAAAAATTAGAATATAAGCTCCACAAAGGCAAGGACTTTGTCCTTCTCATTGTTCTATCCCTAGCATCTATATCCTACCAGGTAGAACAGTGGAGTTCAGTGAAAGTTGGGTGAATATAAATAAGTGAAAAACCACATTTTGGCTGGCCTTTAGCCAGAATCTAAAGCGGGGGTCTTAATCTTTTGGGGGGCATGAACCCTTTGGACAGTTTCATAAATCCTAAGAACCCTTCTCAGAATGTTTCTAAGTATTCAAGTAAAACAAATATGCTATACTGAAATACAGTTACCAAAATTTTCTTAAATGTGGTATAGTGATATAGGTGCTTCTTTAATAATTCATTATATAAGAAATGTAGTAATAATTATTGTCATTTCAAAGTGGCAATGAGCATAATGCTATTTCAAGATATTTACAACAGTTGTAATGTGATATGAAGATCTCTCTGGTTACTAGGGTGACCAAGGCACAGATGCTATGGATACCTGTTGTTGCCTGCTTTCTTAATCAAAGAAAACATTGTAGGTTAAAAAAAAAAAGATGTGATTTATCCACTGACCCTTGGGGGTCTGTAGAGCTCAGGTCAGGAAACCTTGGTCTTGAGGGAGGAAGAATGGCTCAAAGGGAGTAATAAAGGCTTTTCTCCCCATTGAAAATCCTTGGACCCTTGGCTGCACAGGGATGTTTTTTGCTCCAGATCCTGGATCCGAGGGGCAAGCCTGCTCAGAGGTGACCAGGAGGTGAAGGATGGCTGTACATCCAATAGGAGCTCCAATAGGAGGAGCCCCAGGTGAGCTAACAGAGCATAAAAGGACTGTGTCCATCTAGCACCAGCCTTCCTGGTAAAGCACAGGGGTTGCCAGGCTGCAGGCACAGTCGAAAAAGAAAGACAAGGAAAGGTCCATATAACCTTTCTGGCGGTGCCTATCTACCATTACAGATACTCTCAACAATCTCAAGCAAGGTGCCCTAGCAACAGTCAGAGAATTTCAGATCTGGAAAGAACTCAAATCAGAGACAGGTGTAAGGCCCAGAGCACAAAACACTATGCATTCTTCAGTATGCCCAGTAACATGGATGCTGTACTGCCCAAGGGGTCCACTTTCTGGCCCCTAAAAGAACAATGCTTCAACCCAAAGGAAAGGGAACTCTTTCGCACGAAGGAAACCACAACCCTCTGTGGAGAACCAGCTGAAAACCACTAGATTTGTCTGCAGTAGCTTTTCTCTGCTCTCAGACCCTGAGGATCCCCACAACAGGGAAATCCCACCCCACCTCCGACCAAACACGCGCATGCCTTCTATCTCTGAGACAAAAGATTTAGGGAACACTCTTGGTGAAGTCTTTCTAAGAAAAATTTTTTTTCAAAAAGAGAAGAATCTATGACACATTAAGGATGTTTTTCTAAATCTGTTTTCACACCTCCCAGTGAAGTGTTAAGATGAAATATATATAGTTACAATCAGTTACTTTGACCATATTTCAAAAGCTGTCCTAAAAAATTACATACATTATCCTGACTGTTGGCCTAGTAGCAAAAACACTGAACCCCAGAAAGGAAGGCTTTCTGAGGAAGACTTTTAGGCTGCAAAGGACCAGTCTGAAACCCACCGAACACAATGTTTTCAAAGCCAGTCATCAGCAGGAGAGGCTTCTGAACTATTAAAGAGAAGAGTATTCCTAAAATGACAACAATGAACATTAGTTCAAATCACCTTCCACCTCCTGCAATGTGTGTGCAGGAGGTGACCAAAATCAGACGTGGAAGAAAAGCAGAGAGAAAGAAAAAGAAATTGTCCTCCCTCCCTTTACAATGCAATTGAAAGAGAATAGAGTTCATGTTCAAGTTCTGTCACCATCATCTCCCAGCTTTGTGACTTTGAGCAAGTTTCTTAAGCACTCTAATCCTCATGTTCCTAAGCTATAAAATGAAGCTAATAATACTGGCCTCACCCATTGGCTCTCCACAACATTAAATGAGCTTCAACCCACAGCAACTCTGGAGTCATCAGGGATAGTGACAGTCAAGGGAAAGAGAGGGACAGCTCAAACCTGGCAATGGACAAAGCTGAAGCATCAGCCCGGAAAAGAAAGGTAAAAGGTGAGACTGATTTTCCAACCACCACCCCCACAATGGACTCCCAGTCAAGACACTGATGCAGATTATCACCTTCCAGTGATACCATAGACACCATATACCAATGCTTTCTTTAACCCTTACAGAGAACAGTGGCTGTGTTATCATCATGTGCTTTTCCATGATCCTTCAACTATCTCTGGCTGGCAAACTTGACCTCTGTTCAACCTCTGCTTTAGTACCCACCATCTAGTACTCATCTTATACCTTCAACATGGGAATAGCTAAGCTACATGAGTAGTGGGGGCAGGAGCCGCTACCCCACTTGAAAGGCTCATCATTGCCCTGCATCCTGAGCAGTGTGACAGGGCGTTCCCCGTGGCTACTAGCACCAAAGGCTGCTGCTTCAGTGCTGAGACTTCCACTTAGCTGTCAGTAAAGTATAACTTCAACACTCCCCCATCCTCACCATCCCTGGAGGACCCAAGAAACAGCATCAGTGAAGGAATGTGTGGAGGTCGCTAAAGGAGATGGCCTCAGGATTCCCCAAATTTGGGCCTGACCACCACCTTCCTGGAGCCTCCACACCTGGCTCTGAAGATGCTAGAGGGTGTAAAGGACTGCCATCAATTATCATGGCCTCACTCACTCCACATGGCATGGTGACAAAGTAGAAAGGGGGGTTCTACTGTTGAAGGGATTTCCCTTGGGATCCAGAGGGGTTTTTCCAGGATCCAGAAAATAAACCAAATTTGACTCTACTTGCTTTTCAACAAGATAAAGTGGACAAACTCAAAAACCCTTCAACATGAGCCACTGACCCTGAATATAGGTCTTCATAATATAATTGACGTAAGTCCATTATGAGGGGCCATCACTTGCACTAAGTGGCTGGATACTAGTTAGACTGGCTGATTACAGTGATAAGAACACATGAGGAGGAACCCATATGCAATCACAGGACTAGTAGTGAGAGGAAAAGAGGGGTCTGAACACTTGAGCAAGGGTGGGGGACTCAGAAGCTCAGATACAAATGAAAGCACTTGTGATGCTATTCTTGTTTAAAGAATTTATAACTTTGTTAACATGCACCTGAAGTGCTCTAGCTTCTTAACTTCTCCTTTCTCCCCACAGAAAACAACTGCTTTTATGAAGCCATTTTTGGGAACACAAAGTTTCTTAGAGTGGAATTGCTGCACTAGATGGGAAGGGGCAGTACCTTAAAGGAATACTTGCGACTTATACGGTCCTCAGGGGCCACAGGCGAGATCACATAGCTGGGCAGAGGGATGCTCCCAAGGACAGCTTCTTCTCGGCTGTCTTTGAATGGAAAAAAACACATCAGAATAACCTGCTGTGGCACCTTCCTTGGGTTGGTCCATCCCACTGCCCCAGTTCAGGACTCCAAATGTCTTCCCAGGACTACTGCAATTACTGACTGTCCACTCAGGTGCCCCCTGGAGACCTTTGTGCTAATGCTGGAACGACGCAGGTGAAACAGACAGAGGCAGAGGCAGGCATGTAAACGTGCTCAGCACCACCTGCTAACTCCTGAAATACAACAGTTTACAAAATGCTGTGGGAACACAGAGGCAGAAGTGGCACACAGTCTGGGGAAGTGGAGAAGGCTTCAGAAGGCAACATTTAAAGTGTTTTAAAGGATGGGGAAGGGCCTTCTGTGAGGAGCAAACCTCACAGGCAAAGTTAGAGCACGTGCAAAACATCCTACCTTCTACATCTATTTTCTTCCTCTTCTAAACCATCTTCATTATAGAGGTAACTTCCTAATGATAGAGTTGGTCCTGTCGCTCTCCTACTCAAAAGCACTTGCTGCCTGCTCACTGGATGCAAAATGAAACCCAACTTCCTCTGCCTGGTTTCACAGCCCTCTTGCATTTTGGTCCTTACTCACATCCTGAGCCTTCTTTCCTAGTATGTCCTGCATGCAAAATTCACTCGGGCCTCACAGGTCTGTCATTCCACCTTCTTCTGCTTCTAGAACTTTATTCAACTTGTCTCCTCTCCTTGAAATGTCCATCTCCCCCATACACAAAAGCAAAGCTCTACCCATCTTTACAAGCCCAACTCAAATCCCATCTGTTCTAAAAACCCTCTTTAAATTCTCCAATATGGAATTTCTTGCTCCTCCTGAATTGCTTAAGCACACTGAATGCCTTCTAAAGCACCTAACACAGACTAGTCTGTCTTAAAAGTAAACTCTCTCTTCCTCCATGTTTCGAGCCTTACTTCTTTCTCACTATTGCACAGTCCCTAACTCTATGTGCTGGGGCTCCATAAATGTTCATGTGGTCAACTCAACTCACCAGCTGTCCATCCAATATAAATATAGTAGGGGATAGATCCAGACAGCAGGTTACAAAATACAATGATTTATCTGTACTTCCTACCTCTCCAGATTGTGTCAAAGGTATACCTATGTCCTCAAAAGGGTAGAAGCTAAGACAACTCCAGACTTGGAGACCCTAAGTAGCAGACAAACTGGATCCTATTTATTTTAACTCAACAAATGGCACTTCCAGTGCAGGGACTGGTATAAAATGAAGTGACCAACCACCCACATATGTAAAAGTGAACACTTGGGCAAGTAAATAGGTTCTAAATTTGCTCAGGCCACTGGTCCACTCACTGGATTTGAGAACATAACCACCTGTTATCACCTCACCACCCCCTCCAGCACAAAGAGCCCTTGGTGGCCTGAGCTGCAGCTCACCTTTATAGTAAAACAAGCAATAATCGGCAAGCACAAACCACCTCCTTTTCCACAGCCTCATCCCAGAACTGTCCTGCAAAGCAAAGAAAACTACTCAGACAATATGTGAGCACACTATTCCCCCTTCCCAATCATGCACGACATGATGCTGCAACCGAGACTTACCCATATCCACTCTTTCATCCAATAAATTAATGAATTAATGAATTTTTATTGCATGGCCATTTTTTTATAGGACATGAAAATTTAGATTCAATGATGGTTTATCCCAAGGAAGTTTTATGTATGTCCTGGAAACAGATTAATGTAAGTATCCTTCTTTTAGAAAGGAAGATATGGATTCAAAAATACAGTTCTTCCATGAAAGAAATAAGCTTTTGGGGAGCCTGGGTGGCTCAGTCCATTAAGCGTCTGACTTCAGCTCAGGTCACCATCTCAAGGTTCGTGGGTTCGAGTCCCCGTGCCAGGCTTTGTGCTGACAGCTCAGAGCCTAGAGCTGCTTCGGATTCTCTGTCTCCACTCTCTGCCCCTCTCCCACTCGCACTTTGTCTCTCTCTCTCTCAAAAGCAAATAAACATTAAAAATAATAATAATTAGGGGCGCCTGGGTGGCTCAGTCGGTTAAGCACCTGACTTCGACTCAGGTCATGATCTCGCGGTCCGTGGGTTCGGGCCCCGAGTCGGGCTCTGTGCTGACAGCTCAGAGCCCGGAGCCTGTTTCAGATTCTGTGTCTCCCTCTCTCTCTGACCCTCCCCCGTTCATGCTCTGTCTCTCTCTGTGTGTCTCAAAAATAAATAAACGTTAAAAAAAATTTTTTTTAAATAATAATAATTAAAAAACAAAAGAAATCAGCTTTTAACAAAAAGGAAGCTATTTATTTACCTGGGTGCTATTCTGTAAAAATATTTATGCTGATGAGAAAATTTATTTACATAGTATGGAACAAAGGAATTTAAGTTAGCTAATTAATCATTGAGGCAAAGTTCTCATTTGATGGAGTTCAATTCTCGATCATAAGGGGCTGATTTTGTCATGGATTTGCCTTCCACTCAGTGTAAAAAGACTTGGATTATCTTGCTATCTAATCGTCTCATACTGTGAATCTATTTTTACTCATCTAAAATCTAAATCAAGGGGCGCCTGGGTGGCTCAGTTGGTTAAGCATCTGACTCTTGGTTTCAGCTCAGGTCATGATCTCACAGTTCATGGGTTTGAGCCCTGTATCAGGATCTGCACTGATAGCACAAAGATTCTCTTGGGATTTTGTCTCCCTCTCTGCCCCACCCCTACTCATACACATTCTCATGCCCTCTCTCTCTCTCAAAATAAACTTTAAAATAAAATAAAATAAAAATACATTTATTAAAAATATTTTAGGTGATTGTGAAAATTCTAAGAAAACTAGGCCAGAGCAGGAAAATAGTAGTGTTGCAAGGTCCGTTTTCTCCCAAATCTAGGAAAATTCCAGAACTTGCTTTTAGCTGTTAAAACTGTTTTCCTTCTGCAAAAGTTTTCAACAAGTTTAAATTTAAAAAAAATAACAAAGTTATTACAGTTTCTAAACCTAAGCACAAGATGAAGTTTGTTCATTCTCTACTTACTAAAGTGCTAAAAACAAATTTAACTTGCTGAATTCATACATTTCTTGGTTATATCTTCTGCACTAACCACATTATCTCTAAGATCTTGCTTTATTTGGAAAACTCCTCTCCATCTTTCCACACCTAGTGCAAATGTCACCTCCTCTGGGAAGCCTTTCAGGACTCCCCCCAAAGAGAGCTACATTCTCTGTGCTGTGTGTCCATAGTACTCCACACAGGTCGCTGTTAGAGTTCCAGCACAGCCACAGTGGGGGCTGGGGAGAAGAATTACTTATAGCCCTTTCCCTCTCCCTCCACATTTCAAAGGAGCATGCTTTTGTTTAATGGGGATGAGGATGCAGATGGGAAAGCCAGGTTACTCAGGTAAAAGAGATGGGCAGAGAGGCAAGGAAAGAGACACAGCCATGAGGGAAAAGGGTACCATTGAGAGAGGTGTCAGCACAGTGTCTGACAGAGGAGGCTGGAGAGCTATGGGAGTTACCAAGGGGAGACTGAGAGAGATAGATTTCAAGGGGACTTTTAGGGATTTCTTCTGTGTGGCGTGCAACATAATGCCCTCCTCTGTCTTCTTGTAGAGCCTTTAGTAAAAATCCACATCATTGCCCTTGGTGTTTGATGTGTGTTTTTGGTATGATACGTGAGAGACTGAGGGCAATAATAGGCCAGGTGAGAGATGTGTCTGTTTGGGGGTGAGGAGGCAATGAGCTGGATTTGGCTGATTTGGAATCTGAGGGGCTAGGGGAGCTAGATATGTGTGCTAGACTAGAGGAGAGGAAAAGATGGGGTTTTTCAGCCAAATGATAACAAAGGCAAGTGCCGGCAGGGGATTGGCAGGAAGGCTAGATTTGTGTGACCCACCCACACTAGTGCATGGGTCCCAGGGCAGCCAGTAGCACTGGGGGCCCATGTGGTCAAGTGGGTTTGGGGAGGCAAGGTGTAACCACTGAGCAAACAAACCTGCCTCAGATGAACTCAGGAAGAGAGAGCTTATTAGGAGTCTATTTGCAGCTCCCAGTGGCCAGAATAAGGAAGACAATCAGCAAGAGTCATTCCCCTCCCTCACTCTCCCTTCCCAGTCTCCTCACCTGCTTGTGCAGCCACCCCCTCACCACCACCGGAACATTGGGGTTCCTCCGGATGGCCTGGTCCCTCTTCCCAAAGCTGTGGACTTTATTGCTGGACTTCATGATCTAGGAAAAAGCAGACTTGAATTCTAGCAGCAGGGGAAATTATGGAGTCACAAAAAGCACCTGCATGATAAGAGAGCTGCAGGCTCCTCTGCCTTACTCCAAGCAGCAGCACCTTGATCGAAAGAGACTGGAATAGGTGGGCACATGGCCACAGCATTTCAATTAAAAGGCAAATCCAAGACCTAGCAAGCTTCCCATCTGGCACACAGAGAAAAAAAACATTTAAAGGGATTTTTCAATCAACTTTCACCAGCAGCTATTGGTCCTAATATGTCCTAGTCTTTCTGAAGCAAAGTTACTTTTCAGTCACAAATTTTGCCAATTTCCAGACATCTACCCCTTCCTATCTGGGTTCAGTCCTTAGCACTCACCCCTTCTCTGCAATGCCGGTTCTCTTCCCTGTTCCTCAATGCTCCCACATCTCACCTTTCCTCAGGACCACCTGTCACAAATCTCACCAGGCAGTCTCTAACACACCTGTGAACAGAGGCACGGCCCTCCCAAGACAAGCCAGAAAAATGAAGAATGCACACGGGGACCTAGGTGTCAATCCTGGTTCTGCCAGCAATCACCTGTTTTCTTGGACAAGTGACATAACCCCAACTGGTTTCCATTTCCTGATCTGTCATTTGGGGAGGATACTTCTTACAAGCCTCCCTCACAAAATAATAGTGACAGTCAGTGGGCATCTGCAAAATAGTAAAGGGTGGAAGGAAGGAATGACTGGCCAGGAGCTCACCTTGGGGCCAGGTTTGGCCTCCACGGTCGACGTGGTTCCAGCTGTGGATGTTTCACTGACCATGCTGGACGGTCTTTGGTTTCTCTCTTGCTTCGACATATGTGGATGTGGCCTGTGGGAAAACACAGGAAAGTCCAGTAAGTACCAGGCTGCACTGAAAGTGGAATCTGAGATTTATCACAGACAAGAACCGGTTGATATGCCTCAGACAACCCACGACTGATCTTTTGGAGACCACCTGAGTCAAGACTGCATCCAGAAGACCACAATGTCCATGTGCTTCAGGGAGTCTAGAGGATAACAGATGGTCCACCTCCATGGCCTGACAACCCACCAAGGGGCCAAGGCCATCATTCCTGCCTGCTGTCCTAAGGTCCCCACATTTACGCTCTTACTCAGGTTATCTGTGGCAACTGCCCCATCAGATGGGCACCAACAGTTGTACCACTTTTTACACAAACAACCCATACTCCTTACATACACATGCACACACACCCCTCCATTTCCCTGGCTCCCAAAAGAAGCTGTTTATAATTAGTAACAAGAAATCACTTGCGCACACATCCACACCCCTAGATACATACAGAAAATCACTTACATAAACGCCAGTGGGGCTTGCCTCCCAAAATAGATCACTCAACAAAGAGTCCTATTCTAGGAACACTCTTTTACCCCAAAATAGAACCATCAGAGATATTAACCCCTTGTGCCATGCCTGGAAACAGGAAGCAATGAGACATGCCTGGGTCCCCAATGAAGATCCCCCTCAGTGCATCCCCAACAGCACCGAGTGACACCATGCTTCCCATCGAGAAGCTCCACCTGCCCTGGGAGAGCCAGATCTCTGGGAACATCTCCATATGACATTCAAGAGACACTACAGAGAACCCTTCTCACCTGCCTCCACAGATCCCCAGCATTTGCCAGAGTCTTTCAAAACCCGGGTAGCAGCAAATGCCTGCAACAAATTCAATGCCTATCCTCAAACAGCTTGATGCCTGCTTCCCAAACTCTAACTCCAGGATCAGCAAGCCGTCCTCAAAGCGTACGTCTCATTGTTCTGTGGCTGGGTTCTCTACAGGCAACAGGACCCAGGCAGCTGCAGTAAACTGAGGCTCTCTTCCCTGAGGAGCGGAGACAATCTGACTTGAAGGCCGGGGCTAGGAGCCTGACAGGAAGGAGGATCCAGACAGGACGCAGTGAGGAAGCAGCCCTCTGGGTGTCCGTTCACCAGGCTCACTTTTATACAGGTGCCACCAGGGAAAGTCCTAGTTTCCACCTTGGAGATGTGCTGCCTCTTTCAAAACCATTACTGCTCGAAGGATAAGTGATCCTTCCTGTGCCCTAAGACAGAGCCCCGAAACCCTGCACCTCTACTTCTTCACAGAAGTAGCCGTAACCACCGTGCTCTCCACACTGTGCCAGCGGCAGGACCACTGCAGTGGGACTGGCTTTCCAAAGGGCTGAGCTCTGCCGGATGCTTGGCAGCTCGGGGTGCAAGTCCCACCAGGCAGAAAGATCACTGGCTCCTTATCCGCTCAGGCACTCACCCCAGATTCCCCGCCCCCGGCCTCCATCTCAGCCAGACTTTTGTTACTGCTCCCCACTCAGAGAATGTCACCGCACTCAGCTCACTGCTGGCAGAGGCTGCATGCAGCAAAAAGATAATCGCCAACCGGGGGTGAGAAGGGCCTTGAGAGGCTGCCTTGTCCAGTCCCTGCCTCCAGGCAGAACTATGCCCAAAACGTCGGCCTGGAACCTAGTCTTGCCTGACTTTCAGATGTCCAGAGGTTGAGACAAAGATGACTTCTCAGGTTGCATCAGTTATGGCAGTTGTATCTTGGAGCCAGAATTCAGGACACAAAGTCCGACAATATTTGTTTGAGATTTTATCAAGTTTAATTTGCTCCCACTTAAAATACTGATAGAGGATTATTATAGAATATTTGGGAAATATAAGAAAAAAAGCTAAACAAAAAGAAAAAAAAATTACCATAGTCTGGCTACCCAAAGGAAAACCATTTTTAACACTTGGTATATATACTTCCATTCTTTTTTATATGTCTGGGTTTTGGGGGGTAGGGGAGAGAAGAGTGTTTTTTTCTTTTTATATAACTGATCACACTGTGTTTATGATTTCGCATTTTGATTTTTAAAACATAATGTAAACATTTTCTCCATTATTTTAAAAACATCCACATCATTTTATTTTTTCTTTATTTTTATTTCTTTTTAAATAAACTCTATGCCCAACATAAGGCTTGAACTCACAGCCCCGAGATCAAGAGTCATACGCTCCTCCTCTGTGAGACAAAGGAAAAGACTATCTGGATGTGTGACTGGTCCAGAAAATCCAGATGGACAGCCATTTGCACAACTTCTGTACAATCTTGAGCTCTGACTCTAATCACCTCCTGCTTTCTAGTCTCATGTCCCCAATCCCATTCGGGGATGCTGGCTGGCCAGGAAGCTCCTCCAGACAACATTGCTGTCCTACAGACTTGGGTGGATGAGGAAAGGGTTACAATCACCACCTAGGAAGCCAATTATGAACAGATTTCAGCTGGAGAAGGACTGGCTGTGGTCCCAACACTGAACATTAGTGAGGGACAGTGGACCACAGTGGACCACAGTGGGGGGCGGGGGGGGGGCAGAGTACAAGAGGAGGAGGAGGAAAACCATGAAGACAATTCCATTCCTCATTCTATAGAGACCTCTACTCAGCCACACTCAGAGAAAGCTGGCTTATTAGGAGAAATAGCCCAAACTAAATCTGCCCCAGAGAGGGAACCATGTTGTCTCTATAAACAGTGTCTTCATCAGGGCTCTCCATGGGCAGGGACAGCTCCCAGCTGGAGCAACAGTCTCCATCTCTAGCTGGCAGTCCCTGACCTTGCTCTCTGAAAGAACAAGGTGCCCACAGCTACTCACTCAGTCAAGTGGCAAGATCTGCCTTCAGAGGATGTTCCTCTGAATCTCCTCAGTGTCGGTAATGATCTCCCAGGTCTCCTCCAAGGGTGAATATGACTTTTGGAAATAATTAGATGTTATCTGGAATTACAACCAGTTAAAAAGAAAAAAAGAAAACAAAAACAGGTGGTGGTCATGCTTGGGACACCATTTGGTACCCAAAAACAAGGATATAAAAAAGTCTTGGGGTGCCTGGGTGGCTTAGTCTGACACTTGGTTTCAGCTTAGGTAATGACCTCACAGTTCATGAGTTTGAGCCCTGCATCAGGTTCTGCACTGGCAGCACAGAGCCTGTTTGGGATTCTCTCTCTCCTTCTCTCTCTGCCCCTGCTCCCCACCCCCTCTAAAAATAAACAAACTTTTTAAAAAAGTCTCAAAAACAATTTTCTGAAAAGCTGGCTCTGATGGAAAGTTCTGGAGGTTGTTTACCACACTGTTTTGAGAAGTGGGAATATAAATAGTGTTATGTGTATAGCCTCCTGAAGAGAGATACTAAAAGAATCACCTTATAGGTGTGTTCCCCACTTAAAAGCCTGGTGGGACAGACACTGACTTGTCCTCAATTCCTCAGACTGAGGTATCTCCTGACAGGTTTCACTCAAGAACGGTCCCCTCCCCCAGAGAAGAGCCTGTGCCCCTGAGCTGAGCCGCTGTGAAAGGTGGTTCAGTTAACAGCATGCCCTCAGGCACATGAGTCACACAGATCCCAAGAGAGGAGACCGAAAAACCTGCACACGCTATGGGAAGACAGACTCTTGGTGTCATTAAATAAAATCTATTAACTTAAAAGCCTGTTTGCCAGGTTTCTGTACTATCTGGATTCCCAAAGTACAGTGGAACGATCTGAACAAAGACATCTCTTTCCTTGGCTTGGGCTACATGAATGCTGATTATTTTGCTGGGGGGGTGTGGGCTGAAGTTCAAAACAGTGAGCTAGAGTCTTAACTGCCTCTCAGCTGAAATGAACAAAAAAAGAAGTTAGGACTAGACAAAAATCAGTCTGGAGAAAGCCAGTAGGAAAGTGACTTCATTCTACTCCAAACTTCCTCAAGGATGTGTCAAGTGAGCCTGGACAGGAAATCACTTTCTATGTCCCTCAATTTCCCCCTTTATAAAAGGAACTGCTTCTGCTACCTGCACATCCAGGAGTAAATGCATAGAACACTGACAGATGTAGTAAGAGGGAGGTTATGAATTCAGATTTTTTTTTTCTGTTGGGTCTGAATTTAGGTGAGTTTGGTTAGTGGGATCCTTGGCTGCCTCTTGGTTAACATTATGAATAGGAGCAAGCTGAAGTGGGATCACAGCAAGACCCTTTTCTACCCTATTGCTGTCATAATAAGTATGTCACCAAGCCAAGAATCACCAATCCTTAATGTGAGTACACAAAGTCAAGCAAGCAGAGGGACGGAGCTGTACTTGCCCACCACTACTGTGTGCCAGGCAGTTAGACTACATTATTGCATTTAACCCTGAAAAGCCAGTTTTACCATCTCCATTTTGCAGGTGAGGTAAACTGAGGCTAAGACAGATTAATAACTTGCCCAAGACAGAAGCTGGACTCCAAAACCTGGTCTTCACAAGAGACACCACCCCATGGCAAGTCCCAGGGTCTGACAGAAGCAGGCTTTTGCTCTTCTCAGCCCCAAGGACCAATCCCCAAAACAAGAGGATCCTGGAGTGGTGGAAAGCCCAGGAGCCCGGAATAATTGGGTCTCAACAAAGCTCCGCAGCTTAGTCACTCCTCCACAAGTCACATCATTTCTCTGGGCCTCAGTTTCCATTTTTACAAAATAGGGTGAAAACTACTCTCATCTCACAAGGTGGTTGTGTGGAGTGAAAGAACATCTTAAAAACTATGAACGCAGCACTAAATGAAAAGCACCATCATGGCTTTACCAGTGGACATGCCAGAATTTAAATCTCAGGTACATTCTATTTTTATTTCCAAGGCACTTCTCTCCAGAAAATTCAAAGTGCCAAACAATTAACTTCTAAACAATCATTTCCTATAAACACCTCTATGAGCACCTTATCCACGTGGGGCTCCTTTAAAGTACAATAAACTTGTGGGGAACTGGGCTCCTATTCTTTCCCCAGGAGGTTAGAAAGCTATTGGGAATTGGGAATCCTTTATTGAGAAGATGTTATTAGATGTCACTTGTATCCCATCAATTCTTTGGGGGGAAAATAGGTCCCCGAATTCATGTTCTGTCCTCAAGTATTCCACACAGAGAGCTCAGCTAAAATTAATGCTATGACAGCAGGGTGTATGAGAAGAGGCATACTCACTAACAACCAGCAAATTTTTTAAAGTGCTCACACCCACCACCTAAGGGGTTTGGGGAAAGCAATGCACAATGAAAAGCAGTAATAAAAGAAAGTTCTTGTCCCAAGCAGGCAGACACCTCCACACCCCCTCTTCTCAGAGAAAGAGACACACACAGACCGCCAACGCTCACTGTATACTCCCAACACCCTGGGGGAGGCTGTCTGACACGGGTTTTCATTCAGCAACTGTGGCCTTGTTACTCAACTATGGCTTTCTGTGTTCTTTCTCCTCCCCGCAACTCCCCTCTGGAACACACCCTCATCCCACCCCACCTCAGGAGCTGGAAACCAGCCCAAAGAGCACCCCTCACCTGGCATGAAAATAACGTAGTGAGCCTCATGGGCTCCCCTCCCCATCCCCAAACCCAAACACTGTTCTGAACTCAGCCTGAGTCCTGCTCAGCCGTGTGACCTTGGACCAGTTTCTTGGGCTGTCTACTGTCCAGGTTCCATGCTTCTATCTGTGCTGGGGAAGAACCAGACCTTGACCTCTACTGTTCCTTCCACTTTTGCTCTGCTATTTCAGAGATACTAAAATTCTAACCCAAGACACTTATAAGCCCTCCTCTAGCCTATATCAGCTTCTCTTGGTTTACCAGGCAGCCACGACCCTCACTAGAAAACAGCCCTTTCTAACGGAGATCTGGGCATTTTCCAGACTCGGGGAAATAAAAGAGGAGGACAAGAAGGGTACTCGCAGGAAGAAACAAAATGACTGTTTGCAAGCAGCAGCTTACCCTCCACACACAGCCAAGCCACCACTGCAGCATTTTCATCCCACACAGACAGAGCCTGAGATGTGATTGCTGCCTGGTAATGACTGCATCCCCGGTGCTAATGCCCTTGGGAACATCGACACCAAAAGCCAAGTCAAAAACCAGGTGTCTGAATGAACTAAGAACGCCATCACCACCTCTTCCCCTACCTGTGACTGTCACAAATGCCGACTCCTAGACCAGGAAGGAAAACTGAACAGTCAAGTTTCTGCATCTGCTTGCCAGGTGTTTCCATTTTTCATCATTTTTTCCTGCTGCCATGGCAACCAAATGCAACAGGCAAAGCTAGCCCAAGACTGACACTCTGGAGAGACAAGGTGCTGGTTATATCAGCCACACAGTCCGGGGCTCAGCAGATGAACAACAGGACAGACTCCTCCAAGCTCAGAGTTGTAGTGTGCCCCCACCCTTATCCTGTGCTCTTTATCTCTCACTGCAAATTCTTACCAACTTGAAACCGCAGGAGGAACAGGAGTCAGCCTCCCGTCTCCTAGCAGCAGGAGGTAGCCCACCCCCAGTCCCACAGTCTGCACATGCCTTGAAGAGTCTTGCCCTGCAACTGCAAAATGAACCGCTCGCTGAAGGTAATTCTTACCTTCAGCAAGATATCTTTAGGAGTGGTATCCTCCAAACACCACTCATGACATTCCAGGCAATTCCAACTTACAGTTTCTTTTCCAAACAATCCAATGAGAAAACAGGGGGCTGCTCAGACTCCAATGGAAGGAACAAGCTAACCTCACTAGGATGCCAGGAGAAGCAGGCCAGGCACGGGTCCCCTTGGGGTTAAGGAATCTGGGAGATTTTGGGTGCCTTACAGCTGGCTTCTGAGCGTGGCAGCAGGCTTCTGAACTTCCAGAGCACATACTCTCTCTCAACTAGGACCCACCTCAACATCAAACGCTTGACAGAGCCTGGGGATCGGTGTACACAGCCTGCTGTCAGTCAGCTGCCAGCGTCACGGCTCCGGAATGCTTCTCTCCTTTTCCCCAAGAGCTGCGGAGGCGGCTGTCAGCGGCTTCCTGGACAGCCCGGCTCTGAGGAGAAAATGCTCCTGTGCATAGCACCAACCACCAGAACCGCAGCCTGGAAGTTCCTTGTGCCAAGGCTATCTCTTTAGGAGGGCTCCCGCCTGTGTCCCGTGAAGCCACAAAGGCCAACCACAAGCTCCAATTCAAGAAAACCACAGAGAATCAGGAAAAGAGACTGAAGAGGAGGAGCTCAAATGCTCCAATCACTGGAAATGAGGCCCTGTAGAAAGGCTTGAGAACATTTTCTGGAGAAAAGACTACTAAGGAGGGCTGGCGTCTTTCAAGCAAGCATGAAGTTATAAGATCAAATGTCATTACTGCAGATACAATTAAAATCTCTAGCCTATCTGGCACACCAACACTTAAGTACAGCCAAGGAAGAGGACTATCTCTTGAAAACCACTCAGATGAGAGGCAGTATTGGAGTGGTTGGAGGCACAGCATCTGGGGCCAAACCATTTGGATTCAAATCCTAACTGCCACTTACTAGCTGTGTGACTTTTGGCAAGACTCTTAACCTCTCTGTGCCTCAGTATCCATGACTATAATGGTATCTTCTTCATAAGACTGTTGTGGAAATGTACTTAGAAATGTACCTGGCAATGCAGCTGCTCTGGAAAAGTGTGGAGGTTCCTCAAAAAATTAAAAATAGACCTACCCTATGACCTAGCAGTAGCACTGGTAGGAATTTACCCACAGGATACAGGAGTACTGATGCATAGGGGCACCTGTACCCCAATGTTTATAGCAGCACTCTCAACAATAGCCAAATTATGAAAAGAGCCTAAATGTCCATCAACTGATGAATGGATAAAGAAATTGTGGTTTATATACACAATGGAGTACTACGTGGCAATGAGAAAGAATGAAATCTGGCCCTTTGTAGCAACGTGGGTGGAAATGGAGAGTATTATGTTAAGTGAAATAAGCCATACAGAGAAAGACAGATACCATATGGTTTCACTCTTATGTGGATCCTGAGAAACTTAACAGAAACCCATGGAGGAGGGGTAGGAAAAAAAAAAAGAGGTTAGAGTGGAAGAGAGCCAAAGCATAAGAGACTCTTAAAAACTGAAGCATAAGAGACTCTTAAAAACTGAGAACAAACTGAGAGTTGATGGGGGGGGGGGGTGGAGGGAGAGAAGGGTAGGTGACGGGCACTGAAGAGGGCATCTTTTGGGATGAGCACTGGGTGTTGTATGGAAAACATTTTGACAATAAATTTCATATATTAACAAAATAAATAAATAAATTAAACTCATGAACAAAGAAAAAAATAATAAAAAAAAAAATATAGGTCAATACCCAAAAAAAACCAAACAAACTGAGAACAAACTGAGAGTTGATGGGAGGTGAGAGGGAGGGGAGGGTGGGTGATGGGTATTGAAGAGGGCATCTTTTGGGATGAGCACTAGGTGTTGTATGGAAACCAATTTGACAATAAATTTCATATATTAAAAAAAAAAAAAAAGAAATGTACCTAGCAATAAATAATAAGGGCTGTTGGGGAAATGTACTTAGAAATGTACCTGGCAGTAAATAATAAGGGCTCTAAGTGTTCGTTGTAAAAATAATAACAATATTATTATTAATGGAAAAAGTCAAGTCTTATTCTAGGAGGTAGCTTATCTCATTTAAAGTTAAAGATGAAACTCTAGATACTGAAACAAGGGCTGTTGAAAAATCTCTTTCTTAGAAAATTATGAACTGAGCTAAAATTTGCCCGCCTATAATTCTTCTCATTGACCTGATGCCTGCCTCAGCAGCCGTGCAACAAATGGACCTCACTTTTGCGTGCCAGCCCTTCTTGAAGACTTATAGTACATCCTCCTTCATCTTCTCTCATGCAGACTAAATATGAGAGGTCACAGGACAGGGTTTCCAGACCCCTCACCATAATGGTCCCCTTCCCCAGGGCAATCTCAATTGTTCAACATCCCTCTTAAAATTTAGTACCCAGATCAAAATGTTTGGGGCTTGGCATGTCTTTGATGCTCCATAAACTTGGAATGAATGAGTGAAGTAGTCCACAATCACCATAGTATACCAGAGGTATTGTCTTCCTTTCTCTACATCTTGTACTTTTATTAATGCAGCCTGAGCTCATATTAGCTCTTCCAAGTGAGATTTCCATGTGCCTGGTGGCTTTGGTGTATAGAAGTGTCCCCTGGGGAACAAGCCTGTAGGACCTGTTGGCTGATACCCACCTGCCTTGGGGGTTCTGACAAAGAACAGAAAAGGTGAAATGAGAAATCAAACCCTCTAATCATGCAGCAAAATAAGCTTGTCAGTGACAGACTCAAAAGGTCCTGATTCCCTTAATAAATCTGAACTGTGGATCATTAAGTGTAGTCATTAGTGATGGCCAAGAAATATTTCTGATACTCTTCCCAGGTACATGATAGAAATGTACTTTCTTGGCCCCTTAAAGTGGCCATTTGACTTGCTTCAGCCAATGAAATGTGAAA
This sequence comes from Acinonyx jubatus, assembly GCF_027475565.1. Lineage (NCBI taxonomy): Eukaryota > Metazoa > Chordata > Mammalia > Carnivora > Felidae > Acinonyx > Acinonyx jubatus. The sequence continues at coordinate 41,706,782 of NC_069390.1, read as the reverse complement.
GAGCAGTGCACAAGTCACCAAGTTCCCCTCTTCTTGCCTTTGCCAATCATGGAAGCACAGAGATGGAGCTTCCCTCAGTAAAGATGATGGAGCAGAATCCCTCAGGGGACCTGTGACGGACATGGAGCACAAGCGAGAAATAAACCTTAATTGTTTCACATCACTGAGATTGTTTGTTGTTGTTACCACAGCAGACCCTAGCCTATCCTGTATTACTGACACAGAAACTAGAATGCTCAGAGCTCATGCCCTCTGGATCCACTGATCATAGCTTTCACATTATTTCTCTTCTCCCTGCTTCCAATATGTAAGGCGGGAAATCATCTTTTGATGGGCATGCACCTGTTACACCAAGCAGCTTTGGTAAACCCCACCTGCCAACACTGCAGGAGAGGTGTTACCTGTTCACACAGTAATGCTCTAAAGGAAGCTACCATGGGGACCTGTTTGTTTTTCTTCCCATACAAGAAGGAGCCCACAATTATTTGACTAAAATCCATCTAAGATTGTCACCACGGCCCAGAGAATGACAGGTATCTGGAGGAGATTTAAGGATGAAAGGAAGAATCTGGGAGTAATTTAGGAGGGATTAGCAAGTTGGTCAGTGGTTCTTAAACTTTTACCTGAATCAGAAGCACCTGAAGGCCTGCTAAAATACAGGTTATGGAGTGCTACCTCCAGAGACTCTGATTTAGTAGGTCTGGAGTGGCGCTCAAGAATTTGCATCTCTAACTAGTTCGCAGGTGATGCTGGTGGAGAGACCACCCTGAAAACCACTGCTCTGGAAGGATTCAATTCAATTCAAGAAGCCAGAGTTGGCGGGGGTGGGGGGTGGGGGGGGGGAACCTAAGTGGCTTAGTTAAGCATCTGACTCTTGATATTGGCTCACGTCATGATCCCAGTGTCATGGGATCAAGCCCTGCACTGGGCTCCACACTGGCAGTGTGGAGCCTGCTTAGGATTCTCTCTCTCCCTCTCTTTCTGCCCCTCCCCTGCTCACATGCTCACTCTCTCTCTTTCTCAAAATAAATAAACATTAAAAAAAAAAAAAAAAAGAGCCCAGAGTGGAGGCTCTGGTGAAAGGAGTCAATGACGCCTTAACAGACACTCTTTCGAGAAGAAAAAGAAAAGAGCCAGTTTTCCTTTTTCCACTCACATTAATCTGAGAGCTGATGTGTAAAGGACACACAAATGGTCATCTCAGTCTTTTTTCTTCATCACATAACACACTACACAACAAAATTAAGCTCCCCTAAGGGAACAAATCAGGAATCTTATTTGTTGGCATCTTTAAAACTGGGTTTCTGTGAGGTGAAATTGTGCCTCACTCACCCTTGAGAGCTCCACCAGAGGGTAAATCTGGGTGTATTTCAGGAGGAAGCAATTTAGATACTTGGCTGCAACTCCCTCTCCCACCTTATCTCCACACTCCCCTTCATAAACCTCTGCTAAAAGTCAGTCCCTCTTGCCCTCCGACCCCACCAAAGCGCATCACCCTTCCCTCAGCTGTGACTGATGGCACGCACGTGCACACTTATCTACACTTATCTAAATCCCCCCTTCCTCCAATTTAGGACCAGACACCTCAGGAAAGTCTTCCCTTTCTTTCATCCCCAACACAGTCAATCAATCACCAAGTCCGGTCAATTTTACCTCCCAAGTATCTCCAGAATCCATCTGGTGTGCTTCATTTTTCTTTCTAACTCAACTAGTATAGATCCTCCACACTCTACCCGCCCCCCGTCTTTGCTCAGGTGGGGGCACCTTGACTGGACAACTGAGACAATTTAAACAACATCCCTTCCCAGGATGAAGAGGCCTCCCACAATCCCTAAGCCAGGTTAGAACCCTCTTTTATCAACTCCCATTGAACCCTATGTTTTTTCTACCATGAACATTTATCACATTTGTAAGCTCTTGTTTAATTATCTTCCCTACTCAACCATAAGCTCTTCACAAACAGGACCACATTTGTCTTGCTTGCCGCTGTAACTGCAGTCTGTCACAGCCTCTGACACAATATAGGCACTTAGTAAGTATTTAATAAGTGTAGGAATCACCACATCGGTTCATAGGAATCCTCGCTTCCTCTCAATGCCTAAAGCACATTGTGCCTGCTTCCAGGAACGTCTGGCCACCCCGACATTGCACCCACCACTTAAGACAAGCAAGCAGTCCTTAGGACATCCAGAAAATGCTATCTATAGAGGGGGAAAGTGACCCTTGAAAAAAATGAGTATCTTTTCCTTGAAAAGTGGATGGAATTGAGATTAGCTACAGAGATATTTTGGGAGGAGAAAAGAGACTACCATCTCAAAAGTGGACAAAATTGTAAAAGTGAGGAAAAGGAAGTGGGGGGGGGAGGGGGGCAAGGGTGTTTAGTGATGGGAAGTCTGCATTTCTCCAGAAGCTTTTATTAAAGTTGGTAACTTCCCAAGTTAGGTGTTCTAATGGACTCTCCATCCAGACCTTTAAAAATGACAAGCACCTTTGTCTCTAGGATGCCTAAGGAAGGGGGCTGAACTGACCTCCCAAGAGCTTCTGACCTTCAGGATTCTATAAACAAACTCATTCTGAATTGGAATGTGGAGAATCCACATTCTGGTTCTGTCTTTACATAGCAGTTCTATCTCGATGCCGGAGACAAGACCATCTTTATCTTCCATCCACTAATAGTATTAATGCTTTCAAAGTCAGACCCCAACTCCAGACTGGCCATCAGGACCCATGGGCCACCAGCATCAAAATAATTTAGCAAGTAGGGGCGCCTGGAGTGCTAAGTCGGTTCAGCATCCAACTCTTGATTTCAGTTCAGGTCTTGATCTCTGGGTCATGAGTTCAAGGCCCACATTGGGCTCCCCACTGGGCATGAAGTTTGCTTAAAATAATGATAATAATAATTTAGTAAGTGGCCTCTGACTAGTACCAAGGGTTAGCCCTGACTAAAGAGATCAAACGGGGGTGACATCCTAGCTCTTTCTACTTCCAGTCATGCAACTTTGAGCAAGTGACTTAACTTCTTTGAGTCTTGGCATCTTCATCTTTAAAACGATGATGATGGTCTACTTCTCAGGACAATTGTGTTAAATATGTAAAACCCTCAGCACAGAGTACACATGTAAGGAATGTCATATCATAATTATAGATTTCTAGTTTTAAAACTTCTGTAAGATAATGACTCTAAGCTGAAAATAAGGAATTAAATGATGTGTTTGAAATTTGCTTCAAAATAATCCAGGTAGTGAGGGGGAGGCTATAGATGAAATAAATAAAATCAGCCATGTTTTGGAAATTGAAGATGGGAGATAATACTCTCTCTCCTTTTGCATAGGCTTGAAATTTTCCATAACCCAAAGTTTAAAGGTGTAAGTACTGAGGGAGGGAAATGCTGTAAAAATACTGATAATTTAAGATCATAGTTGGTCTAGAGATTGAACAGAAAAATAATATAAAGGGGGGAAGCGAACATCTCTATGAATTTCTCAAACAGTATCATTTTCTTCAAACAGAATGGTCTCAGATGAGCAGAAGGGAACAAAGCCACTTGCATACATTGCTCTTCCTTCATTTTTGGGAGAAGAACACATCTTGCTTGGGCTGTACATGTGTTTTTAAGTAGACAAGCCCTGGGTGGTGGAACCTACCTCAGAGCACCCCGGGGCCCTGCTGAAATAGGACTGAGGAGCAAGAAAGTCCCCATGTTGGAAAAAGCAAGCAGAAAGAACTCCAGATGTTCAGGGACAATGGATGCCACAGCCCTCCTCCCTTCTAAGCCCTGGCTTTGGACTCTTATTTGAGGCGTCTATGGGAGGCTGGTTCAGCTTGGTGTGAGGCTGTATTTAAGGCAACTTCACTCTAGATGAGTGGGTCCTCTCAGAGCACAGTAGTATGTTAGAGGATACTTGATGGGGGGGGGGGGTTCATTCAGGGGGAAAAGAGTTTGTAACAGGCTCTGACAGTACCAATCATGGCACAAGCCCGTATCATCTCCCCACTTCCACATCTTCCCACTTAGAGACGTCCAGAGATTAAAAAACAAAATTCTTGCATTCCACCTCGTATCAACCAACCCACTCCAAGCCCCTCTATCTGGGCGAGAAAATAGTCCAACAAGCTTTGTTTTGAGCAAATGCCTTTAAACTCTCAAAACTCTGCTTGGAAAAGTAGAATATATAGAAGTACTTACTCTTCTTGAAGAATAAATTCGCTATTTTCTGGAGAAAACTGCCCACTCACAGGGTGCCTGAATGCTGTGGTCTGTTGGTTATGACTAGAGAGAAAGAAAGAGAGATAATGAATGAGAAGTCATGTGAACGGAAAGGATTACATACACAACAAGTCAGTAATGTCTGAGGACCCCTGGATCATTACAGATTCCTCCCACATTGAGAGAGTGAGCCTTTCTTTTGAGACGCATTTGATCTGTCAGAATTCCATTGCATTAAAAAAACACGAACTTTTCCAGCTCAGGTGTCAAAGCCCACCTAAGACGCAGGGATTTTAACTCTAGGAAAGTCTTGGCTCCAAGAGAACACTGCATTTTCGAGAGACATTCCCCGAAGTACATACTCCAACAAACCGAACTGTTGAGCAAAAAGTTACTTTTAGATGGCACGAGCTAAAACAAGAATGAAGGAAAGCAGACAGTACTTTCAACAGCTTCCCGAAACCATCAACCAGGGAAAGAATTCCAAGAATTAACCACCCACCCAGAAAAACTATCTTCTTAAAATTCTTCTCCCTAATATAAAATGCCTTCACCTCAATGATAGGATATAAATGCATGGGCATGTCTCTGCAACATGGCCTGCACAATTTTCAACACTGAAGAGTTTCTATCACCCTTTTGAAGTTAGGAGGGATCAGCTTTCACACCAGGCTGACAGTCACAACCAAAGTGTGTAGGTGTTTTGTGTATTCACAAAGGCCGCCTGGTTCTTTGTAAGGGAGGAGGAGCTGGCTCTAGAGTCTGCTGGTTTGCTCAATGAATAAACTAACCCAACGTCCTGCTTTTTCAAAGAATATGATTTACTTTTAAAAGTTTCCCTAATCAAAACATCACTGTTCTTTTAGAAATTTTAGAAATATAAAAAGAAAAAATGCCATCCATGATCTCACCAACCTAGAGATAAACCCGGCTATCTTCTCCTTCCCTAGTTTTTTTCTATTACAAAATAAATTATGAGTTTGCTGTATTTAGAACTCTGTATCCTGCTTTGCTCACATCCTATTAACATAGAAATTTCCTATGTCCTTAAGACTTCTTCATTTGAAATAGCTGAGTCCAGGTGTCCCCTGCTTTTTGAAAGTTCACGTTATACCACTTCACTTAGGAAAGACCTACACTGTACCTGTTTTCCCTAACAGAAAGAAATATGAGAAGAATTTTTGCTTTTACAAAAAAAAAAAAAAGCTGAAAAGCAAAAATAGCATTCAGTGTTTGTTTTGCAGGGAGCCCTCACAGAGGCAGCAAACACCCGAGCAGCGAGTGGCACCACCAAGCTCTCTATCTGGGAACTACACTCAGCATCTCAGCATGAAACTGCCACAGCTCTGAACTGTGTCTGTGAGCATCTGTGTTTTATCTCGATTTATTTTGTGCATCTATTAACAAGGTGTGTCCTTGTATCATCTCCTAAAAAGGGAAATTGGGTGGCTCAGTCAGTTAAGCATCCGACTTTGGCTCAGATATGATTTTGTGGTGAGTGAGTTCGAGCCCCAGAGATGGGCTCTGTGCTAACAGCTCAGAGCCTGGAGCCTGCTTCACATTCTGTCTCTTTCTCCCTGTCCCTCCCCCACTTGGGTTTTTTCTCCCTCCCTCCTTCTCTCTTTCTCAAAAATGAATAAATAAACATTAAAAGAAAGAAAGAAAGAAAGAAAGAAAGAAAGAAAGAAAGAAAGAAAGAAAGAAAGAAAGAAAGAAAGAAAGAAAGAAAAGCCTAAGAGGTTATTTTGGGGATCTGGGAATGCTCAAATTTTTTTCCATATAATTTATAGTAGTTGCTGCTTTACTTTACACCATTATGTGTTACAAAAAGTTTCATAGGAGGAAATTGAAGAAGATACAAAGAAATGGAAAAACATTCCATGCTCATGGATTGGGAGAATAAATATTATTAAAATGTCAATACAACCCAATCTACACATTCAATGCAATCCCAATCAAAATTGCACCAGCATTCTTCTTGAAGCTAGAATAAGCAATCCTAAAATTTGCATGGAACCACAAAAGACCCCCAATAGCCAAAGTAATATTGAAGAAGAAAACCAAAGCAGGAGGCATCACAATCCCAGACTTTAGCCTTACAAAGCTGTAATCATCAAGACAGTATGGTATTGGCACAAAAACAGACACATAGACCAATGGAATAGAATAGAAACCCCAGAACTAGACCCACAAACGTATGGCCAACTAATCTTTGACAAAGCAGGAAAGAATATCCAATGGAAAAAGACAGTCTCTTTAATAAATGGTGCTGGGAGAACTGGACAGCAACATGCAGAAGGTTGAAACTAGACCACTTTCTTACACCATTCACAAAAATTAGCTCAAAATGGATAAAGGACCTGAATGTGAGACAGGAAACCATCAAAACCTTAGAGGAGAAAGCAGGAAAAGACCTCTCTGACCTCAGCCGTAGCAATTTCTTACTTGACACATCCCCAAAGGCAAGGGAATTAAAAGCAAAAATGAACTATTGGGACCTCATGAAGATAAAAAGCTTCTGCACAGCAAAGGAAATAATCAACAAAACTAAAAGGCAACCAACGGAATGGGAAAAGATATTTGCAAATGACATATCGGACAAAGGGCTAGTATCCAAAATCTATAAAGAGCTCACCAAACTCCACACCCGAAAAACAAATAACCCAGTGAAGAAATGGGCAGAAGACATGAATAGACACTTCTCTAAAGAAGACATTCGGATGGCCAACAGGCACATGAAAAGATGCTCAACGTCGCTCCTCATCAGGGAAATACAAACCAAAACCACACTCAGATATCACCTCACGCTAGTCAGGGTGGCCAAAATGAACAAATCAGGAGACTATAGATGCTGGAGAGGATGTGGAGAAACGGGAATCCTCTTGCACTGTTGGTGGGAATGCAAATTGGTGCAGCCGCTCTGGAAAACAGTGTGGAGGTTCCTCAAAAAATCAAAAATAGACCTACCCTATGACCCAGCAGTAGCACTGCTAGGAATTTACCCAAGGGATACAGGAGTACTGATGCATAGGGGCACTTGTCCCCAATGTTTATAGCAGCACTCTCAACAATAGCCAAATTATGGAAAGAGCCTAAATGTCCATCAACTGATGAATGGGTAAAGAAATTGTGGTTTATATACACAATGCAGTACTACGTGGCAATGAGAAAGAATGAAATCTGGCCCTTTGTAGCAACATGGATGGAACTGGACAGTGTTATGCTAAGTGAAATAAGCCATACAGAGAAAGACAGATACCATATGTTTTCACTCTTATGTGGATCCTGAGAAACTTAACAGAAACCCATGGGGGAGGGGAAGGAGAAAAAAAAAAGAGGTTAGAGTGGAAGAGGGCCAAAGCATAAGAGACTCCTAAAAACTGAGAATAAACTGAGGGTTGATGGAGGGTGGGAGGGAGGGGAGGATGGGTGATGGGTATTGAGGAGGGCACCTTTTGGGATGAGCACTGGGTGTTGTATGGAAACCAATTTGACAATAAACTTCATATATTGAAAAAAAAATTGTGGTTTATATACACAATGGAGTATTACGTGGCAATGAGAAAGAATGAAATATGGCCCTCTGTAGCAACGTGGATGGAACTGGAGAGTGTTATGCTAAGTGAAATAAGCCATACAGAGAAAGACAGATACCATATGTTTTCACTCATATGTGAAACTCATCTCACTCATCCTGAGAAACAGAAGACTGGGGGGGAGGGGAAGAGGGGGAAAAAGTTACAGAGAGGGAAGGAGGCAAACCATAAGGGACTCTAAAATACTGAGAACAAGCTGAGGGTTGATGGAGGAGTGGGGGAGAGGGGAAAGTGGGTGATGGGCATTGAGGAGGGCACCTGTTGGGATGAGCACTGGGTGTTGTATGGAAACCAATTTGACAAATACACACACACACACACACACACAGTTTCATAGGAATGCTCTACTTCCAGATAGGTTAAACCTGTAAAATAGTTTCATCATATGAATGTAAATTTTTTTTCTATAACCATTAAAAAATGTTCATTGGCCATGTGTGTGCCAGACACTGCTTTAAGTGCTGGAGATGGAGTGAACAAAAAGCCCTTCCCCCCATGGTGCTTACATTCTAGAAAGATTTACATTCTTCTACTGCTGGACATATTAGGTGCACTATACATCTTTTAGTACAGGCTTTTCCTGCAATTCAAATTATTTCCTTGGGTTAAGGTTCCACAGGTAAAATTACTTAATCAAAGGGCATGGTCATTTTTTAAGGCTCCTAATACAAATGATTAAAATGCTTTCACTGTCAGAGTCAATATATCATCTCAGTTTATTAGCGTTAAGGTATTAGCCCCATCTCCAAACTGAGCATGGGGCTACCTAGAGATTAGTAGATTTAATGAGCATAGTATAAAGGTTAAAAAAAGGGGGGGAAAAGTCTCTACACCTACAAAGATTTTCTTACTCTGCCCTGGCGGACGGCCAGAGTGTCCTGTGTTCTAGTGTCTGGGGTAAGCTGGCATTGAGTTCAGAGCCTCGTGAATTCTAATAAGCCAAATGTGAAGCGGTCAAAGCCATCAGGACAGGTTGCTCCTTGGCCCTGTGATTGTGTACTACTGCCTGCACACTTTCACCCCTCCCAACCACTCCAGCTTCCAAATTCCCAGCTCTTGGTTTGAAGCAAGTCTTTGGGAATCCTAGGACTCTCTCTGGCAGTAAACATCCAGATCTTCACAAAAAAGCAGAATTAAGGCATGAGCATCTAGAGAAGGATGAGAAGCAGGCCCCGGCAACACCTGGTTCAGAAATCCTTGCACCAATTTTAAATAAAATGGGGTGCCTCAGTCAGTTAACTGTCCGACTCTTGATTTCGGCTCAGGTCATGATCTCATGGTTTGGTGAATTTGAGCCCCATATCAGGCTCTGGCTCTACAGTGACAGTGCAGAGCCTCCTTGGGATTCTCCCTCTCTCTCTGCCCCTCCCCCGCTCACATGCATGCACTCTCTCTAAATAAATAAACTTAAAAAAATAAACTTGGGGCGCCTGAGTGGCTCAGTCGGTTGAGCGTCGGACTTCGGCTCAGGTCATGATCTCACGGTCCGTGAGTTCAAGCCCCACATCGGGCTCTGTGTTGACAGCTCAGAGCCTGGAGCCTGCTTCCGATTCTGTGTCTCCCTGTCTCTCTGACCGTCCCCTGTTCACGTTCTGTCTCTGTCTTAAAAATAAATAAACATTAAAAAAACTTAAATAAACACTTGCACCATGTTCAAGGGTTAGGCTTAATACCTCCCCCCCTTTTATTTTAAATATCCAGGTTCTTTTAGAGAGTCACTTCCATTCACCAGGGAATTTTAAATTCCCTGCCTCATTGCCACCTGGAAGAAAAAAAATGCTCTGTTCACAATGGGAGTAATAATAAAGCAACAACAGCACTATCCACTATTACTTTTCAACGATTCCCCAGTCTACAAAACCTTTCCTTATACCTCTTATCTATTAACACCATCGACCCCCATTTTATGAATGGGAAAGGGCTCAGAGAGGTTAAGTGACTTGTTCAAGTTAACTTCATCAATGGGAATACAAGCTGGTGCAGTCACTCTGGAAACAGTATGGAGGTTCCTCAAAAAACTAAAAATAGAACTACCCTACGACCCAGCAATTTCACTACTAGGCATTATCCACGAGATACAGGTGTGCTGTTTTGAAGTTTTGAAGGGACACATGCACCCCCATGTTTATAGCAGTACTATCAACAATAGACAAAGTCTGGAAAGAGCCCAAATGTCCATCAATGGATGAATGGATAAAGAAAATGTGGTGTATACACACACACACACACACACACACACACACACACACACACACACACACACACTGGAGTATTACTCAGCAATCAAAAAGAATGAAATCTTGCCATTTGCACCTATGTGGATGGAACTGGAGGGTATTATGCTAAGTGAAACTGGGTCAGTCAGAGAAAGACATAAATTATATGACTTCACTCATATGAGGACTTTAAGAGACAAAACGGATGAACATAAGGGAAGGGAAACAAAAATAATATAAAAACAGGGAGGGGGACAAAACAGAAGAGATTCATAAATATGGAGAACAAATTGAGGGTTACTGGAGGGGTTGTGGAAGGGGGGATGGGCTAAATAAATGGGTAAGCGGCACTAAGGAATCTACTCCTGAAATCATTGTTGCACTATATGCTAATTTGGATGTAAATTTTTAAAAATTAAAAATAAAATTAAAAAAAAAGAAATAGCCTTGGACTGGATGAAATTATGATTGGCGTACAAAATTTACTCATTTTATATATACATTTAACATTTTCTGTTTCATTCAAATTATTTCATGGCCTCTTATACTTTGGGAACCTTACTCATCCATAGTCTCTTACCTATTAAAAATATGAAAGGCAAGGCACAGCTTGGGAGAAAATAGTCTCAATACATACAAATACCAGAGGATTTGTATCCAGAATATAGAAAGACTTCCTACAACTCAGTAATATTAAGACAGACTATTGGTTTTCAAAATACAAAAAACATTTCAACACGTCACAAAAGAAGATTCACAAATGACCAAACATTATCAGTCATCAAGAAAATACAAATGAAAACCACAATGAGATATCACTATACATATACTTGAGTGGCTAAAATTTTAAAAGGTTGTTAGCAAGGGTATGGATCTATTGGAAATCTCATACATTAATGGCAGGAATAGAAAATGGTGCCAATACTTTGGAAACAACTTGACATTTTCTTATAAACACCCACTTGTATACCTTCTCTGAGGTATCTAAGAGAAGTGAAAATATAGGTCCACACAAAGCCTTGTCTTCAATATGCATAGCAGCCTTATATGCAAGAGCAAAAAAACTGGAAACAACCCAAATGTCCACCAAAAAGTAAATAGAAATACATGCTATGCAAACTATTCATGCAGTGTAATGCTACAAAGGGATGAAAAGAAATGAACTGCTTTGTTGCTGAACCACCAAAAAATTTATGCTGAGCAAATGAAGGTCAACAAGAATAAATACTATTGTATAATTTCATTTTTATAAAACTCCAGGAAGATAAATCTAAATTACAGGTATAGAAGAAAGATCAGTGATTGTCTGGGACTAGTGGTGAAAGGTGGGGGTTGAGTGGAATGGAGTAGAAAGAAACTTTCAGAGGTGACAGAAATGTTTTGTGTTTTGTTTTTGATGGTGCTAACATGAAATGCACAGTTATCAAAACTCATCCAACTCTAAAATTACAATGGTGCATTTTATTACATGTAAATTATACCTCAATAAAGTTCAATTTAAAAATAAAAAAAAGATAACTTCATCAATAAGTGATAAGACTGGGACATAAATCCCAGTCTTCGATTTCTAGATTTGATATTCTTTGCATGATAACCTGCTGTCCCCTTCCCTTAGGAGTCTATGGGCAGACCAAAAATCCCTAAAGACAAAGCATCAGAAAAACAGTACCATCCACTGCTATTCCCTCCCCCTCTTCTTCTGCACTTCCCTCCTTCTGTTGTGCCCAGGACCAAATTTCTGAATGACAGCACCTGTGTGGTCCTACTTCAAGGTCCTCGAGGTGGATCTCTGATAAACACACAAAGAGCGAATCTCCCATATGCCTGGAGCAGCATCCAGCAACCACTTCATATATGCTGCATGACCTTAATAGCAACTCCTGGGCTCCCCACACCCAACCTGTACTAGCTTAAATAAGCCCAGCGTTTCGGGTGAATGAATCTGGAGCTGAAAGGTTTAGACACTAAGATGAAGTTTACATTCCAACATTACAAGAAAGATAGATTTTTAAAGTGGACAAAAATAGAGCTGTTATTTGATCAGATCTAGAAGCAGTTCCCCAACCTTTCTTCCCTGATATAGATGCTGCCCTTTTTGCAAAAAAAAAAAAAAGTTATCAACCACAGCGTCACCACTACCATTTCCTGAATTTCCATAAAGCTTTAAGTATGGTCATATTCATCATATCTCACCCTCCCACCCCCCACTGAGGTGGGCAAGGAAGATATTTTTATTCCCATGCTACACATAAGGGAACTGAGGATCTGGGTTATATGTTGTTATTGGAACACTGAATTAAAGGGAAAAACGGGGCTCAGACACTGAGAAAAGAGATAAACCAGAGTAATACCTCCTGAATACTGAGGTCTTAAAATATGATTTTTTCTGATCAAACTCGCCCAGCTTGCTAATGGCAGAGCTTCTGGTTCAGCACTTTTTGAGCGAAAGAAGTGTTAGGTACTTGGGTTATTTAATCTTCCCAAATACCCAGTGAGGCAGGCTGTGTTTCATCACACCAGACCACAGGTGAGGAAGTAAGGCTCAGAAAGGATGGATGACCTGCCCACAACGGCAGCCAACTCCTGTGTTCCTGCACACCACCACCCTTCTGGTCTCCTTCTGCTGACCCAGGCTCACCCTCACCAAACAAAGGTTGCTCAATGCTGGGTCCTTACACCCATTTGGAGATTGCAAAGTCCTTTGACTTTACCTGCTGTCCCCAACCTCAGCCCAAAAGCCCCCACCCTGCTCCATTTCCTGATTTTCTAAAATCCATGAAGAATCTCATGTCCTATCATCCTGTCTCAAGACACATTTAGCAGGCACAGACAAATCCCCTGAAATACCTGTTCTTAAACCTGAATTGCCACCTTGCTCTTTCGTAGTGATGGAGATGGCCCGGCTGGGAGCCAGGTGGCTGGTTTCAAGGGAGCACAAAAACTCTCTTTCCTCCATTCAAGGGCTTCTATCTCTCTTCAGGCTACTGAGAAAGTAAGTAACTTGGCAAATGAGGTAAAACATAAGCTAGGCTTCATTCTCAGACCCTGCTAATCCTCCCAGGAACAGCCCCTCCAAGCTGGATGGCAGCCAGTCTCACCTGGGAGAGGACCAGGGAGCACAGAAGGTTGCAGGGAAGGATGATCCCCCTGAAGGCAGGCCATAGGTAACCATCCACATAAATAAGCACGTCTTCACAAGCCCTGGACCTGAAAGGAGTTGGGCTAGGCCCCAAAGAAGTCCAACAGCAAACACGAGAGATTTGACAAGAGGACAGAGTGAGGACCAGAGAGAGCTGGAAAACGATTTGAGCTCAATATAAGGAAGAACCTGCCTCCAATCACAGACAGGACTAGTAAAATGTAAACAGGTCCTATAGTTTCTCGCAAGATTAATTTTCTATTCATATAGTTTTTGACTATAATGTGAGCAACAAGACTCTGGTCCGTTAAATATGAAGGTTCCAACTACTTAGCATGGCAATTTCTTTTGGCATAGCAGGAAGTTCTGGAGTTATGTGACTGGTGCTCAAAACATCCTGATCAATCTGGTTTTCTGATAGTGGTGGGATTGATACGCTGAGTGTGGGACAAATCTGCACTGTCAGCATGGGCTCTGATCTGACCCAGATATAAAGAGAAGAAACACCTTAAAATGTGAGAAAGTATCCAGTCTCAAAGCTTAAGGAGGGACTCTATCAAAGGCTCTTCTCATTGGTAAGCTAGCAGCATTTGCCACTCTGGCCCCTCTGGCTCATCAGTGTGGCTCCCCCAATACTGTAAGAGTATCACCTTGCAGGTCTGATGCCACAAGCAGCGTGGCCTCCAGGCTTGTTAAGGCACTTAGTATCTTTGTTCGAAGTCCCAATGTCTCAAGAAAACCAAGGACCGTCGGTAACCTAATAATGCTCCTACTTAAGTCCTAAAACTGGTAACCAAAACTCCAAGAACACAAGAAATTGCCTCCTCGTCTTCTTCAGTTCTTCCTGGGGCCACAGAGTAAAGAGGTGGCAACCAAAGGCTGAAACAGCATCCTTACATCCCCTCAACATTTCTAAGTTCCTTTTAACACTTTTATAAAATTGCTCGTTTAGTACAAAGTGTCACGTGCTCGTTTAGTACAAAGTGGCATTTCCTAAGGGGACTGGGAATCTTATTCAAATGGTCTTTAGAACTTGCACTATTTTGAAAATGTCAAGATTTTCAACAGCTCGTTACACATGGGCATTACTCTGATAGGCCCTTCTTTGAGAATCATGGGAATCAGGCCTTGATGAGCCAGCATAACCTCTCTCCAAATGAAAGCCATCAACACTGCACTAACCAGCCTCCTTCAATGTCCACCCTGAGCCCCAGGGTCAGAAGATGTGGGTTCAAACCAGAGCAGGCCACTTCACCTCTCCGAGCCTGAGTTCTTCCCTTTGAAAATAGGGAATAATGGGGCGCCTGGGTGGCTCAGTCGGTTGAGCGACCGACTTCGGCTCAGGTCATGATCTCATGGTTTGTGATTTCGAGCCCCGCGTCAGGCTCTGTGCTGACAGCTCGGAGCCTGGAGCCTGGAGCCTGCTTCTGATTCTGTGTCTCCCTCTCTCTCTGCCCCTCCCCAACTCATGCTCTGTCTCTGTCTCAGAAATAAATAAACATTAAAAAAATTTTTTTGAAAATAGGGAATAGTAATAATATCCTTCCAAAAAGTTGTTGTGAGGATAAATGAGGGATATATACGAAAGAGCCTCGCAAAATGAATGGCATACAGAAGGTTCTCAGTCAACTTTGCTGGCCCTGAACATGTGCCTTGACTATGGCAACAACTAACAGGCAACCAAATTTTAACAGGGCACAACCAGAATGAGCATCCTCTCCCCACCCCAGCAAACCGGGTACTTCTCCAGGCTGCCCTATTTTTATTAACAGCATAATCACTATCCAGCAACCTAGGAGCCACTCTCCATTTCTTGCTCTACCTTAACCTGCACACACACTACATTACAAGCCCCGTGTCCTCAATGTACAAGATATCTCTGAATGCACCCACTTCTCCCCAGCTCTACAGCCAACACCTCATCATCTCTAGATAAGATACTGCAACAGCCTAACTGCTCTTTCTGCTTCCATCCTGGCCTCTGGACCACCCACTCTCCTCACTGGAAGCCAGATGGGTCTTTTCAAATGCAAGTTAAATCATGTCACACTTCTCCTTTAAACCCTACAATGGCTCCACATCACAGAGTAAAATTCAAGCTCTCTACCTTGGCTTGACCCTAGGTGACCTGACCCCTGACAAGCTGCATCATCATCTTGTACAAGGTATGTCTTCTCTCCTCCTTCCCCATCCCGCCCCAGCCACACTGGCCCCCTTTCTGCTCCTTGAACACCAAGCTCTTCCTGACTTAACAACCTTTGTATTAGCTATCCTTTCAGCCTGGAAGCTCTTTCCCTCATACTCTCCTAACAGCCTCCTTGTCATTCAGACATTGGCAGAATTATCACTCTCTCAAAGCCCTTCCCAACCACCCACTGGGGTATGCTCACTTCACTTCATATCAAGTCACTTCCCAGTCACTTCATATCAAGTCACCCTATTTTAATTATTGTCATTTTTTTACTTATATCTTTTGACAACTGTCAGTCTCCCTGACTAATCTGTGTATTCCAGGAGAGCACGGACCTTGTCTGTCTTTTCACTGCCCTTATTGACCTATAACAGCATCTGGCACTGTTATATTTGCTGAATGAATGAATGAGAAATGACTAACGAGATTCCTACCTTAAAGTGAAACCATGCCTCCAAATAGGCCAGCTAAACCTACAGAAGTCGGGACGAAAGTAACAAAGAGACAAGAATCTAAAGGATCAGTAGCCATCAGAGGGCAGTGGCTTCTGCTCTTAGTGACAGAGGAAAGAAAGATGAGACACCAACATGCCAAGAACGCTTCATCCTTGGCTCTCTCCCAACATGTTACAATATAATTTGGAGAAATTAGCCCTCCCTTGCAACCCCTCCCCACCCCCGCAAAGGAGGTTAATACACTCAACAGAGAGAATCAAAGAACGGAATGCAAACACCCGAGAGGAAATTACTGAGTGATTAAAAACACACAGGAGGATAATACAAACATCACCTGTATCTCCCTTTTGTGAACTGGGAGAGTATTTGGTATGAAACCTACAATTTGGTGACTGATTATATGCTATCTCTTATATTGCTCTCCACTTACTTCATGTGTATTTGTTCTCCTCCCTCTCCCCCTACCCCCAGTGAGATCCTAAGTTCCTGGAGGGCTGGGAGCCATCATTCACTTATTTCTTGTGTATCTCTTGCAGCACAGAACAGTAATACCCATGGAGCAGGCACTTGAACTCCTTTATCTCAATAGCCTCAGCACAAACACAGTACTTTCAGGGAGAGGCTGTGCAAAACCCACCTCATTTTCTGATTGCAGCAGCCCAACCCATCATGGCTCTCCCAGAGAGAGTGGGGGAGATAGGGGTCTGCAGGCCCTGATAAAAACCCCTACAGCCAGGCTGATAGACTTCACCAGCTCTGGGGAGCATGGCGACCAAGCAACAGCCTTCCCCACTCCCACAATGTCCATACCTGACTTTTATTCACATACCCAACTAAGCACAGACACTGAAATCCAGATAAACACCAGACCTACCACCTGAAGGAGCAGTCAGTACCTGCTCTCCCCATCCAAAAGTGCTAAAGGAGCAGAGCCTGGCACAGACAGAGTTGGGCATAAAAGGAGTCAGAAAACAACCGAGCAAACTCAAAGCTCACGTATCTTGCAAAAAGACCTATCGTTTCCAAACTCTGGATTTAACAGACTGAAGTCTTCCAGCATGATTTGAAATGCTCTGTATTTCATTAGACTCTCCAGATGTTCTCAGATCCACTCAGTGGTCAACTCATTCCATAAATTACCTCTTCTGACCCAGTAGCCCATGCTGAAGACCTGCCTTCTTCCTGAGCTCCCACATGGGGCCCCTGTACTTAGGGTTGCTACTTGGTTAATAGGGAGTTTTAATTTTGACTTCACAGGACATCAATAACCATAAAAATATTAAAGCCAAACTCCTGACAGAATGAGGAAATCAAACCCAGATAGCCTCCTGCTCTATTTTTAAAGAAATATGGCAAAGAAGCAACGTAATAGAAGCTGAGGTACCAGCTTTGTTACTACCAAACAGTTCCACACCCCCCAGCAAACACTCAGCCTCTCTAGGTCTTGGTTTCCTCATCTGTCCAATGAGGACAGACTCTGCATCTGCAGAGGCCACATTGGGCCTGCCAAGCATGAACCCCAGGCTGCTGTTCAGAGTCATTCCAGACTGTGGTTCAAATCCCAGCTCCTCTGCACACTTGGCAGGGCACAACCTTGAATGAGTTAGTGACCTTTCTGAGTGTCGGTTTCCTTATCTGCAAAAAAAGAGAAGACAATTCCAACTCTGCAAGACTGTTGTGAAGAGTACTGATAATGGACCTGGCCTGCAGCACTCACTGTTTAGTTTCTGTTGTAGTTTTCATTTGCTAGCTCTAAAACTCCACACTAATAGAGTTGTTTTGCCTTTTTCCATGTTGCAAACTCCAGCATTATTAGCCTACCATAGGACAGCGGCTCCAGAACACATCTTCTTCCTTTCGAATTAAGGCACACTACCCGGCCTCCAGTTTAAACTTCTATTTAAAGAACCTGCCTGCCAGGCAAAGTACTTTAAGATCAGTAGGCGCCTGCCTTCAGCCCCACTTCTGTCCCTCACTGGGGTCAAGTCCCAAGGTTCAGAAAGCACAGCCCAAGAAAAACCACCTCCCCAGCAAGCTGCACTGAGTCAGGGACACACTGACAGAAGTTTTAAAACTTCACTGGAAACATTTTTGACCTCAGAGAACACCCAGCTCTATGCTTCTGTTTAATATTCTTCAGTATGTCGGGTTCAAGTGTAAAATGAGAAGGATGAACCAGGTGATATTATAGAGATCTTCCAACTGTAACATCCTAAGATGCTGAGGTTCATCTCTGACTACTGCCCGAGACAACAGACTGAACTGAAACAATACTACACAGAATTGAAACACAAAAGAACGAGGCAGAACAGCTATCCTCCCCAATCTGACTTGCCAATAGAAAATCCTTTGTAATGACATCAAGGAGGTGTACTTAATGGTACTTCTGTCCTATTAATTCTCAATTAAATTGAACTGTTTGGTTTTGGGGGTTTCTTTTTAACTGCAGGCACTCCCAACCAAGCCATCAAAAACTCCCTTTCAGTCATTACTGGACTTCCATGAATCAGAAAACACCGCAGTGAATTGAGTCCCTGTGGAATCCGTACAGGACTAACCTGCTCTCCCAATCTCACCGGAAAAGGTGGCAGAGACATTCACTCTCTCCTTGAGCTCCATGTTCAGAAGGATTGTGTCTTCTTCCCCAGCCTCAGCCTTATGAAAACCCGGGTTTCGGTCAGACAGGGAAGGAGGGCCCAGCTGCCTGCAGAGGTGAGGCGGAGGCTCACAGCCCGCCTACTCTCAATTTCAGTTCTGGAGCAGCTGCTTCCCAAGGTGTTACAAATCCAGCAGCCACTTGCTCCTACTCATTCATTCTCCTTCCTCCCCAGCCCCCACGGAGTATCTGGCAACAACACAGGAACACTGTTCCAGCTCTGAGTCACCACCCCGCTTTGGCCAAGCGGAGCACCGGCTGGGGGTAAACAGGGAGGCAGGCACTTCATGTCTCCTGATTCTTCTGTCCTTCTTGGATACTGTGGGGTTGGCTGCTCCTCTAGAAGCAGGACATAAGAAACACCTCCACACAGGAGTTTTGGAGTCTGAATGAATTGCTCACTCAGTTTTGATCTGCTACCTTTTTGGGCTAAAATCAGCCCCAACACAGAACCTTTGGTGGAGAAATGATGGCTTCCTTATCACTATATCCCATGGTCAGGGCAGGGAAGGGGCTGAGTGGTTACAAGCCATCATACCCATTCCCCCTGGTAACAGTCTAGGATTCTTTCATCACAGCTTGGGATGGCTGAACTCCTCTGAGCACAGATTTAACCATGTGGCTCTCCCTCTCGGAAGAGGCTTGGAGAGGAGAATGGAGAAAAGTCAGAAAGGGAAACTAGGGCATTAAAGTGCTTTTACTGCCTGTGGCTTTAGTGCCATAGCCTCAGATCAAGACTGGCTCTTCACTGCAGCCTAAGTAGGTCTACAAGTTATGATGCAGGTGACCACATGAAATATAAGCCCCATGGGACAAGGACTGTTTTCATAGCTATGTTCCAATGACTACATAGTGCCTAGCACACAGCAGGTGCTCGATATATATTGAATATATATCAAATACATACAGGAGATTTTCTTCTGAGTCTACTTGGATGTCTACATTTTTACTAAAACCTGTAATCATTACCACCATTTTTTCCCTTTTAGAAATCTCCTTATCTTTCATAATTCCTACTATTGCCTACAGTGAGTGTTCTATGAACCTTTAAATGAAGAGATGGTTTCCTTGAAACTAATGAAGCTCAAGCATTAGCACCCCTCACTTCCACAAGTCCCTTCTAAGGCCATGGAAAAGGCCCTAGCAGTATGTTTACATGACTTCTGAAACTTTATATATTTTAATCATTTTTTAATATGTATTTTGAGAGAGAGAGCCACAAGCAGGGGAGAGGCAGAGAGAGAGAGGGGGAGAAAGAGAATCCCACACTGAAGTGGGGAGCCCCACGTGGGGCTCAGTCTCAATGAACCTGAGCCGAAATCTAGAGTCAGGCACTCAACTGACTGAACCACCCAGGAAGCCCTGAAGTTTTAAATATTTTAAAAGAAGACCTTCTAAATTATATGAACATCAAGGCCCACAAACTATAGATGTGCCACAGTGGAATGAAATAATAAATGACTCACAAGCCATCCTGATACATCATCCTAACAAGGGCATTTGGCCTGACAAAACTTGTTTTAACTACATGGGAGATATGCCCTAGCCTACAAACACATCCTGATCAATCACAAGTCAATTGCTGTAAAGACTGGAGTAGGTTAAAGAACACAGACTCCACTTATCCAGCATTTATTTAGACCTACTATGTTCTTAGCACTCTGAGTGCTTTGAGGTAAAACAATGATTAGAACATAATTACCCCCACTGAGTAGGAGCTTACAACCCAACAGAATAGACCGATATAGTCATAAATAGATACAAAAAGTATATATTTTATATATTAAATGTAAATAACACAAATCTATAACTACAGATCAGACTGGGTACCATAATATAAAAGTAAAGGAAGGCACATCTATTTGCTAGGTATTGAGCTGCCAAGTACAACAACCCTAGAAGGTAAATCACTTTATCCCCATTTTGCACAGAAGATATTGAAGCTCAAAGGGATCAAGTGCCATCCCACGCCACATAACCAGTAACTGGCAAGGTCAGAATTCAAGTCCTGAACTACCTGACTCCAAAGTATGGGCCTCTTCTCAGCAGCTACATTTTAATCAATGGCCAGTGGCTCCACAGAATCTCCAAAATGTCTGGAGAGACATGCTGGCTTCAGAGGTAGAGGAACCACATCAAGCAGCAGCAGAGATGGGCAAGTTTCCAAAGTCCACACTCTTGGGAGTGGAGGAACAGGAAGTGCCATGAGCTTATTCATCAGGTATATAGATATAGCCTCCGTTCGCCAGGCAACACCCTAGAAGGGATCATTGGCAGCTGCCTGGGAGCCAGAAGAGGCCTCATGAGAGACTCCTACCCTATGGCCCTGTCTACAGACTCCCTTGTCCTTGTTACCAGATGGATCATGCTGGAGCACAACAAACATTCCATTATCTCCTGCTAGACACCACCCTCCTCACTTCGAAAGCCTCCTTACCTCTTACCACTTCTCTCTAGTTTGGCTTCTGCCAGATGCAACTGTTCCCCAGTCCCCTTGGGCTACCCTTGGGCTTTGGCTGCTGTTGTTGTCTTCCCTAGTGGATTCTGTCCAACCATCAAGGCCCCTTCTTCTTCCAGCAGTCCTTCCTGATCACTCTGAACCATGCTACTTCTTTCCTTCCTCAACACTGTCAGCACTGAAGGCTCACAGTCTTTATGAAGCAATTATACATCCCAATGAGTCTCTCCATTTTACCTTCCAAAAATTACTGTGTTATAGAAGGCTGAAAAAAGCAGAAGTTCAGGACACCTGGGTGGCTCAGTCGGTTCAGTATTTGACTTCGGTTTAGGTCATGATCTCGTGGTTCGTGAGTTTGAGCCCTGCATCAGGCTCGTGCTGACAGTTTGGAGCCTGGAGCCTGCTTCGGATTCTGTGTCTCCCACTCCCTCTGCCCCTCCCCTGATCTCTCTGCCTCTCTCTCAAAAATAAACATTAAAAAAATGTTTTTAATAAATAAAAAAATAAATAAACAAACAAACAAATATAAAAAAGCAGAAGTTCCCTTTCTTCCCTCCAATTCTGTGTCAATCTCAGGAGCAATACCTTGACTAGTTTCTTGAGTATCGTTTGGTTTTTTTGCCTTTCTGAAACTTTTAAATGCATTTAAAATTTTACATACACGTCTTTTTAGAAAAAAATTACATACATAGAATAAAATTGTATGTATTATTCCATAGCTTCCCTAGGACCCTGCATGAGACCAGCCCAGCCCAGCCCAACCTATAGACGGAGATGACCTAGGAGCCCATCCATATGTCAGTTTGTCCCAAACATGTATTAGAGGTTTCAAATTGATGACCTGCAAACCCATTTGTCTCCAAAATTAATTTTATTTGAGCCACTACAGATTATTTAAATTGAGTCAAAGTTTAAAAGTAGGAACATTTCAGGGTGCCTGGTTGGCACAGTTGGCTAAGTGTTCAACTCTTAGTTTCAGCTCAGGTCATGATCTCCCAGTCATGGGATTGAGCCCTGCGTTGGGCTCTGCTCTGTAAGTGCAGAACCTGATTGGGATTCTCCCTCTGTCTCTGTCCCTCAAAATAAATAAATAAAGTTTTTAAAAGGCATTAAAAAATATGAACACTTCATATAAAAATCTAGCTTGCTTTGGAAAAACCAAAACTGTGGCAACAATGGGCCACCATGAGAAGTGGAATGGCTCTTCTAGTTCAGTGCAGTCCCTACCGCTCCCTACTGCTTCTCAATGTTGAGACTGTACATCTAGCACTATTTATCATCACACCTGTATTTCTTTTTTTTTTAATGTTTATTTATTTTTGAGAGAGAGAGCATAAGCAGGGGAGTGGCAGAGAGAGAGGGAGAGAGAGAATCCAAAACAGGCTCTGCATTATCAGTGCAAAGCCCAATGCAGGGCTCAAATTCAGGAACTGTGAAATCATGACCTAAGCCAGAGTCAGACGCTCAACCGACTGAGCCACTCAGGAGCCCCACACCTATATTTCTAATTTACCTACAGGACAGCAATTTCTTTGTACCCATATTTCAACCAAAATGGAGAAAATCAAAGATAAACAGAATAGGCTGAGTATTCCAAAAACAAATTGGAGAGCATAAACATAATCAACTTTTTTGTTATCCACTACAAACATTGAGTTTTTGTACTATTTTGGACCACCACCACTGATTCTAGAAAAGCTCTTCCTTTGAGGAAGGAGACATGTTTTATTTATTTATTTTTTAATTTTTTTTTATGTTTATTTATTTTTGACAGAGAGAGAGAGAGAGAGACAGAGCATGAGCATGAGCATGAGCAGGGGAGGGGCAGAGAGAGAGAGGGAGACACAGAATCTGAAACAGGCTCCAGGCTCTGAGCTGTCAGCACAGAGCCCGACGCAGGGCTCGAACTCACAGACCGCGAGATCATGACCTGAGCCGAAGTCAGTCGCTCAACCGACTGAGCCACCCAGGCGCCCCCAGGAGACCTGTTTTAAAGAATGAAGATTGCTTGCATAAGAGTGAGAACTGAAAGAAGATGGCAAACAGAGGCCACAAAATGTCCCTCTCACACTAAAAAGAAAAGAAAAGAAAAAGGTTTTAGAAGAAGATTCTTCCTAACAATAATGGCAAGTGAACTTGTCCTTAGCCTTCCCTGTAGGGTCTCCTGAAAAAAGTAAGACCCAAGATAGCCAACAGACTATTTTTTTCCACAGAGTGAAAAACCCAAAGAGGCACTGTCAATAAAGGTCCCTAAAGAATCCAAAGGAAGAGAGGTACCAGTGGCCGCAACTGCTTATGGAGACCCACAGGGCCAAAGATAGCAGGTGGGGCTCCTGCAACAGAAAAGCATCTGACCAAGTGATGCCTGGGACAAGGTCACAGATCTCTTTCAACCTGAAAAATGCACATTCTGCTGTGGTGTTTAGAGCATAAGCCCTGGAGTCCAGACCTCAATAGTCACCCATATCACAGATAAGGAAACTGCTCCAGAAAGCAACTTTGAAACATTGCCACCGTCTTTTAAAAATAACATTCAGGGGGTGCCTGGCTGGCTCGGTCAGTGGAACATGCAACTCTTAATCTCAGGGTCATGAGCTCAAGCCCACACTTACTAGATGAGACCAGAATGATACTGCCTTACTTGCTCCCTCGAATGGTATGTGACATAAGGATATTCATTCATTCATGTAACAAATATTTGAGAGCCAAATACATGCTAATCCCATATTATACTATGTGAGTAATCAAGAAGAGAGTGGAAACATGTAATAAATAACTTAGTCTTTGCATCCTGTCAAAGGTGAACAAAAGGGTAGAGTTTTTCAGATTTTCAGATTCATGAATCATAATCTGCCTGCTTAGTCAAGAGCTGTAAAATTTCAGTTTATTAAGCCAGGTTGAAACCTTTTATCACAAAGGGTAACCCTTGCTTTCCAGAAATCACAGTATTGAGTTTTAGTGCTAAAAATGACACAGAGCTTGCCTCACCCAATCTCTTTGTTTTACAAATGAGCAAACTGAGGTCTGAGGAGGTCAGGGAATTGCTCAAGGTCATAGTTATTACTTATTGTAAATTAACACTAGCTTCCTGAAAACAAGGCAATAAGAATTATGAAAAAGCATCATACATTGTTTAAAAATTAATTTCAGGCCTTACACAAAATCCATCTTTTCAGTGACTAATATCTACTAACAAACATGAAAAATACATTTGCTGGGAATCCTTGTATCTCGTAAAAAGATCTTACACAGAAATTCAGAGCTGTTGGTCTGGATTCAAGTGGCATATAGAACACACACAGGGAGGGGTGGGAGACGCCATGTGGAGACAGAGGCAAAGATTGGAGTGAAGCATCTATAAGCCAAAGAATGCCAAGAATTCTCAGCAGCCACCAGAAGCAAAGAGAGAAGCAGGGAACAAATGCTCCCTCAGAGCTTCCAACCAATACTGTTGATGCTCTAACTTGTTATGGTTGCCCTAGGAAACAATACAGAATCTGTGTTAGTTTAGTGGCTTTGATCTACTACAAACCCAACTAGTCGAGAATGTGGAAAGCTGTCACAAAGCTACTAGGACCTTGGGACTCAATAGTACAGAGTCCAAAATAAGAGGGGTAAAAATGTTCTAGCTTGAACTGATCAGATCCCACCCGAATATTGGGTTCACTTCTGGTAACCACACATACAGGCCAGAGTGAAAAGCTGGAGCTTGTCCAGGAGAGACAAGCCAGAACTGTGAAGGGCATAATGGGTCAAAGCCACATCACTGAAGGAGCAGGAGTTTTATGGTCTGTGAAGATTCAGGGCACAGGACTGTTGTCATCATCTCTGAAGAGCTATCATAAGAGAGTAATTTGATTTGTCCCCTGAGGGTCAACATGTTAAACCAAGGATCAGTGGGTGGAATCACTGGGAAGCATATTTTTCAAGGAATTATGTGTCTAACGATGTCAAAGTCAGAGTGGCTTCTGAACATCAGACTGACTGGCTGCCTCCTGTTGGTGGAAGTTCTCAAGCCTAGGCCAAAAACCATCTGGCATGATGTTGCTAAAGAAAGAACACAAACCCCAGGTCTGTAATCCGCCAAGATGGCCTTATGCTCCTTCCCTGCTCTACGAATCTATAAATCCATGAAACATTCCATTTAGCAATTATGTGAAATCTGAAGTATATGGGTAAGATGAAGAGATCCTAAGCATTAGGAGATATTTTGGTGGGAAAACAAAGAAACATGACTCTGTACCAGACTCTGTGTGGTTGGCAGTCACCTCATCTGTAAAATGGGTAAAGCTAGGAGGTGATTAACACAGAGAGCCCTAGGTGCTGCTCTACTAGATTCCCTTTTTCCTTGTCACCTCCACACTGGTAAGGCTGAGCAAGTGGTGACAGGGAAGTGGTATTTCTCTCAGAGAATTACCAGAGAACT
This sequence comes from Acinonyx jubatus, assembly GCF_027475565.1. Classification (NCBI taxonomy): domain Eukaryota; kingdom Metazoa; phylum Chordata; class Mammalia; order Carnivora; family Felidae; genus Acinonyx; species Acinonyx jubatus. The sequence continues at coordinate 41,681,438 of NC_069390.1, read as the reverse complement.
ACCCAGCTAGCAACTTTTCCCATGCTACCTTCAGGTCAGGGCAGTAACGAAAGGAGGAAACCAAAAACAGGCACAAAGTCATCCATATGAGCTCACTCACAGGTGCGCAGCACAGAATGACCCACATAAATCTGGACACTTAGTACTTTACTCCATAAACCAGGGGTGTGCTGTAAAGTATCAGCACACAGATCTGAGGGCTAGCTGTGCCCAGAGCCCAGGGGATGTCCATGAGGAATTAAAGCACAGGATCTTTGTTTGGAAAAGATAAAGCTGTTGGTGGGTTGTGAGAGGTAAAGTAGTCCAGCCACATTCCAGTGGGAGGAGCCTCGTGTAGCTGTCCTGGTTAGGGCACCCTTCCAGCCTCCAGGGCTGCTTTCTCACTTGGCACTCCTGCCCCTTTAAGGGTCTGTTAGCAGTGGTGTTAACGGACCAAAGGGGCTCTGGAGGCCCAAACACACAGCATCCCTCCAACCCTCCATGACCCTACACAGGGGGACCATTCCACCCACAGTGCAGGGGGTAGAGGGAAGGAGAAGGACTCCAGACATCCGGTCAGGGAGGGGCTCTCTCTGCCTATGTCACTTCTAGAAAAGGACGAAATGGGATGATTTCGGAAACCCCCCACCCAAACCAGTTTCCTTCTTAATTTCCTAGTGATGCCCATTCAGGAAGGGAGCCTCAGGTCAAGAAACACAGCAGGAAGAAGGCGCCTGACCCACAGGACCCAGAGTACCCGGACTTTCCAGTGAACAAACTGAAACCAGTTTCAGTGGTTCCAGTGAACCACTGAACCCAGACGGAATATCCTGACAGATTTTTCTGGTTTTATTCTAGTTATTTCTTTTTGACTTTTTAGGGCAGGGGGTAAAGCAGGACTGAGAGAGGGGAGACAGTAGGAGAGTGTGGGTTTGGAGCCAGAGCTGGGCTCCAGTTGCAGCCCCACAGCTTTGTGGAAGACCTTCTACAAGGCTCCTGGTATCAAGGAGACAAACAATAAGGGTAGCTGGTCTTGGAGAAGTCTCTTCTCCCTAAAGAAAACCTACTAGCTCTCTACATCCCTAAATAGTGGGCCACTGCACCGGAGTGCCAGATTTCTGCAGAGAGCCAAAAATACGTGCAGCAAGGAGAAGTGGAGGACAAAGAACCACATCAAAGAGATAACCCAAACTGTAACTTCCATGAGCATATTATATTCTAGGCACTCCGCAGGCATGATCTCATTCTTCAGTATAATCCTAGGAGGTGGGTACTATTATCTCCATTTTACAGATCAGAAAACTTAAGGGGTTTGTGCAACATGACACAGCTAAGTAGGGACAGAGCCAAGTTTCAAGCGTAGGTCTTTAACTGCAGAGCTGGAGTCAAAGGGTAGACCATTTCCCATGAAGACGAACAGCAAAATCGGCTCTTACTTTTCCATGGCAAGAAGAAAACTTTGCTACTGGATAAGGGCTTAATAGAAGAAGTCATTCTTATTAGAATCTCTGAAAAATAAACCACCAGCCCTCTACATCCCTGTCCAGAAGTCCCAACACTTTGGCTGAAAATATGGAAACTGGTGGAAAGCCTGGAAGTCAGAGCCCAGAACTTGCTTGTAGTGATCTTTAACCCAGAATGACTCCTACCTGTGAGGAGGGTAACGTGAAGGACATGGGAGTAGAAGCCTCCTCACCATCCACCTCTCCCCAGCACCCCCTACTTGGGCCATAGCTGCATGTCCGCTGGCTGAATCACAGGTTTATACTGTGCTTTTCCGGGTCCAGACTCAATTTCCCAACATCAAACTCTGTCGGCGGGGAGAGATGCAGACAGCGGAGAGAGAGCTCAGTGAATCACTTTCTCTGCTAGTGATGGTATCTAATGCATGTTAAAGGCCTCCCTGCAATTCCTCAAGTGTCTTATTAATCAGTGAACCAAGAAACAGAGGGTGCCAAGGAAAAATTCGCCATTGCAGGGAAAAAAGCAAATCTTGAGAAGGCTCCTTACTAAGACACAGAGACTTCTAAACCCAAGGTGAGACAGTGATACGAACAGCCCAGTCATTGAGACGCTTGGTCCAATTGGCTATAAAGTAAGACATTAAAAGAGCCCTCAACTGAAGGGGCAAAATCCACTTCTCCTCAGCCTCATCTGGACACTCACTGTACCAAAACTGATTAAAAGAGAAACTAGGAAAAGTCATTTGCTCTCACTGAACTTCAGTGTCCCCTTCCCTATGGGTCCTGGAATACTCACTCCCCCTCCAGCTCACAAGATCAAGCAAGATACATGATGGTCCCCAAGGTTCTGCCACCCACCTCCCCCTTCTCATGCTATCTTCCCTGGGAAATCTCATTCACTGCCATCGGTATGACTCCTGAAGCTTTATCTCCAGTGCTGTCCACTCTCTTGAGCCTTGGATCCCTACCTCCGACTGCTTACAGGACACCTCTACCAAGATGTCCCCTCACATATAGAACCTCACATACAGAACCGAAAAACCCATCCAGATTATCCAGCTGTACAACAATGGGTACCATTAAATCCACATATTTCAAAATGGAGCCCTTCCTACCATACCCATGGTGGTAAACCACCACCTTTGTGGTTTTTAACCAGGGCCATTTGGAAAAATGGCAGCAACATTTTTGTTGTGACAATAATTATGTGACATTTAGTGGGGAGGGGACCCAGGCTGCTAAATAGCAGTGTCCTGCATAATGAAAATCTGTCCCTCTCCAAATGCCAATAGGGTCACTATTTAGAAATGCCAGAAATTATCCTACCTCTTTCCCTCATTCCCTGTCAGAGATTAGTCAACTCTACTTCCATATCACCAACTAGTGCATCTTCTCCATCCCCGTAGCACTCTCACTGAGATAACTACAGCAGCCTCTAAGGTCATCATTCTCTGTACTCACCCACCTATTCCTTACTAACTTTCAACAATCCTCCACACATATCTCTAAACCTACAAGTTATGTCACTCCTTGTCTCAAAATTATCCAATGGCTCTCCTCACCTTCTAGATAAAGGCAAGCATCACGCTCCTGTTTCCTGCCTCATGGTTTACCACTCTCTCTTGAGGATACCTAGGTTCCAGTGGTGCCTCTGTGTCTTTGCGAACACCATTCCCTTTTCTTGAAGGCTGTCTCTCTTTCTGGCTAACTTCTATCTTTCCTTCAAGTTAGCACAAGGGTCATCTCCTCCTAAAAGCCCTCCCTGACACCAGGCAGAGTTAAGTGCCTGCTGGGTGCATACTGGATCACAATATTGGGATCACACATTTACCATCTTATTCTGATTGTTCTTACTCTGCCTGTCAGTTGCTCTGACTCTACAGCACACAGACTAGTATACAATATAAGCATTATGAATTAGAATTTACAGCTTATACAGCACTTACAGCTGACAAAGCATCATCTCGTGAGACACAGTGGCCTGGAAAGATAGTTACTGTCATTGTTATCATTTTACATTTTACAGAAGAGACTAAGGCTCTGAGAGGTTACGTTCTTGTCCAGGTTCACATGGCTAGCCAGGAAGTGGAGTGAAGACTTGCACCAGCTTCTCTGATGACAAATTCTTTACCCTCTGTCACAACCCCACTCTAAGTGAAAGGTTATAGCACAGATATCTACTTGCGGGTGGGAGGTGTCATAGGCCTGTTTTCTTTAGACCTGCGGGAAATCTCACCTACAGACAGAGCTCTGGAAAATCCAACTACATTATATGCAGCTGCATGGCATCATTGGGGAGGAAGGGAGTCATTGTTCCATCCTCTCAGGCCTGGGTAGAGGGCAACCTCACATACAGAACCGAAAAACCCATCCAGATTATCCAGCTGTACATCACTCTTCTCCCATTCCCCTTTCTATACTCCAAACACACTGTGCAGAAATCCCAAAACCAGCAAAAGAGCCTGGTTTCACTGTCAGAAACAGCTGCACTGTGGCTGCATGCAGCATGACGGCTCCAGTGAGGCTGCTGGGGGCAGGGAGGGACAGCGGAGGATGGGTGGTTAAGTGGCAGCATTTAAAGTTGCCAGGCATTAAGTGCAAGCCCCTTTAAATGGGCTGCCTCCAGAGAAGGTGTGTCAGGCAAAACTGTTGAGTGCCTGGGAGCCGGGCAAGAGAGCTGGGACGCGGAGGAGGCCTCCCTCATGAGCTGTCCCGCTGTGCCACGCAAAAGGCTGGTAGTTCCTAACTACTTTCTGAGAGTTTTCATGAGCACCTCACATATGCCATTTTGCTTCAGAAGCACAAAGCAAATAGAAATGGGGTCTCAGACTTGATGATTCTAACCATGGCTGCAGCAGAGTGTATTCCCCAGCACACGCACACACATGCATTTGGCTCAAATGTGAATCTAAGAGGCAATTAAGGAAATGTGCAGTTTCGTCCCGCAAGCCTCTCAGTGGGCAAGGAAAATGATAAATGCTCATTTCAGGGCTCTGGATGGCAATCACTACCCACTTCAACGGTGTCATTCAGACATCACCATGACAACCACGGAAAGGCTTCCTTCCTCTGTGGCAAAGACAATAGAAATTTTAATTAAGGCTGTTCATTTTTTTGGTCTGACCAATGGAAGAAAAACATCAACAAAATGTTACCCAGAAATACATGACCAGAAACACTTTCAGAATTCAAAAATACTTCTGCTGCTTTCCACTGAGTCACATGATCTACGTCCCCCAAAGCCCTCCCTCCTGCCCCTTCCACAACTCAAATTTTATAGATCTCATAAATCCAGACGTGTCTAGATCTTTTATCAAACATTATAAAACTAGGTAAACATTCAAATTTAATTTTCTGACTATGATTGAGAACAGGATTTTAGTCATTTTTATTTCAGTCATACAATTCAAAAGGTCTGGGATATTTTCATAAAGTACTTCCAATAAACTCTGGAAGGACCCAACATTAGACGGGTGTTCAGTGGCCTTTGAGCAGGAGTAGATCTAGATTTAAACATATGCTTTGTTCCGCTGGGTGACTTTGGGTTGGTTACTTAACCTCTCTGAGATTTAGCTTCCTCGTCTGGAAGACAGAATAATGGCTACCTTGTAGCATCAAGAGAAGCAATGATGGCCATAACATGATGGCATGTTCATTGGCCAGTAGCAGTGAGCTATCCGTAAATGGCAACAAGTGTAATCATCACTCTGCCTTATTTTGCCCTGGGAGAATTAAGGTGGCCCTATCCCCTCTTCCTAGGAAACATCTCTGGCATGTGTTGGATCCTCTCCCTTCACACAGGCCTAAATCTAAACTTCATCTTCTCTCAACAGCCTCCTCACTGATCTCCCTGTTTCTAGATGCCACTCTCTCTGGTCCACTGTCCTCATGGACACCCAGCTGATATTCTAAAATCCAGAACTATGCTGGTCACTTTGCTCTGTATGAACCTCTGACAGAACTTTCAATGGAGAAAAATATGGCATTACTGAAAAATACTTTAAAAGGCCTAAATGAAAGGAGAACTAGAAAACCCCAATGTTGTAATGATGTTGATTCTTCCCCTAAATTAATCTATAAATTCAATGTGAAACCAATCAAGGTCTCATGGGGCTTTCATGTAGCTTCACAAACCCATCTTAAATCCAAGTTAAAGAGCAAAAGGACAAGAATAGCCAAGGACATTTCATCTCCATAGAAAAATTCTACTGGGCAAGATTATTCTAGTGGAAACAATTTTTTGTTTCAATGGGTTTGATTTTGGAGAAATGTGTTTAGTACAAATTTAGCACAAAAATGGGTAGGCGGGGAGAAAATATGTTAATGAAAGCACTGACAGGTGGCCTTTGACTGGAGGTGGAAAAAACTGGGTAACTTTCTCTGCCAACCTAGTGTAGGAATCAAGCCTGGGAAAGGGGAGGCAAAGAAGCAAAGCAGATTGAGAAAGAGGTAATGATCGTTACCAAAAACCTAATGTGTCTCCAGCACCATGTATGTGTTTTCCTTTAATATTCCTCATGAGCAGGTAAGGTGGCTAGCATTATTTCTATTAAAGATTAGGAAACCCTTAAGAAGAGTGATTTGCGGGGTGCCTGGGTGGCGCAGTCGGTTAAGCGTCCGACTTCAACCAGGTCACGATCTCGCGGTCCGTGAGTTCGAGCCCCGCGTCAGGCTCTGTGCTGACAGCTCAGAGCCTGGAGCCTGTTTCGGATTCTGTGTCTCCCTCTCTCTCTGCCCCTCCCCCGTTCATGTTCTGTCTCTCTCTGTCCCAAAAATAAATAAACGTTGAAAAAAAAATTAAAAAAAAAAAAAAAAAAGTGATTTGCCCAAAGGCAAAGACCTCTTGTGAGTGGTAGAGTAAGGACCCAAAACTTGCTTTCTGGGATTTCTCTTTCTTCCATACTTGTGAGCTGCTCCAGGCCTGTTCTTAGCAGTCCCAGGTATCAGCAGGGAGACAGACAGCCCAGGTGCCAGGTGTGTGCAGCAAAGTGCTGGCAGGCTCACGGGAAGGTTGGGGAGGAGAGGCATCTAGCAGATATACTCCCACAACCCTCACTCCCCAATACCCCTTTTACCTGGAAGGCACCTGGACCTTACTTAACAGACAAACACATGTGCACACAATAAATGAGAAGGCCTCAGAGCCCAAGAAATCCAGGTCATGCTCCAAGTTGCCAACTTACTGTGTAATGGGGAAAGAACTCTCCGCATTTTAAGCCTCTCACAGGTTGTAAATCCTCAGCTTTACTCTGACTGCCTGACAGCATATTCTGCCCTCAAACATACAGTTGAATCTCAATAAATTTCACTTCACTCATCCATAAATTCTGTTTAAAAAAAAAGCATATCCATGGTCCAGCTGGCCCTTACATCAGTGAATTCCCCTCCTGTTCAGGTCTTGTAACTTTCATGAGGTATTTAACTGGGTTACAAGTAGACTATGAAATACTGGCATCAGCAATTATACTTGGATAAATAAAATGGAACAAATTACCTAAGGGCACAGACACTCCACTACATTTCTTCCCTTTACTCATTCAATTTGACGTAATTACCCATCACCACCACCATCACCCTCCATGATCTTTTCCTTGCAAAACAAAACAAAACAAAAGGTGTGCACAAAATTGTGATCATTAAAAACTTGGTGGTCTTTAGAAAAGGGTAAGTAAGAAATGAAAGGGTGAAAGGTAGGTGGTTTCTAGGAGTGACTAGATTCTGACACCAGCTCAATTCAGGGACAAATACTTGTGATACCTCTCCCCCCCCCCCCCAAATCTCTTTTCTAGGACAAAAATCCTCAGACTAGTTCAAGTGGCACAACATGTGGAAGTCATGATCTTTTTGCATAACCCAAAGGAATACATATTTTATGACACAGTCTTTTTTTGGTTCCCTACTTATAAAAAGTAATACATACCCCTTAGAGAAAAATCAAAAAACCTAGAAAAACAGACAACTGAGAAAAAATAAATCACCTCTAAGGGCACCAACCAGATTCTAGTCAGGATAAACTAATATAAGCCAAAAATTTTGGAGAACTGGATAGGATTTTTGTGCTGTTCCCTAAATTCCACCAGTAGCCATTTATTTATTTGGGTAAGCATTGTCCTTCCTAGCCTTTCTTCTCTTTTTTTGCCTTGATAACTTTTTTGAGGCGTAATTCACATGTCAAACAATTCACACACTTAAAGTGTACAATGCAATGGCTTTCATATACTCAGAGCTGTGCAACCATAACCCCAATTTTAGAACATTTCCCTCACCCTAAAAGGAAACTCCATACATACCCTTTTAGCTGTCATCCCTCTGCCAACCCTAATCTATTTTCTATCTCTATAGATTTCCATATTCTGAACATTTCACATGCACTGTCTTCTTTTGTGACTGGCTTCTTCCCTTTAGTATCATGTTTGCAAAGTTCATCCTTATAGCATGTACCTCATTTTTTATTGCCAAATAACATTCCATCATATGGATATATCACATTTTATTTATCCACTAATCAGCTGGTGGACATTTGGGTTATTTCCACTTAGGAGATATTATGAATAATGCTGCTTTGAACATTCATGTATGAGTTCTTATGTGGATATGTGTTTTCATTTCTCTTAGGTATGTGCTAAGAGTGGAATTTATGAATCATATGGTAATTCTATGTTTAGCCTTCTGAGGACCTACAGACTGGTTTCAACATGGCTGCATATTCTCACCAGCAGTGCATTAGTATTCCAATTTCTCCACAATCTTTTTTTTTTAAGTGTAATTTTTAATGTTTATTTTTGAGAGAGAGCCAGCCAGCCAGCCAGCCAAAGAAGGTGGGGGGTGGGGGGGGGGGGGTGGGGGTGGTGGCAGAGACAGAGGGAGACACAGAATCCAAAGCAGGCTCCAGGCTCTGAGGTGTCAGCACAGAGCCTGATGCAGGGCTTGAACTCATGAACCGTGAGATCACGACCTGAGCCAAAGTCAGACACTCAACCGAGTCACCCAGGTGCCCCCCAATCGCTTCACATTCTTACCAGCACTTTTTCATTATCTTTTTAAATCCAGGTGTGTGTGTGTGTGTGTGTGTGTGTGTGTGTGTGTGTGTATGTGTGTGTGAAGTAGTATCTCATTATGATTTTAATTTGCATTTCCTTGATGGCTAATGATGCTGGGCATCTTTTCACATGTTCATGGCCATTTGTTTGTGGATCTTCTTTGGCTCAGCTTTTCTTTGAAACTGTAAGAACCTCTGGACAGGGATACTGCTTGAACTCAAATGTTACTTATTAACTGACTTATCTTGGGTAAGTCACTTAACTTTTACCAGCTCCAAGTTCCTTATCTGTATTACTACTAAGTACCTAATAGAGGATGTGAAAATTGAGATAAAGCATGTAAAGGACTTAGCACACAGCTGGGCGCTCCGTAAAGAATCTGCAAGTGACGGCTATTATTATTAACAACTCACTTGATCATTAACACTTTACATTCCATTAACTCTTTGAAGCAGTTCTTCCCATAAGGTGACAGTCTAAGATCTAGGAGAGAGAACCTGGGAACAGGAGGCTAGGGGAGTTCAAAAGAGGGAGAAAAAAGGAAAAAGAAAACAGTGACTAGCAGACCACTTTCAGAATCTTGTTTTAGGAGTCACTGCCAAAGGCCAGCTTTGATCCTGTTCTCCCACCCTTCCAATGATATAAGCACCTAATTCACAGTATTAAATCCATTTCTGTTTAGAATAGCTAGTTTCCTGTTACTGCCATTTAACCCTGACTGAAATTGGAAGGCAGGCTTAATCCCAGCTGTATCACTATGGCCTTGTACACTGCATGACAAAGAACATTAGGTGATCAATAACCAACGTGAACCAAATAGAATGAGTAAGCGAATAAATGGACAGAGAATGTGTTTGGGATATATGCTCAGCTGGATGATTGAGGACCCCTTCCCCAAAAGTCCTAGAAAAGGCTGAGAAACAGTACCTAAGACCCAGCAGCCCAACTTCTCACTGCCCAATCCAGAGCCCATCACTGCTGCACAGATGTCTACATTACAATATTTTTTCAGCTCTTTATTGCTAATACTTAAGGATTATAGATTTTAGAGAATGCTGCTTTCCTTTATTTCTTGAAGTCGTAAGTGAGAAGGTGAAAAGGCCTCCACTTATGCTTTTTGGCATATAAATAGCTCACAGTGTAAAGAAAAGGGGAGTCAGTGGTTCCAAATTCAAAATAAAGACAGGCTGTTCTGACAAGGTCCAAATTACAGAGCGCTCCAGGCACAAACACAGAGAGACACTTTTCAGAGAAAATCTATTTTCCTATTCAGTTCTGGAAGAGAGAGTCAAGCCAAGAAAATCCTCAGAGCCTTCCACAAATTGATTTGGTTTCAGCAGCCATTTGGGGCAGTGCACAGACAACAAACCGCCTCTTAGGCTTCTGTCCTTGCCATGTTCCTTTCCTGTAGACTGGAGAAGGACTGCCGCCACTGGATTCTCCAACACGGCGCAAAGACAGAGCAAGCCCTACATTCCTGCTGCACAGCTTTGCAAATCACTCTCTTTCCCCAGTATCCTTCATGGCCCAAACTGCAAGATACTCTCAAAGACCTGGGAGTATCAGAGCATGACAGGTTTGGATCTTCTGGTCCATTTTGTGGGGCCCCTCTTGACAGCCCTGCATTGCTGTAAAACATTCTTTATTTCTTCATGTTATCATTTACTGAAGTCATCAGCCAAACACCCCTTCACATATGTCTCCTGATTCACTAAGCATGAACAACTGCTGAGTGCCTGCTGTATGTATATGCATCCTTTGAGAATACAGTTGCTCTAAACACCAGACTGACTGTTTCAGGGTCAACACTTCTAAATGTTTCATTTCCTAAGTTCATTATGGTATTATTTTTAATAGTAAAATAACCAAACTGTCCAACCATAAGGGAATAAATAGTTAAACAAAACACGGTGTTTTCTACTTGGTAGAATACTGCCCAGCCATTAAAAACAAAGTCTGTGAAAAATCTAAGCTTAATAAGTGCTTATGTTAAATGAAAACCAAGCAGGACCCACACACACTGTTATAAAATATAATCTCAACTATGTTTATGAAATGCAAAGAATAACAATGGATAAAAATAGGCCAAAATGTTAAAGATTATGAACAATATCTTCTCTGCACGCTTCTTTGAATATCCCTGCTCACTGTGGAAAATTTAGAAAATAAATAAAAGCATAAAAAATAAAAATAAGTCACCTGTAACATTTCACCACTGTTACCAATTTGGCATTTTGCTGTCTGTTTATGTAAAACTAAAAACTTATAAATATAGTTTGCATGTATTGCTTGCAAAATTTTTAAAAATCTTTAACATGGGGAGAAATAATACATGAATATTTTAACTGAAAAGTCAAAATCGTATGCACAAAATGACTAAAAGCATGTTCTGTAAAGACTTATTTTTCACTGCTTTGTACCGTCAGATTTGTGCCATGTTATGTATAGCTACTTAAAATAAACGAAAATTGGGGCACCTGGGTGGCTCAGTCAGTTGAGTGTCCAGCTCTTGATTTCGGCTCAGGTCACGATCTCAGAATTCATGGAATTGAGCCTTGCTTTGGGCTCTGTGCTGACAGCATGAAACTTGCTTAGGATTCTCTCTCTTCCTCTCTCTCTGCCCCTCCCCTGCTCACCCTCTCTCTCTCTCAAAATAAATAAACTTTAAAAAAATAAAATAGGGGCACCTCAGTGGCTCAGTCAATTGAGTGTCTGACTCTTGATTTTGGCTGAGGTCATGGTCCCAGGGTCATGGGATGGGATTGAGCCCTGTGTCGGGCTCCACACTAAGCATGGAGCCTGCTTAAGATCCTCTCTCTCCCTCCCTCTGCCCCCATCCCCTGCTTCTGTTCTCTCTCTAAAATAAAAAATAAAATAAAAAAAAATTAAGTAAAATAAAATAAAATAAAATAAAATGAAAATTCTTCTTCTTCTACCTGCCCCCCCCAAAATCCAGAAAAATTAAGGTGAAATGAAATGAATGTTTTTTTTCCCCTCTTCTCTATCATCCAATTTTGGAAGTAATGTAGTTACACTACCTTGATGATGAAAAAAATAACGTTAAAAATTCTATGCTTTCATCACAGTCACCATAATCCAAAGTATCTATTAGCAACTTCCCTTTAAACAACTGAGTCCCCCCAGGCAGCTTTCTTTGCTACAGAGCCCCAGGGAATGGCAGGTTGGAGCCCTCAGCTGAATATCTGCCAGGAGGGGCCTGCAGGAACCCCAAGCCCCAGTCCACACCTGAGAACACTTCCTCCAGACGGGGCAGGGAAGCAGAAACACATCCATAGATGATGTCACGGTATGGCATGAAGGTTAAGGCTGGGCAAGGAGGCCTTTGAAATGATTGGCAACAGAGATTAGTTTGCTTCTTTTCCCCCAACTGTCCCTGTATTTCCTTCCCCTGAACATTCTTCCCCAGGCTTCCACTGCAACCCCTCCTCTGCAACCTACTATCATTAGTCTCACAATTCCAACTAAACCCAGAGTTTATAAGCACTTTCAAAATGAAGTGTTTCATTTGACACTCTCAAAACAAACAAACAAACAAACAAACAAACCCCATGAGATTGGAATCGCCCCCACTCTCTAGTTGAGGAAGATGAGACTCTCTGGAAGGTTAGTGGATCCATTTAGCCAAAACCCAGGGCTTAGTCTCTAAAGGCTGTGCCACCCTTGACAGCAGGCATCTAGGTTCTGAAGTCAGGGACAGTCCTTCTCATTTAGGCTTTTGGCACAGCCTGAGAGGACATGTCTGGGGAAGGTGTTGGCCTAGCAAGCTGGGTGCCACCCAGTACGGACATCCCTAGGCATTCAAATAGGCCATCTAACAAACAGCAGGTCCTTGGAGGCATTGACCAGCTGCAGAAGATTGGCTGCTGGGGTTTCCAATAACCGCCCCATGAGAGTCCAGAACTAAAGACCAGGAACAAGCCTAGTCAGGCTTCACAAATTGGACAGGTTTAAATCCCACCTCCCCTTCCTACTCTGTGACCCTGAATAAGTTACTTAACTGGTTTCCTCATTTACAAAACAAAGATGGTTATAGTGCCCTCTTTGTAGAATTTTTGGATAGATCAACTGAAATGTTCATCATGGTAAACACTTCACATGGACTGGTGCACAGTAACCATTCAACAGGCAACAGCAAGTATAAATTATACTAACAATTAATATTAGAGTGATAGAAGAGCATATCACAGTGGGAGAACAAGAGACAGTGTTCAAGATTACTGAAGAAACAAAAGGACCTTCAGTTTTTCAGTCTTTTTCATCTTCAATATGTTCACACAGTCACTGGAGTCCCTTCATATTCAGTGCCTTTTCCCCTCAAGATGTCCTGCTATAAAGAATCAGTAAAAATCACATCACGCACTGTGTGAATTCTGATGAATTCCCACGCATAAATTACTGAGCAGAGAAAGACAATTTCATAAGACCTACAAGGCAGCATCTAAAGTCAAACAGAAGGCAGCCACAGCACCCTGGATACGGAGTGGAGCCTGCTCCCCTCCGCGCCAGCCGAGGCAGCAGCTGGGACATGCGTGCATACCACACCAATGGTCTTGGCACCTGGAAAGCCTGGGCAGCAATCAAACTCTGCCACCGTGACGCCTCTGATATGTTCTCCCTCTGGGCCCAGTTTCCTTGTCTGCAAAACAAGTGCTGGACTAGCCGAGCTTTGGTGTGCCCCAGAGACCTTTAATCTCCAAGTTCCTCTGCATGCATCTTTGTAGACCGGTGCTGGCTTCACGGCCTGCATTCAAGCCTCATGCACCCATTACTATGCATCTCTCTGGGTGCTGGCAATGAGGGCAAAGAAGGTGGCACTGGTTTTGATTTTCAGAAAATATCTGACAGCCCTTCAGAAATCTCACCATAAAAAGAAACTAGCTCTTACCAATCACAGATGATAAACTAACAACCAATCTTGCAGGGACAATGACCCGAAAGAGGTATTGCGATGGCCAACAAGGAGGAGGAGGTGAAGTTTAAAGTGAGAGTGGGTTAGATTAGCATGACAGGCAGAAAGATGACAGGGACAATATACCCGGCCAAGTACAAGTCTAGAATTGCTGTGCTGAGTTCTGCACTTTTGAATTTGAGAAAACCTTCAAGTGTTGGTAATTAGACCTGAATTTTATCATCACCACTTAATACATGAGTAATGTTTTATAAAAACAAACACATTCAGATGTCACTTAACTCTCATTCACAACAAACGTTTCTTTCTATCGTAATCAGATGAGGAAAGGGGTTTGAGGAGGTTAAGTGACTTGTCCAAGATCCCACAGCTAGGAAGTGCAGGGCTGGCAGGCAAACCATGGCCTGGAGTCCAAATTCAGTGGTCTTTCCAGGTTTTTTATGCCTGCCTTCTGCAAGCCAAAATGGAGAGGAGGAGAGCTCACATTCAGCGTGATTTCATTTGTGTGTGTAACCGGCACCGGGAGCCAAGTCGGGGAGAAGCCAACAATGCAAATTTTAAAAGTGAAGTCCCCAAACATAAATGTCATAGGATGCCATTAGGGAACATCCCTGACACAAGGCTTCTGCCGCTAAAGCAGTGGTTCTCAACTGGGGTGATTTTGCCCCCAGGGGACATGTGGCAATGCCTAGAGATGTTTTTGATCATCACAACTGGGGGATGTTGCCGGCATCCAGGGCGTAGAAGCAAGAGATGTTGCTAAACATCCTACAATGCACAGGACAGCCCCCACAATAAGGAATAATCTGCTTCAAAACAGATGACGGATGACACACTGCATCTTAGCAAACAAGAGGAACAGAAAGATGAGCTGCATTTTACACCTATCAGGAAGTATTAATATTCTGGACTTGACTTTGGGTTCCTTCCAGGCTGGGTTCTAGCCCTAATGCACTGTGTGATCCCAGGCAAGTCACTTGACCAATCTGTGTCATATTTCCCCTGTAAAACAAGGCAGGAGGAGGTAGGGGTGGAACATTTTTTTAACAAAGTTGATTCTCAAGCATTTCTGTACCTGATAATGGCCTGGGATTCTGGCTAAAATGCAAAATTCCTAGATTTCATTCCCAGAGATTCTTCATTTTTAATAAGCACCCCCAGGGGAATCTCTTATAAACAGTTAAAAAAAGTAGTTTGAATAGCATAAGAACAATTTTAAAAAATGAAATAAATAAAATGTGTGTGGTTTTGTCTAAGCAGGATTTGTAAGTTTGAGGAATGGTGCCACCAGCACCCCAGGAGTTAATCCAGGGGCCTCCTTACCTGTGGGAAAACTATGGTAGCTCTCTCAAGGGAGCTCCAGCTTCTCTAAGGCCCAGGGCTTGGGAAGCAGCCCCACCTTGAGACAAGCTAAGGGGCAGCTGAAACTACAAGAACAGCCCCTCAACCTGAGAAGCTGCTCATGGAACAAAGCCCCAGCCACACACACTCCAGAGAGGCTGGGGAAGGGGATGGTAGGACTTAGAACACCAAGACAAATGCATTAGCCAACAAGGAACATAACCATTCTCAAATCACATAAAGGAACACAAGGGCAAACCCAAATACATTTAGAGAAGGGACTCATTCACTCACAGCAATAATTCAGTCCCTTATTAACTCCTCTGTGAAGACATCTCTACAACACTCAAGAAGAACCTGGCAGAAGTGAGGCCTCAGGGATCCCAGCCTACAAGCGTTGAACTTTCACTATAAGCACCTGCTACTTTGCCCTGTTTGCCCTCTAGACCCAAGCTGAAAGCCATCCTCTGCTAGTCACTCAGAGCCCCGTTCCCCAGCCCTCTTTCCTGCCACCTCCTTCACAAGTTTGAGAAAAGTAAACCCAGTCCCTGGCTAATGAACAAAATATAAACAGATTCATACCCTGTTTGTTTATTTCTATCTTGAACCTTCACTAAGGCATCCTTATCCTGTCCAGGTCCCCAGCCTAATTACCAGGCAGAGTGACACAGCCAGAGTACACCCTGGTCATAGACAGGGGCGTGAGGTCCATCCATAGGGACTTCTCAGCAAGCCAATACCACACAGGAAAGGAGTAGCACAATCCTCTCATTTGTCATTTCAGCCTTTCTGCCTCCATAAAGGATGTGAAGCAAACTACGACTGTAGATATCACAGGCTTCTAACACAGATCTTCTCATAAAGGGAAATTGCTGATAGGACTAGGTAGACACATCTCACTCCTTATTCAGGGAAAGTCCCTGAACATTAATAATTAACATAGAATCACCTGTAGAATGTTTTAAAACCCATGATGCCAATGTCCCAACCTAGACCAAATAAATCAGAATATCTGGCACTGGATCCCAGGCATCAATATTTTTCAAAAGCTCCAAAGGGATTCTATGGCCAGGGATGGCATCCACCAGGCGAAGGTCTCATAGTGGGGACACTGGGCTCCAACTTGCCAACTAAAAGTACCAGTGACATTCAGCCCCAAAGTAGGTTTAGGATAACAATAAAAGGAAGCAGGGGCGCCTGGGTGGCTCAGTCAGTTGTGGGTCTGACTTCGGCTCAGGTCATGATCTCACAGCTCCTGAATTTGAGCCCCACATCAGGCTCTGCTGACAGCTCAGAGCCTGAAGCTTGCTTCGGATTCCATGTCTCCCTCTCTCTCTGCCCCTCCCTGCTTACGTTCTCTCTCTCTCTCGACAATAAACATTTAAAATATTAAAAGAAAAACAATAAAAGGAGGCAGAAGAAAAAGCTTCCCTTCTTCAAAAGGAAGAAAAGCGACCTGTCATGGAAATTTTATTTTATTTTTAGAGAGAGAGAGACAGCACAAGCAGGGAAGGACAGAGGGGAGGGGAGGAGGGGGGAGGGGAGGAGGGGGGAGGAGAGAGGGGGACAGAGAATCCCCAGCAGGCTCCACATTCAGCACAGAGACCCACACTAGGCTTGATCCCATGACCTTGGGACCACGACCTGAGCCGAAACCGAGTTGGACGCTCAACTGACTGAGCCACCCAGGCACCCCTGACATGGAAATTTTAAATAGGAGCTAAACAGCAGAAAAGTAGCTTCTTTACCAAGTGCATAAAACCACTGGGTTTTGACCCCTAAATGTTTATTTCAGTCAAGCGCTAGAACTGTACCAGACCCTGAAAGAAGAAACAGCAAAGTGTGAAACAAGGCATCTCGTCTTAAGAGTGTAGACCTTCTGAGGAAGTAAAACTAGAAGCATGAAGCAGCTCATGTTAAGGCAGGATCTCCTGGTGTTACCTACAGGGGAGGGCAAGGAGCTGGAGGAGGTCAGACAGCCGGGGCCCGGCCCCAGGGGCGCTTTGGGCTCCGGGCTCCTGGCTCCAGCCTCCTCTGGGCTTCCAGCCATGCTCAGATACTCCCACAGGTGCTGCAGGACTCAATTCCCAGTCTGTTTCCTATATGATTCGGTCCACCCTGCTGGCCTATTGCCAGCCAGCTCTAAAATGTCTAAGTGAGGGACACAAGGGGCCTCTTAGTGCCTGCGAAGTTGCAGCTATATTCATTTCCCTTCCAAATTAACATCCTCCTGCCCCATAATAAAGCTGTCAGCTCCCAACAAAGGGTGCTGGCTAAGAAAGGTGGCCAAGGCTATTTAGGCAGAGGGCACAGCAGCTACTTGA
Source organism: Acinonyx jubatus (assembly GCF_027475565.1). NCBI lineage: Eukaryota > Metazoa > Chordata > Mammalia > Carnivora > Felidae > Acinonyx > Acinonyx jubatus. Next base: position 41,664,361 of record NC_069390.1, on the reverse strand, counting down.
TGCCAAGGGTGGGAAGCCCAGAGTAAGACCCTAGCCCTCCACACTGACAGGCCAGCTTTCCTATCACCAGAATACACTTGAATGCCCCTCTCTGCCTGGCAGTCTTTTTTCACTGCGCATCTACCACTAGGCCAATGCGCTTGGGACCAAAACATAATTAATCCCTGCTCTAGCCACATTTCATTTTTTTTTTCCCAGAGAATGAATCTGATAGACCCGCAGTGTCAATAAGGGAGCACCACTCTGAATGCTAATTGCCCCCACAGGTTCTGCAGAGGGCACGGGAGAGGCCTGGAGGCTGGCCTTCACAGCATGGGCACTCTCAGGTTCGGAAACCCTACCTGGCGTTATCGTCAGCAACTCGATGCAGGGACCGCCCTCCCAGTCGAGACAGCAGTAGCCAGAGACCCTCAAGTTTCCTCCAGGGTAACATAAGGCTGGTGGCCGAAGCCGTGATGATCAGGCAGCAGGGGCAGGGGGTTGGGGGGGGGGGGGGCGCAGAGAGTGAGCTGCCTGCAGACTGCACAGTTCCGCTCTGCTCCACTACACTGAGGGGAACCAGCAGAGGGTGAGGATTTAAAACGCAGCAGTTGAGATTTAGGTTAGATTCACAGATGAACTTCCTGACAGAGAGGGAAGCGCTGGAAAGACTGACCCATTACTTAAATTTCACTGGGGAGCCACAAGAGGCTGATTGTACTGTCTGCCAGGAAGCAAGTGAGCTGTGTGAAGAGGGAGCCTTCTGTGCACAGTGATCAGAAGCAGGGACCTCGCTGGAGTGACCCATAGCCCTCTAACATGCCATCACTTTTCTGCTTTTTAGTGTAAGATAAATAGAACAGTCTGATAATCCCCACAAATATGCAATTTTAAATGTACTTATTACTTGATCTAGGAATTCCAGTTCCAGGAATCTAAGAAAATGGTTAAAATCCTTAGTCAAATATTTTTGTGTATTTTAGGGGAAATATGCATTTATGTATTTTAGTGGACACAACCTAAATGCCCAACTACTGAATGGAGAATTAAGTAAATTATGGCACACGTACTCTACAGACTATTATGTAGCAAAAAATGTTTTTAAGGGATAGGTAATAATCTGGGAAACATACATGACATGATATAATGTGAAGGGAATAAAGCATACTAAATTGCATATTTTAGAAAAACAGTGTATGGGCACTTTGAAAAAGAATGGAGGGAAATACACCAAAATGTTAGCAGTAATCATCTCTGAGTGTGGACGTAAACGTTTTTAATTTCCTCTTTTGGTATTCTCCAGATATTATAAAATTAGCACATTACCTTAATAATCAGAAACTGTAGGCATTAAAAAAGAAAAGAAAACTGTTCTCTGACGTACCTCAGCGCCATAAATCTACTTCATCTACGTGGACATTATTCCCAGAAAGCAAAACGGTGACACTCAATCTTGTACTTGGCAAGACAAACACATTCTCGCTTCCAAAATGGCTCAGCATCCCCACTGCAGCCACCTGAAAACCACTTGTCACCATTTCCCACTGGGAAGTACGGGGTCTTCCCTCTCAAAGATTCATGGGGCTCTCATTCTGAGGCCAGACCCTCCCTTCACATCCAATTACAACACACCTAAGTGAGTCTGAAAGGCAAGGGAGAAAGGTGGAATCCTGCAAAGAACAGGGATTTACTGGATTAACCCTGAGAAGTCTTGAACTGCCAGATTTAGAGATGGCCGCTATTTACTCAACATCCACTATACGCCAGGAACTGGACAGGATGCCTTCACATACTTTGCCAAGTAGGAATCATTAGCCCTGTTTTATACAAGAGACTGAGGCTCCAGAACTTCCATTAACTTGCCTCAAATCACATAGACAGTAAGTGGCAGGGGTGGGACTAAATGCTGCTCGCCCAACTCCAAGTCAAGAAAGGTTTCTTCCCTAATCACTTCTTTTTTTTTTTTTTTTAATTTTTTTTTCAACGTTTTTTATTTTATTTTTTTGGGACAGAGAGAGACAGAGCATAAACGGGGGAGGGGCAGAGAGAGAGGGAGACACAGAATCGGAAACAGGCTCCAGGCTCCAAGCCATCAGCCCAGAGCCCGACGCGGGGCTCGAACTCACGGACCGCGAGATCGTGACCTGGCTGAAGTCGGACGCTTAACCGACTGCGCCACCCAGGCGCCCCTTCCCTAATCACTTCTAACATTAGCATCTGTGCAGGGAACAAGATGCAAAACACACTTCTTCCTTGCAGTCTTACACCCCCACCCTTGGTAGCTGAGACAGGCCACTCACGGCTACTTGGCCACTTTCTGTTCCTACCACTACCTATGGATGCAAACACTCTAGCCCCATGTGGACACTTAAAAAAAAATTTTTTTGATGTTTATTTCTTCTTGACAGAGAGAGAGAGAGAGACAGAGCATGAGTGGGAGAGGGGCAGAGAAAGAGGGAGACACAGAATCTGCAACAGGCTCCAGGCTCTGAGCTGTCAGCACAGAGCCCGACGTGGGGCTCGAACTCATGGACAGTGAGATCGTGACCTGAGCCGAAGTCAGACACTCAACCGACTAAGCCACCCAGGCGCCCCCCATGTGGACACTTTAATGACCTACTGTGGCCAAATGACCCTTAAGAATGACCCAGCACTGCAAGATGAGGCTCACTAACAAGGCCCTCTCTAGGGTATCTGAAACTCTGATGAGAATATTTATGAATATTCCTGTATTCATAAAGGAGAATCTCCCTTATGCTCACAACATCTCTGAAGAAGTCAGGCTCTTGTCCCCTTTTGCAGATGGGAAAATTGAGGTTGGAAAGCAGGCTGACCTGTTCTAAGTCTAATACACAGCAGAGCTAACACTAGAACTCAGGTTGTCTGATTTCTGGCCCAGTGATCTTTCTACCACAGAGGAGATCTCTCTACCTTGGGCTCTGAAGCCTAAAGGCCCAGATTCAAATCTCCACCCTGCTACCTACAAATTGTGTGACCTTGGGCCCATTACTTAAAATCTAAATCTCATTTTGCTCCATTGCAACATAAAGAAAATAACAGTCCCTACTTAGCACAGCTGTTATGAGGATTAAATGGGATAATACATGTAAAAGAACTAGCAGGTAGATATTCACATAACCCTGAAGGCATAGCACTAACACTCTTCCATCTTATCTCCCTAATATGCAAGGTCCAAAAGGCTTTGTCTGAAAACAGGGCCATGAGGGCCCACACCAACTTAGATGCAACCGGCTTTCGGCTTTGCAAGGCCTGGCCAGTAGCTTGCACCTAGCTTTCTGATGTCTTACTGAGATGATGCTGAACACGCTTTTCTCTCCCCATAAAGCCTCTGTCCCACTTCAGGCCCTAATTCCAACCCTCCTTCAGTGGCACCTCTGATCAGTCCATCCAGGAGGTCTTCCCTTATCTGCCCAGACTGGTTTAGGTCCTACAGATTCCTGGACTTACAGCCCTACCAGATGCTCACCACTATTATCCACATTGGCTGTGTACTTGCCTGTCTCCCCCACTACACTGAAGGCAGGGACTGCGGCTATATTCGCTGTTCAATCTTCAGCACCTATCTGTATTGGTTTCCTATTGCAACTGTAATGAATTATCACAAATTAATGGCTTAAAACAACACAAATGTATGGTCATACAGTTCTGGAGGTCGGAAGTCCAAAATCAGTCTCACTGAGCTAAAGTCAAAGTTGATCAGGAGAGCTGCACTCCTCCTCCATGGGAGAATCCATTCCTTACCTTTTGCAGTTCCCAGAGGCCACCCACATCCCTCAGCTCATGGCCCTGCATCACTCCAACCTGTTACCTTCATCATGTTTCCTTCTTTCACTTGGACCCTCTTGTAAGAACCCTTCTGATTACATTGGGTCCATCTAGATAAACCAGAATCATCTCTCATTACAGGATCCTTCACTTAATTATACCTATAAAGTCCCTTTTACCATTTAAGGTAACATATTCCCAGGTTCTGGGGATTAGAACATGGACATCTTTGGGAGTGGGGAGAGGAATCACTCGGCCTACCCCACTATCATAGCATCTAGGACACAGCAAATGGGCAGTGACTGCCTGCCTCATGCAAGAGGCTATGCTCCATCTGGTCCTAAACCACTGAGAAGTGGAATCTTCTCGGCTGGTTTGGGAAAGTCCCAAAGCCTGACACGTCTCCTCCATTCTAGTCAAAATCTCCGAAAAGGGCCCTCTCTCCATAACCTGCAACTCCAGATTTCTTCAGCTAACTTGGAAGTAGCCCACACTTACATCTCCATACCTCCACTCTAGGTAAAAATCTACTAGTTAATTCTCTGAACCGTGAAAGTATGGATGAATCAGTCTCAAAAAGCATCTGGTAATTGCCCTTTGCATAGACTGACAGGCACAGTCGATGGCTTCCCAGAGCTCACAATCCACATGGCATCATCACAATGTGAGCAGAAGCCAAAAGGCAGCAAGATAAGGGTTCTATCTCTTACCAGCATGAGTCAGATTCGATAAATATCACATATTATAAATACAGCACATTCTTTGAAATTCTATCAAAATCAGGCTTTAAATTAGCAGGTTACAGTAGCAACCTAGCAACCCAACCACATGTATTTCCACATGAGCCTGGTACCTAAACAAAATGATGTTAGGATCCCTGAGAAGAGGAGCAGGCTGGGTCGAGGGTTCACCCACTTTACAGAATATGACAGGCGGCTAGGATTTGGCGATGGAAGGAACCCAAGCTGAGATCTGAATCCCTTCTCTCCAATCTATCCTGTGTTACCCTGAGCTTATTAGTCAGCCTCTCTGAGCTCTCTCAATATACACAACAACTGAGACCACCAATACTGACCCACAGGTAAAATGCTTAGCAGGTAGTATATTTTCACTAGGAGATGACCTCCTTTTTCCTGCCCCTGAAATAATAAAGCTGGCAGGGCAAGTAACTCCTCTAGGAAAGTACAAATTGGTGTATATGCACAGTTATCCACACAATGCCCACCTCTGTGATTTCTGCCCTGCCCAACCTGTATCTCCACTTTTTTCTTTAAATGGACTACATAGACAACAATAGCTGTCAAATAATGATTTTGATGTTGTAACTATATTTCTCTTCAAATACACATGAAAAATTATACACTTATGTACAAAGCTATTAAAATTAAAAACATTCACCCCTGTATTATCTCATACGCATTCACACTTTGGGAAACTCTGGTGAAAAAACATGGCTTAACTAAACTGTGTGCACCCAGGTAATTTCCCTTCTCTGAGACTCAGTTTCTTCCAAATAAGAAAATAAAGAGAATGGTCTAGACCACCTTTCCATTTCCTTCCAGTTCCAAGATTTTGAGATTTATTACCAAGTGGTCTGAATAAGCAAAAGAATCTGGGCAGGGAATTTTTTTAAAGGTAACGAATACCATGGAATATAATTAGAATCATCCGTCTTAAAATCAAAGAGAAGAAAAGGATGAAAGAGAATGACAAAGGGCTGTACGCCTCTGACTTTGTGCTTCTCCTTAATGGAACTTCTTACATCAGTTCTTCGTGAGAGAGCACTTGGTGTTGTCATCTCAGCTTGGGTGGTTGTTAGTTTTATCACCTTAGGCAAGTCATTTAACCTTGCAGTTTCTACAGTTGTAAAATGAGTAAAGTGGGTAATACCTCCTCCCTGAGGCTGTTTGGGGATTGTGAGTAACGTGTCTGGGTACTGGGAACATAGCTGGAGAATATCACCACTTGCTATCGCCACCAGGCCCGGACTAACTGACTGAGGGCACATGTGCGTCTCCACTTCATTATAAACTCTCTGAAGTCAGGAATACCTTGTTCATCTTTTTCTCCCCCACAGTGCCTAGCAGTGTTGTATACAAAAGGAAAGAACTCGACTTGAATACGTAGGGAATCAACTCTTACAGAAAGAGCTCCTGCTCCAAGACAGGAAACTGAGTATTCCCAGAGATGTACAGATGACAAGCAAATCTTCCGTGACAAAAACAAATGTTCCCTCTTCCTAAAAAAAAAAAAAAATAAATAATAATAATAATAATAATAATAATAATGAAAAGTTGAGAAAGCCACTGAAATGTAAACAATGCTGTCTTCAGTCCTTGGGTCATGATTCCCTGCCCCCTTCAATCTTCCTTTGTAATATTCTAAATATTCTAAAATGTATGCATAATAGTAAAAAGCTTATTACAAGGATAAATGAGGTTGTTAGCCTCGGGGTCAGAGAGTCAGAGACATGAGGTCCAGTATCTGCTCTTACAAATCTGGCTACCTGACCTCAGGCAAGTCACTCCACTTTCCAGTAAAATGACAGTAACAATACCCACTCTGACAGCATGACCAGGCTGTTGTGGGAGCCGGGACACTCAGGTCCATGCCACAAAAAACCCTACCTCTGCTAATGAGAGCTCTAGAATCTTCTGAGCATGTCTGGAATGCCACCAGTTGCTTTTTACTTTTCATTCCTAACCAGACCTTTATTCCTTTATTTGTGTCATACCCTCATAAATGTTATCCTTGTCATAAAAAGACAGAATAACCCACAAAGCGACAGCCTCTTTCTTATCCTATAAATGTGCTACAAAAGTAATGAGGATGAATTCGAAGCTGTGATCATAACTCTCTGTTAATGAGCACCACCCATGTTGGAAACACCACCAGCCGTGAGCCCTTATTTTCACAGGGTGTTTCTTTCTTCCTTTCTCTTTTTCTGAACACATATAAAACTTCAAACTTGAGTGCTCACTAGCAGATACAGTTTGAAGCAGCAGGTAGGAGGTAAAACAGCTAACTAGAACCATCAGAAAGAAGGATGAGATGTTGAAAACTTGCAGTCTAATGGTTGGCTCTAAACCAAACATTTCTCTTGCCTAAAGTCAAATGAAACTAGCAACCCCTTTCCTTCTTTCTCCACAAACATTTGGTTTGTTTATATGAATTACACTCCAGTCAGAAGGAGATTAAACTGACCCTTAGCATCTAAGCATTGCCCAGCATTGAGGTAAGCTAATGTACAATCTCCTTAATATATCTCACATTACCACACCTAGTATCAACTCTGATCCACCAGCAATCTCATTCTTAAAAGGGACCGTTAGGTGAATGAGCACAAGAGGGTTATAGTCCCACACAAATGACACTTAAAAGTCATTTTAAGCCAAGAAGATGATGTGTCTATGAGCTCCACAGAGCTTATGGATGAAGAGCAAAGAGGACAAGAGAGGGACACCAAAAAACCAAACTGACCAATAAGGACCTCTTTTACTCATTTTAGAAACATATTGAGAATTAGCCTAGGAAGTTAGAATAGGTCAGTGGAAAAAAGGTAGTGTGCAAACATTTGCGAAAACTTTGGTTTATTCCTACTGTGGGAGACAGGTCTTCAGATGCATGATTTCCAGAGGGGGTTGGTTAGCCAATAATTACAATTCCTAACAGCTCAACTTCATCAACTTCCTAATCAATAATTAACCGCATCATATATCGTTGTGAAAATTAAATGAGATAACACATGAAAGCACTTAGAAGAGTGTCTGGTACACAGTAAGTTATCAATTCTTTGCATACCACATCACAGTTTTGCATACATGATCCCATTGGGTCATAAGAACTGTGTGAGGCAGGTTTTACTATTCTCATGGGACACTAGCTCAAAGAGATAAGAGGACTTGTCTAGAGTGACATAACCAAAAAGTGCCAGGTATCTGGTTGCTCTTTGGACTAACATTCCATAATCATGGCTGGCCCAGAGATGGCTGCATTAGCAAGAGTCTCAGCATGCCACCTTTCTAGTTCAACTGTGCCTGTAGTCAGGGATTCACAGGTCTCCATGGCCTCTTTGAATGATCTGAGGCTGGAAAACAGGTTTGATGTGAAGGCCAGGGCAGGTCTCACTTCTGACCCTAGGAGCCCGGGTATGGCTTCTGGGGTCAGAAAAAAAAAAAAAAAAAAAAAAGGCATTTTTGACATTCCCATTTTCTACAGAATACTCTCTCAGCTGCTGCTCCAAGGATCCTTCAGTTACCTTTAATTAATAAAAAAATAATAACAGCTACCAATTAACAAGCACTGTATTAAATCCTTTACAAACATCTCATAATCCTCACAATTATCCTTGGGGGGCAGAGGGTATTGAAGAGAGGTATCCTTATCCCTCTTTAACAAGCAAGGAAATCAAACACCACCTGCCTCAATTAACCCTTGCTCCTGGATACCCCCAGAGCACAGGCCTGGAATACTGGCCTCTTTTCTCTTCAGAGACAGTATAAAACCTAAGGAGGAATTTTGTACTTTTGCAAACCAAGACTGCAAAGGCTACCAGGGTCTTCATTCTGTTTTTCCTCTTGATCATATCCGACTCAGAACAAATCTTCAGGACACCTCTCTCTTAGCCTGGGTACTTTCTCCCTGCTGTCCAGCCAAGGAAAAGGCTCCCTGCTATAGCTGGGGCTGAGGAACAGTCACAGCCACCATCAGCCTCAATGCCTCCTTTAAGAGAGAAGGGAGAAGACAAGCCCAGGAGCTGGTATACATAAACAAAATGGCTCTTTTTCCAGGTTGGAGGGGCAGTCAGGCCCCAGGACAGAGGCCTTAGCTACTGATGAACTCACCACAACCTGCTGTGTCCAGCACAGACATTAGGAACAGGACACATAGGGGACTCTCCAAACCAGCCCTGCTCAGTCCTCTGAAACTACAACCCGTGAGAATTCTGGCTCCTGCCTACTAGCCCCACAATCCCACAGCCTTTCTGATAACTGCTTCACTTTCCCCCACAACCCCTTGATCTCCCATTTACCTCACAGTGCCCCAGGGACCGTATTACCCACCTACTCTTTACAGTATCACCTTGAGTAGCTTCCCCAAGCAGTGGCCAGGCCATTATCAATGAATATTCAGCCATGACCAGCAGGCTGCAAGGGAAGCAGACATTAGATGGCATCCATGGGCAGACTTCCCATGATAGAAAAAACTTGCTCCTTATCAGGGCCATCTCCAAACCCTCAACTTGCAGAGTGCTGGCAAATCAGCAGCAGATCAGGGCACTGCTGGAGAAGGTGGCACTCGAAAAGCACCTATATTGGGGGAAGAGTGCCACTGAGTATGTAGGCTGGTGGAAGGACAGGTGGCATGGACTCCCCAGTGACCCAGGTAGCAGGGTCAGCGGCCTCTCTGAAAGGCTGGAATAAGATGGGGACTATGTGTCCCTGGGCAGCCATCAGAACAGTCCCACCCTGGAGACCAGAGACAGGGGCAAGGTGAATCCAGCAAGCCAAGTCACCAACGTAGGGGATAGAAAATTGAGGGGAGAGATATGGGTACTGCAGCAGCCTGTCTCAGACCATGCACACCATGTCTCACACCATGCACAGCCCACAACCAGAGCTAGAATCTCCCTCCCTGCACTGCATACCCCCAATAAACCCACCGCCCTTTAGACACTTTCCACTCTCCTAGGGCGATCCCCCTCCCCACACCTAGTCCCCAGAAAGCCTAGCCCTTCTTGCACTCCTACGAGTGTCAACTTCCAAGATGTGCTCATCTTCTACTCACCCTAACTCAACCCTTCAGTTTACGAGGCTGAGTACTCTATCCTCAGCTGACAAGAAAAACAGTTTCTCAGGTCTCTAAAGCACAATGCTGCCTGGAAGACTGAGTTTGGCAACTCTCCACAGGCCCCAACTGGGGCAAAAATCTCCTCAGGCCTGCCTCCAATTGGCCCCCTCCAACCCACCTCTCCCAGAGCCAAGCCCCATCCACAGCCCTTGATTTAAACCTGGGTTCTTCCATTCCGCTCAATAGGGGCACACCTGAAATGCCCAGCACACATAGAGCACACTTTGTGAGACCACCAGCTTTAGAATCCACCTTTCCCCAGCCAAGGGGGAGGGAAACTGAAACCATCTGAGGGAAGAGTCACACTCTGCCCTCAGCTCTTCTCCACCTTGACCTCCTCCTTCCAGTAGGCACTGAGGGCACTGGGATAGGCCAGATAACGACCTGGCAGACCCTTTTGCCTTGGCCAACAGTCTACAGATTGTTGAAACAGACCCAGAGGCACTTGTTGAACAGGTGCAGAATTCTCAGGTACTGGGGCTGTGGTAGGGCAGCCCTTTCCAGAAAACTTCAGATGGTCAGCGGAAGACCCAGGTCTCACACACCTGGCCTGGAAGCTTCATCAGGAAGCTGCCCTGGGACAAGGGTGGGAGTGTGTTTGTTTTCAGAAAGCAGAGGAAAGGTACAGACTGGTTCAAAAGTAGATAAAAACCCAGAGTTGGTCCCTCTCTGCCCTCCCAGGGGGTGGCGGGGGGTGGGGGGTGATGGTGCTGTCCCACAGACAGGGAAAGGGGATCCCTTCCGCAGAGTGCCAGTCACTAGGGGAACACCAGCATCCTTCTCAGGAAACTGGCTGCAATACCTTGGGTTTAAACCTTGAGTGCCAATGCCAAAAAAGGGAAAGAAAAACCTGCAACCCACCAATCTCATCTCCAGATTCCCTCTCTCCAGCTAGACACATTAATAATTAACTTGCCTACCCGGGAGCCCGCCCGTGTTGCCATAAAAGATGAGTAATGGCACCGGAGCCCCGGCCCCATGCCCGCAAGCTTCTGGGCTCAGGGCTGGGACGGACGCCTGTAACAAAGCCTCCGCATTCCTCCAGGAAGGTGTGTCTGAAACCAGACCTGTCAAACGACAAGAAGCTGCCCCCTTACCTCCCCCTTAGCTGGCTCCCATCAGGAAGTGGGTGGGGGGCAGATAAGGGGAGAAGAGATAGCCTCTGCCCAGTCCCCCCCCCCCACCCCCACCGATCAGTGCCCCCAACCACCGCCGATTTCGGGAAGCAGAGCTGTCTGCTGAGAGCTAATCCTGTTACCATGAACGCAGGCTGTACTTGGAGACCCAATTCTCAAAACAACAAGGCTGCTCCCTCGGCGCCCTTCCCGATGAGTAACCCCTAGCCCGGCGCCCGCCCCACGAATTCCCTCGCTGAAACTCCCGCGGCGAGCTGCGGCTCCCACGCGGATGGCCAGCCGGGGACGAACCCGCTCCCGTCACGCCAGCGCCTAGCCACAAAAAGCAACCCCCGATGCAGCCCCTGCTGCCTGCCGGCCCGCAGCCCCCCGAAAGTTACAGCGCGAGGACACACCTGCAGGCCCCCCGCGGCGGTCCCCACCAGCCCCCCAGGGCGGCGGGGCATGCGTCCCCGGCCGGGCAGCGCCGCCACTCCATGCGCCCGCTCCTTGAGCCCAGGCCGGCCACCGGTCAGCAGCGCTGGGCGGCGGAGCGCGCTGTGGCCTCAGCGCGCCCGCGGCGCATCGCGCGCCCTCCTCGTCCTCCTCGTCCTCGCCTGGGCCTTCCCTAAGAGCCCACACCCACTTGACATCAGCGCGGATCAAAGCACGTGGCGCAGCGCCAGACGGCGGACCCCGGCGGTCCAGAGCGCGCCCGGAGTGCCGCCGCGCCGCCAGGACGGCGCGTCCGAGCGCGGCACATTCCTCTCCTTGCAGAGGATGCAGCAAGCTGGAGTGGTAAGGAGACGGAGGAGGGGGAGGGAAACCGGCAGAGGGGGCAGGACCTGCCGCCTAACAGCGGCGCTGCACTGGCGCCCAGCCAGCCACAAGCAGACCTTACAGCAGTTGCTGCAAGTGCCCATCTACTGTGAAGACCAGGCTGCAGGTGACCCGGGTTGCTGTTTTCTCCCCGCCAAGGAGAGCCCTGACCTTGAATTCTCTTCCCCAGAATGAATCGAGGAGGCTCCTCTCCAACCACCACTACTAAATTGCTGGGGCTGATCCTGACAAGCCAGGAAAGAATGCTTGGTTGGATTAGGTTGCTGACCCCATCACCCAGGAGGCCGCCATGGGGCACCCAGCAAAGCAGATCATACCCTCTGGCTTGTCTCTATACTAGCAGCCTAAAAAGGAGTCTCCCCTCTCGCCTCTCTCAACGCCCTTGGCAATGAGGGACAGCTCTCCTGATTCTGCAGGCAATGGGAAACAGCACCGCCCAGCAGCCACACACACTTCCAATTCACTCATTAACATCCATCCAAATAGTCAAACATTCAAGCATTTATCAATGCTTAGGCCAAGAGCAACAGAAGATAAACAACATTCCTACTCTCGTAGAACATATAGTCTAGTCAGGGAGAGAGATGTTAAATACAGTGCAAAGTAATTATAATTGTGACAAGGTGTTAAACGTAAGAGGTGCTATAAGAATGCACATAGGGACCCTAAACTATCTTGGCAGTCAGGAAAGACTTCCCTGAGGAAGTGACATTCAAGATGCTGAGGCAGGAAGAGAAGTTAGAAGTTATCCAAGGGGAAGGAAAGTTCAGGCAAAAGCCCTGGTTATTAAAGTGCAAGCTCCCTCTGGAAATGTTCAAGCAGAAGTGAACTGCCATGCCAGAGACACCTGGGTCTTTGTCCAGGAGGGGTATGGGGCAGCTCACAGGCTCTGGAAGAAAGCCTGGCCATCTATCCAAAGGGGACCTTATATCTGCTTTTCATCTCCTCCTGAACCATGATGTCCCAACTCAACAGAAGAGCTATGAACAGGCAGTTGACAACCTTTACTTCTGGCTTCAACTCTATCATCAATTTGCTGTGTAGCTCTACAGAAATCCCTCTACTCTCTGGTTTCAGTTTCTCTAAGATGAGTGTTGGATTAGGACAGTGTTTTTCCATTTTTTTTTAAACCATACTCCATTTTAGATATACAAATGTCATTCCTGTCCTGTAGTGTCTATAATGAAAGACATCAAATCATTTTCAAAATCTAAAATTATAATATGAAATATGCTTTTAAAACTACACATGCCCTTTAAATATTAATATTCTATCTTTAGATACCTGCTGAAGACCTGGAGGCAGGAGTAAAGAAATGGTCTCTAAGCTTACCCCTTTCCTGTTATCTGTCCCTGTCCCTCCCACATAGACCTGGCCACCAGCACTTTTCATCTCTAGCCTCATTTTGTTCATTCCTTCCAGGATAAATTGACCACACAATGAAGAGAAGCCCTAGGTCATCCAAAAAAGAAGGCATATTGTGAAAGACTCTTGAATGTTAATTTCCAGTGATGCTGGGAAATAGACACTTTGATAGAAGCATACAATGTTCCTGGGGACAATTTAGCAATATGAATTAAAAGACTTAAAAATGTTCATATCCTTTGAACCATCAATTCCACAGCTAAGAATTTATCCTCAAGACATAATTATGGATGAACACAAAGATTTATCCACAAGGATGTTCACTTCGCCATTTTTAGAACAGCAAATAATTGGAAATAAACTAAATGTACAAGAGACTGGTTAATAAACATCTTTACCACTAAATATACATATGCAACTTTATTTTTTTTTTTACTTTCAGTGGTTTTTTTTTAATATGAAATTTATTGTCAAATTGGCTTCCATACAACACCCAGTGCTCATCCCAACAGGTGCCCTCCTCAGTACCCATCACCCACGCACCCCTCCCTCCCCCCCACCATCAACCCTCAGTTTGTTCTCAGTTTTTAAGAATCTCTTATGGTTTGGCTCCCTCCCTATTTTTTTTCATCCCTTCCCCCATGGTCCTCTGTTAAGTTTCTCAGGATCCACATAAGAGTGAAAGCATATGGTATCTGTCTTTCTCTGTATGACTTATTTCACTTAGCATAATACTCTCCAGTTCCATCCACGTTGCTACAAAAGGCCATATTTCACTCCTTCTCATTTACATATGCAACTTTAAAAATGATACACACAGGGGCACCTGGGTGGCTTAGTTGGTTAAGCATCCAACTCTTGATTTTGGCTCAGATCGTGATCCCAGTTTGTGAGATGGAGCTGTGTTGGACTCTGCACTGAGTATGGAGCCTGCTTAGGAGTCTCTCTCTTCTCTCTCTTTCTGCCCCTCCCCCATACATGTGCACACACTCACTCTCTCAAAATAAACTTAAATAAAAGTGATACATAGAATATTTACTGAATTAAACAAAACAAAGGTTACAAAACAAATGATCTAATTGTATGTACACATGCAAGTGCATTTTGGGGCAGCGATGGAGGGAGCAGGAATCTATGGTGGAGTTGCACTGTGTTCATTTTTCCTACTTGTTGACTCAGAACCTACCCCCTGGAGCTAAATGTGATGCTACTATGGCATGTTATCCTCACAGGTAAATCTGTGAACCCACAACTCACAAAAGCTTAATATTAAAACAGAATGAAATGAGGCAGGCAGGAACGCAGTTCAGTTCTCCACCACCATCCACTCATCATCAGGGATTTGATAGTAATATTAAAGCCAGACTGATTTTTTCCCCCAGACTTCTAATTTCATATAGATTTTTTAGTTGTCCTTTCCTTGAGTCTAGTGCAGTGGTTTCCAAACTTTAGAGTGCATAAAAAGTGCTGTCCATGGTGGTTTAGAGTAATTTTGACTTTATGAGATTTTTTTTCCCTTACACTCTGAGTTTAGAACCTAATCATGGTATGAAAGAAAGAAGATGACCAGAAGGATATCTACCAAAATACTAACAACATTGGAATTTCAGTTGGTTTTTATTTCCTTCCTTGGGATTTTCTGTTTTCCAAGTTATCTGACAAGAAACATATTTTTAATCAGAAAATAAAATGTTTGTTAAAAATAAGTGGGTTAAAAGTGCTCCAAAACATAAAAAGAAACTATGCCTGGACGTCAAGAGGGGTGCCTCTGACTATGCCCTTCATATCCCTCCCCTCTGCAAGCTCCGATACTGCCCCAGTTGGTGCCCCAACACTCAAGGACAGACAGTACATCGTCGCTAGGATACCATGCAGGAAAACCTGGCAAGAAGATTATTTTTACATTTACCTCCTAGGCTGTGCTTATAATGATGCTTAGAAGCTTAGACTAAAGGGTCCAAAATGAAGCAGCCATGACCATCCACTAATGGAGCTGTCCCCTATTCCTGAAACTCTCTACCAGATAAATCATCAGAGAACATGTACAGCACATACGTTTTGTCTTTAGGACTAAAAGCTGTTTAGTCTGCTTTTCACAGACCTGGTGACGCCACCAAGCACACTGGTAAGGACCAGAAGAAAAACAACAAGCCATAATACAGACTGGGTTCAGCCAGTAACTAGTAGGGTGATCTGTGCCTCAGATTCTCTTCTGTTAAATAGCCTAATAAAAGCTCTTTTCTTTTAAGGGGGTGGGTATAAAAGCATTAGGACAAAGTGAACAGCAGGGCCTCAGTGTAGGATGTTATTATTTAATGAAAGTATATGCTGGGACTTTCTTGGGGAGAAGGGAACTGGCTAGCTCTGGGTCCTTTGACACAAGGCTGGTGAAGTTCAACTAGTCTCACCATTCAAGCTTTCCAAGAAGCTGGGTGCACACACACTAGATGTGGGAGTGGAGGTGGATAAGACAACGGTGCTGACTTCTCATAGGGCACAACTCGGGAACTCTGAAGTCAAGGACAGAAGGTAGGTGGTACCCCAGGTTCCTCAAAAACACAATGGGCAAAAACCACCAGGGCAGGATCTAAAGATGAGGGATGCTTGTGTTATTTGGTCACTTAAATTCAGTAATCATTTAATCCCTTACCAGGCATTGTAACTACCCTCCGTCTTTGCTCAAAATAAAACATATGACTTCCAAGCCAGAGACAGCTGCCATTAGGTTACATTTTAAATCCACCTAGGGTCTAATAAAGCTAATTTTACTGTTATGGTATCTATTAAACATGGGGCCTTTGTTTAGAGAGTGAACAGAGGGGAGGAAAGCATAGACATCAAGGGCTAGGAATTTTGATCATTCTAGAATTGTTTCTGAGAAGAAATAAGACTAAACCCTATTTTTACAAATAACTCCAGGGTACTATCAGATTGTTCTCTAATCTTAAGAGCCTGTTTCTTGGCCTGAGGGGCCAACATGGCGAAAAGTAGGGGGATCCGAACTTCCTGCGTCTTTCAAACAAAGAAGGGTTGAAGCCAAAGGACTTTGAACCTCAAGAATATGGGAGGAAAAGAGACTGAGTCACTACCAGGTATAAAAATAACTCTAACAGGGACAAATGTTTCAGAAGGTCCACTACTGTACAACCATCCAGCCCCCTTGAGAACAGACCAGCCCCCCACAGTCAGGCAACAGCTTAGGGACAGAAACAAGTCACTCTACTTCACCTAAGTGGGAAATATTGAACAAACTAACCAAGGAAGCTAACTTGGACCTGGGACTTGGAGCCTAAGGATCATTAAGACGGGGTTGGGGAGGTGGGGAGCCTACTTGCTCCATGATCAGAGACCAAAGCCACCCAAATAAGTTTTGATAAAATGAATGACCAGACATATAACTTTATAGATTTTTTTTAATAGAGAAAGCCAAATCATGAAATAGCTAATTAGCTAGAACACATGTCTATGACCAGTGATCTTCATACATCCATTTTAATCAGTAAAACCTCCAAGTGATTGTTTTAAAAAAAACAGATTCCTGGGGTGCCTGGGTGGCTCAGTCAGTTAACTGTCCAACTTTAGCTCAGGTCATGATCTCACAGTTCATGGGTTCAAGCCCCACATGAGGCTCTGTGCTGACAGTTCAGAGCCTGGAGCCTGTTTCAGATTCTGTCTCTGTCTCCCTTGCTCATGCTCGCTCTCTCTCTCTCGCTCTCTCTCTCTCTCTCAAAAACAAACGTTATGGGAATGCAAGCTGGTGCAGCCACTCTGGAAAACAGTATGGAGGTTCCTCAAAAAACTGAAAATAGAACTACCTACGAGCCAGCAATTGCACTACTAGGCATTTATCCATGGGATACAGGTGTGCTGTTTTGAAGGGACATATGCACCCCCATGTTTATAGCAGCACTATCAACAATAGCCAAAGTATGGAAACAGCCCAAATGTCCATCGATGGATGAATGAATAAAGAAGATGTGGTATATATATATACAATGGAGTATTACTCAGCAATCAAAAAGAATGAAATCTTGCCATTTGCAACTACGTGGATGGAACTGGAGGGTATTATGCTAAGTGAAACTGGGTCAGTCAGAGAAAGACAAAAATTATATGACTTCACTCATATGAGGACTTTAAGAAACAAAACGGATGAGCATAAGGGAAGGGAAACAAAAATAATATAAAAACAGGGAGGGGGACAAAACAGAAGCGACTCATAAATATGGAGAACTAAGGGTTACTGAAGGGGTTGTGGGAGGGGGGATGGGCCAAATGGGTAAAGAGCACTAAGGAATCTACTCCTGAAATCATTGTTGCACTATATGCTAATTTGGATGTAAATTTTAAAACATAAAAAATAAATTTAAAAATAAATAAATAAATAACATTTAAAAATTTAAAAAAAATAGATTTCAGGTGTCAATCCCTAGAGAATCTCATGAAAAAAGTCTAGGGTGAGCCCAGGAATTTGCATTTAGCAAGCACCCAGGTGATCTGGCTGTGTGTAGTCTGGAGCTCACACTTGGAGATATTTGATGCTAAAGGGCCAGGAGGGCCTAACACACCTGTCTCCCCTTGATTTCTAGTAGGCATCATCCAAGTAGGCTTGAATCAATTCAAAACAGAATCTGAATGAATCCAATTAATACCTCTTGTCAAACCTCAACAAAATTACAACAAAACTAGGACATGATAAAGAATGCCAGTACAGGGATAATACACGGAAGCATTTAGCAATAGGAAATGCTCTAAAACTGTTATCTTTTATTTTATGCATTTTTGAAAGAGAGAGAATGCAAGTAGGGAAAAGAGGCAGAGGGAAAGAGAGACAGAATTCTAAGCAGGCTCCACACTCAGCACAGAGCCCAAGGCAGGGCTCCATCCTATGACTCCGGGATCATGACCTGATCGAGTTCCACATTGGGCTCTGCACTGAAAGCATAGAGCCTGCTTGGGATTTTCTCTCTCCCTCTCTCTCTGCCCCTCCCCTGCTTGTGCTCTCTCTCTCTCAAAATAAGTAAATAAACTTTTAGAAAATAAATAAAGGATGAGGATAGTATACTTTTGATACCTGTCTCATCTCACCTTCTACTCATAAGCCAGGTAAGAGCTCTCTGAATTCACTAGTGTTATCACCTAAAAACTCCACAGACTCAGCCAGACCTCAGTTAAAATCTGGGCTCACCCCACATGCCAGCTAGGTGGCCATGGATACACTCTGTCTTCCTTAAGCCACTATTTCTTCAGCCCTAAAATGGGATTTAAAATACCCACCCCACAGTATTGTTATGAGGATGAAAAAACAGAATTGTGTAAGTGGGACATAGTAGGTACTAAATAAATAGTGGCTATCAATCATTCAATGGCTAAACCTTTATTAGGGCCTTTTACAAGTCAGGCCAGTAGTAAGTGATAAGAGAGACAGAGAGACAAATATATAGATAGTAAATAAAAAGTTTCAGAGATTGACGTGTGCTATGAAGAAAATGAAACTGTAATATGATGGCGTGAAATGGGGGCTCAAGATGTGTCACTTAAACTAAGATCTAGGGGAAAAGCATTCCAGGCACAAGAGCAGGTGGGAACAAACCAATGTACCCAGGTGGGTACATTCCTGGGATGGAGGAAGGGCAGTGAGGCTAGAAGTCAGTGACCAGTGGGGAGGACAGTAACAGGGAAGCTGAAGAGTGAGATAGCAGGAGTTATGGAGGGCCATATCATACCTGGCAGGAATTTGGATTCTCTTCCAGATGCAATAGGAAGCCATGGGAGGGGTTATAAGAAAAGACCGTGCCATGGAAGAGGCATGATCTAATTTTCTTTCTAAAAAGACTTCTGTAGGGGTGCCTGGGTGGCTCAGTCAGTTAAGTGTCTGACTCTTGATCTCAGCTGAGGCCTTGATCTCAGGGTGGTAAGTTCAAGCCCTGCAATGGGCTCCATTTAAAAAAATTTTTTTTAATTAAAAAACAAAAGACTTCTGTAGCATTTATATGGAGAATGGCCTGGGGATTGGAACAATAAATAAAAACCTAATATTTCCTTAGTGTTTAAACTATGTGCTCTGAACTGTCCAAAGAACTTTATATGTATGATATTTAATCCTCATGAAAACTTGCAATATGAGTACAACTATTATCCCAATTTTACAGATGACAAAATAGTTATAGATTAGGTAGACTTGCCCATCCCAGTGAGTAGAGGATCCAGTATACAAACCCAGATGGTCTGATTGCAATGCCACTCCAAAGCCTTGAAAAGAAATGGGGGAAACCAGGGAGACTAGGTAAAAACACCACTGCAGGAGTACAGGCAAGAGAGGGAGATGGCTGGCAAGATGACTACATCGTCAATGC
This sequence comes from Acinonyx jubatus, assembly GCF_027475565.1. Lineage (NCBI taxonomy): Eukaryota > Metazoa > Chordata > Mammalia > Carnivora > Felidae > Acinonyx > Acinonyx jubatus. The sequence goes on along the minus strand of NC_069390.1, from coordinate 41,645,070 downwards.
TGAGGGAGATTCAGCTGTACAAAATGTCTCAGTGGCAGTAGCCAATTCCACTACTGACAGGACTTACAACGGGGGGGAAGGAAAGAGACAAGCAAAGTAGACTCCCAAGTTTTTGGTTTGAGCAACAGAGTGGATACCAGTGCCAATTTCCTGAGATGATTAAGCCTGTAAGAAGAACAAATCCAAAGGGAGGGGAGGCATTAAAATGAATCAAGAACTCTGGTTTGGATACATGAGATCTAAGTAGTCTATTAGATATCCAAGTGGAGAAGTCCATACGGCAGTAAGTTGTGGTCATCTCCACTTGGGAATCTCATCATCACATGACTCCTTAGGGTCTGTGTGTTGGTGAAGATGGGGGAAGAGGACTCTCCCAGTTACAGACCTTTCTGGTTGGTTGTAACAAGCAAGGGCAGAGCCTTATGTCAACTTGCTCTGAGGCTGAAAGCACCCTACGCAGCCCACCCTCTGTGGTCCAGTGAAGTCTGCATCCCAGCTCCATTCTCTGAGCCAGCTTCCTGGGTACCAGATCTTTGAGAAGCAACGCAGAGCCTGGAGGTTCAGAAGAAGAGGCTGGAAATAGGAACCGTGGAAGGAAGATTATTGGGCATCCTGCTGGCTTGTGAGAAGGGAACTTCTGAATCCCTCCCTTCTGCTTCAACAGTTTTTTTTCAGTCCTCCTATCATTGAAGCCCATCCGGGTGTGAGTCCCTGGAACTGCTCACAAGGGCCTGAGTGTGATGATAATGAAAGGGTTTCCAAAATAAGCCTCCCACATTCAGGCTTCCCAAATCCCTGGCTGGCATCCAGGCTATAGCATTCCCAGAAAAACAGCAACCTCGCTTGATAAAATACCTTCAGTACTGACACCTCCGTGGCTCAGAGGAAATGGGTGTATGCTAGAGGTCAGGTAGAGGTTGGAAGAAAGAAAAAATGGCAGTTTTTAAAGTTCAGCTGAAATGTCAGGAACACGAAGCAGCCCATGTTTACACAGAGCTTTCCAAAACTGAGACCAGCTTCCAAGAGCTTTAAAAAATGGCTACATCAACTTGTCCAATGAAATGGCTTTTTAGTTTAACAGAAATAGACCTGGGCTGTTCTCATTCTCCTTGTATCCTTAGGCTTAATCTCCTAACATAATTTATACTCAACTCTGGTTGGTCCTTGTTGTTTTATTTTTTATTCACATTTTATCCCTTTCTCATAAGCTGCCTCAAATCCACTGTGGAATAGGATAAAGCAGTAGATGAATAGACAAATAGTGCCCAGTCTTGACCATCCTGGATGTTAAACTTACAGAACCACATCATCAATAAAGGCTGTTTATCATGAATATTAATTGGAGGTTAGGGGGAGAAAACACCCAAATTAATATGTAAAACACTTTAATGTTTTGATCTCCTTATGTTAAAAAAAAGAGTCTGGTAATAATTAACACGTGTATTTTTCATATTCTTCTGTTCCTAATTGTCTAAACAATAATTTATGGGGCAAAAGGAGTAAAATCTTATGTCCTACATAGGTACCATTGATTTTGTGGCTCTTACCATTCAAACTGGGAACAGGATGCCAGGTCAATAACCGAGATGCTTCATCTTCCACATAAGAAACTGTCAAAGCCACTGAAGGAGATCGGAATCAGACTCAACCTAAATCTATCCACAAACAAAGCTGGAATGTCAGTCCTTTCTTGGCACGGGGAGGTAAACACACGACAATGCCTACTGCTATTCTCTGGTGTTCTCCTAAATGCAGAAACAAGCTCAAGAATATGAAATAGCCAGCAGCCTGGGAACACAACTTTGGAGACATAAAAATTATTAGGTTTTCTAAATCACTGACATGAGCCAAAATCCTTACTGAGACTAGTGGGCCAAAGATAGAACCAAAAGCCTCATCACATTTACAAACATCCCCTTAAGTGCCTTCTTCTTGAACACTCTCTCTAACATAAACCTGAATGTAGCAATTATTCAGATCCCCATGTGCAGGCAGCAAATGTTTTTGAGGCTCATTCTCAAGGGAGCAAAGGAAAAATGGTATTTTTGACTAACATTTTTTTATCATCAGAAGTTGCTGGAACCAGTGTCTTGGCACTCTAGAGCACACAGTGATGACAGATGCTTACAGTGTTCACCCTGAGGACTTGCAACCTTGTAGAAGAACAGACAGATCAAATTATGCCTTGTTGTAGTTTGAAATGTGCTTTATTGCCTTCTAGGTTTTTGGAGATTGACACTCCACACAGAACACAGTAGGTGGCAACACTGAGCCATGAGAATATTCCATTTGCCAACCTTGCTGAATAGAGAAAGTTTAATGTAATAATGAACGCCATTCTAAAAATTAGGTCTCTATTAAAATAATGACAACAGGCACAAAGTCATTAAAAATACATGCCTGACAAATGTGTTATCAAAAGCACCATAAAATGTACTTTCCTGGCACGCTGTCATTTCCCACCTGCACTCTACCAATCATTGGGCAAATCCAATTATTCCTGGAGACAACCGAACTAGGCATCTCCTCTCCTCTTCTCCCTAGTGACTTTTATGAAAATAATATTCAACTTTAATGCTCCTGCACTTCAGGAGACTATGTGACAAGTGCAATAAACATATTCTCTGTGTGCAAAAATCAGGGAAAATGAGATCTGAGACTGCCTTTGCCAACCCCAGGTGTAGGCCTTCCTTCCCCAAACTCAAGAGAGACTGGAATGTAACAGCTGTCAGAAAGCAGCAATAGCCTGTGCCAGAAATACTCTGGCTGTGCAGCTCTAATTGCCAAGAGATAAGAACCCATAAGTCACACAGACACTTGTGGCTTAGGCTCAGACACAGCAGACAGAAAGGAAAGAGCATGCGCTCTGGAGTCAGATAGATCAACATTCTGACTTTTACCCACTCTGTGACCTTGGACTAGCTGTTTCCTTCCCCAAACCTCAGTTGCCCTCTTTTGATAGGACTGGCAGCAAGATGTACCAGGTGGCTACTACAGGACTGGACTTATAGCAAGAGTGCAATACACTGGAGCTATTCTTATTAAAAATCCCTGAAGGGCACAGTGGAGTAAAATGAACTTGGGGATGTGCTGGGTACCATGGTGGTCAAGCTCTCTGCACAAAAGATAGATTGCAACCTTGAAAGGGCCGCAGTTTTCTGTGAGACCTACAAGGATCAGTCACATAAAATCCCTGGCTGCTTTTGCCTTCTTCACTTGGTCAAACAAGTATTTACTGAGACCTTACAGTGTGCCAGGATTATGCCAAGTACTGAGGACAATATGGCCCTGATCGTCTAATAAGACAACTAGCTTTCAAAATAAACACATGAGTAGATGTAAATGTACATCTGTGATGAGTACACAAAGGAGAGGTAACATGGCCACCTAAAATGAGGAAATTGGCCCATTCTGAGGAGATGTAGGATGACAAGGGCTTGGCAAAGACAAAGAAGAAAGCTGAAGAGGGTCTCATTCTTCACACTCTCAGTGGGCTCTACGTAAAATATTTAACTTAAAGGAATAAGCTAGGAAACTCTTGGCTTCCTCTTAATGACTAGGATGCTTTTCCTTTCTAACAGTAAAATCCAGAAAACCCACTGTCCCCTTTTGGTTTTGGCTGCCAGGAAGCTCTAAGTCAAAGGTGAAGCTCAACAATAATACAAACCCTTAACGCACGAGTATTCATATTCTCCCCACCCTCCTATGTTTGTCATCTTCCACTTCCTTATATTTTCCCTGATGCTGATTTCAAATTCCTATTTGCACTTTATCATCATATCTAGTGTTCATGGATCTTGGATGGAAGGAGCAGGATACAGAGACTTACTAATACTCTTTCTAAGGCTAAGGGGCTGAAATGGAAAGAATTAACAGAGTGCCCTTTGTGTCTCTGCCTGGCGTGTTACCCCAGAGGCAGAGAAAGACATGTGGCTTGGTCCGCTTTTATACAAGCAGTGTGTTCCTTGTGATTGTGTGATCTGGCACAATGGTGCTTTTTCCCAGAGCCACTTTATCATGTTATATTTTTGCCCTAACAAGCAGCTTTCTTTTAGCTCATTTTTCCCTGAAACATTCACTGACCTATATTTATAGTGTACCTATATTCTGGATATTCCAGGATAGGAGTTCCCTTCTCCCCTCCTCCCCACTGTTTTTGTTTTTGTTTTTTTACAATTTTCTGTTTAATAAAGGAAGCTCATTAAATATATAACTGGAGTATTCCCTTTATACCTCTGAAAGGCATGATATACACAAACAAATCCCTCAACAGACCATTCCTCACGATTTTTAAATAAAAAAAAAACAGTCATGGTCCTCTTGTGATAAATTAATGTTCATGTTGAAGGTTGAAAACAGAATAGAGATGAGGAGAAGGGAGACAGGCGGTTACTGATTTTCAGTGTGCCACTGATCTGCACCATTAAAAAAATAGAATGTTTTATGAGTAAAAGATCCATTTTTTGTAGAAAACTCCATTCTTCTCCCTGGGAAAATAAAATCTTTGTAAATGATAATTAGACATAATCCAAGAACTGCAAATTGAGAGTCTGTTCTTTTTGGTCCTGCTCCCCTTTGTATGATAAAAACTCTGAACTATTTTACTCAGAAAAAACAACAACAACACAATTTTGGACTGTTTGAGGGGATTCAAGGACTTCCTGAAAGTCCACTCATTAACTTATTGAGTACTCTCCTTGAGAATGGAACAAATACTACAGATGCTTGAGAAGGCATGTGGCAAGAATGCTTGAAAAAAATATATAAATACTACAAATAATAGTTACATGCAATGTCGATAAGAGCTATGAAGGTTAATAAAAAATGAATAGGGGTGCCTGGGTGGCTCAGTTGACTGAGCATCTGACTCTTGATTTCAGTTCAGGTCATGATCTCATGGTTCAGGAGATTGAACCCTGCACTGGGCTCTATGCTGACAGTGCAAAGTCTGCTTGAGATTCTCTCTCTCTCTCTCTCTCTCTCTCTCTCTCATTCTCTCTCTCTCTCCTTCTCCCTCTCTGCCCCTCCCCCACTTGCACTGTCTCTCAAAATAAATACATTAATTAAAATAAATAAATTTACGAGGCGCCTGGATGGCTCAGCCAGTTAAGCATCCAACTCTTGGTTTCAGCTCACAGCATGATCTCATGGTTAGTGAGTTCGAGCCCCACATGGGGCTCTATGCTGGTGGCATGGAACTTGCTTGGGATTCTCTTGCTCTCCTCCTCTCTGTGCCCCTTTCCCGCTTGTTTCTCTCTCTCTCTCTCTCTCTCTCTCTCTCTCTCTCTCTCTCTCAAAACAAATAAACTTGGAAGCCTGGGTGGTTCAGTTGGTTGGGTGTCCAACTTCAGCTCAGGTCATGATCTCGCAGTTCATGAGTTCAAGCCCCGCATCTGGCTCTGTGCTGACAGCTCAGAGCCTGGAGACTGCTTCAGATTCTGTGTCTCCCTCTCTCTGCCCCTCCCTCATTCATGTTCCATCTGTCTGTCTGTCTGTCTCTCTCTCTCTCTCTCTCTCAAAAATAAACACTAGGGGCGCCTGGGTGGCTCAGTCGGTTAAGCGTCCGACTTCAGCTCGGGTCACGATCTCGCGGTCCGTGGGTTCGAGCCCCGCGTCAGGCTCTGGGCTGATGGCTCAGAAGAGCCTGGAGCCTGCTTCCAATTCTGTGTCTCCCTCTCTCTCTGCCCCTCCCCCGTTCATGCTCTGTCTCTGTCTCAAAAATAAACAAACATTTAAAAAAATTAAAATAAATAAATAAACACTAAAAAATCTTTTTTAATTAAAAAATAACTTAAAAAATAAATAAAAAATAAATTCACCTTAGTGGTCTTAAGTGTGTCAATTTAAAGAAAAATAGTACACAGCTGTTGCAAAAATGCACAAGAGGAACAAGAATGCACAAAGCTGGCAATGCCCAAAGTTTAGGGAGCACTGCACAGGGGATATATCTAGGGGATGTAGGTTTTAAACACTACAGATACAGTCTCAAAGTCATTATACACATATCCAACCCATAGAATGTACACCAAGAGTGATCCCTAATGTAAATTACAGACCCGGGACCATAATGGCATGTTGGGTATAGCTTCATCAATTGTAACAAACGCTCCACTCTGGTGGGGATGTTGATAAGGAGGGAGGCTGTGGATATATGGGAGAGTAAATTCTGCTCACTTTTGCTGAGAACATAAAACTGCTCAAAAAATAAAATCTATTTTTTTAAAGTTCCTCTCATAAAGCAGTTCACTCAATGGCACTTTTTCCCCCTTTTTCTCTTTTCGTGTTTCTCCAGACCAGCTAGCTTGGCAACACACACCCCCATGTCACTCTTATGAGCCAGAGGATTCCTAGTTTGCTGCAAAGATTATGAAGGATGAAAGGCTGCCTGGCAGAGCAGACATGTGTGGGGGTGAAGGGGATTTCCCTGATCTGCCTGAACAAGGTATCCGACCAGGGTGAGGCGACAAAGACCAGTTGCATTTCACTGACACCCGGGACCTGCCGAGACCCAGATATCGCCACAGGAAGTGAGTCAGAAATCCAGAAGATTAGACAATGGTGCTGGGTTTGCCAAACCAAAGCGAGGGCCACCAGGACCCAGAGCAAGAAGGATCGGGAAGAGCCACCAATCAGACTGTCTGTGTGGGTCTGTCTCCCCTTCACAAACAACCAGGACCTTAAAATTACTGACTCAGTACCTGTCTCCCCTGCTGGGCTATAGCTTCTAAGAGAAGGACCACTTGTGTCTTCTCAGCCCTGTATCTCCAGAGGCTAGCACAGTGCCTGGTACATAGTAGGCCATTTGAGGGAATGGAAGAACTCTTGAGAAGAAAGGTCACATCTTTTCTCTTCTGCCCTCTGGTGGCTAGCAGGTACTTTGTATTGGAAAATGCTCAGGAAATAGTTCTTTTAAAACCATATAAACTGCCTGATATAACCAGTATGTGTTTTGTTTTGTTTTAATATAATTATCATTTTTTAAGAAAAAAGAACAAATGAATCCAGCAAATAAATGCCTTTGTTTTTTCACTCCTTGTAGGTAAGTCCGGGGTGGCAAACAGATGGAGGAATGATTGAGACCAAAATTAAAAGCTGGCTGGGGCTCCCCAGGGCTGGCTGAGTGGTCCAGACACAGGCATGTTCATCCACTAGTCACCTGGCTCTGAGGTCATCTCTACCTACCCCATCCCCAGAGAAGACTGAAGGATGAGTGTGGTACCAAGACCAGGAGCCCTCTACTCTCTGGATAAACAGTGTGGTGAAGCAGTGACCTGCCTCTCCCCAACTCAGCCCTAGTGTCTGCCTCCAAGAAATAACTATACTCAGGAGTAGAAAAGTATTAGAGGCAATGTCTATCACCTAGAGGCAAGTGCCTCACCTGGCTGGGTGGGTCGGAGTGGTTCTAAGGTCACCAGCTGCCCTCTTGTAATGGGTACCCCAAGGTGTTGGGATGGTCAGGTGCCCCTCCCTAGGGTTTTCTTACATAGTTGGATCATATGTTAAGGATTAAACAAAGGCCCCATAACCTCAGAGCTAGAAGCAGTCGTCACAATCACAGACCTATCCCTTCACACATCCCTGCTTACTGGTGGCCCGGCTTAGACACCACCAAAGTGACTCACTGCCTCTCAGAGAAACCCGCTCCATCTTTGGGCAGTTCTAATGAAATTCTGGATCTCTACTGTTTTTCTCTGAAAGAGAATATGGTTTCCAAGGCATTCCTAACAACCTGGCTTATACTGTGGGCACACAGGAGAACATGATTTAATTTCCCTTTCTACCAGCCTAGGGAACTTTTAACTCAGAACCACTGACTTCCAGAATCTCTACAACTAGAAGTGATGGTGATAATAGCTAATATTTATAGAGTGCTTACTAGGAGTTAAGCATATGCTAAGAGCTTTACAGGCATTATCTCACTTAATACATTTTACATTTAAAGCTCACACTCTCCTTTGAGTAAGATATTACTTGTTAACTTTTTTATGCATGAGAAAATGAAGCCTCAGGGAGTTAACAGAACTTGTCCAAGGTCACACGGTACTAGGGGAGCTAGGAATGAAACCCAAGGTTTTGCATTTGCTTTAACAATAGAACTCTTAAAAAAAAAAAAGATCTGATCATCAAAATCCAATAAATAAAATGAAGCAGTACTGTTTGTGAGGGCTCCTAAAGGGAGTGGCATACTCTGGTAATTACAATTAATAAATACATTCTGAGTTCCCCTACGCCAAGCACCTCTCTCACGGGGGCGGGGTGGTTACTGTTTTACTACTGTGCCTACTGTTTAGAACAGCACCTAGCATATAAAAGACACTCGAAAAAATACTGCTGACTGAATGAATCCAACGTTCACTGAGTGTTTACTATCTTCCAGGCACTGTTCTAAGAATCATTTTATTAGCTTGATTAACCTCATAGGAGGTTCTATTATCCCCATTTTACAGATGAGGAAAGTGAGGCACAGAGAGGTCATATAGGTTTCCCAAGGTCACACAGCAAGGAGGTAGCAGAATTGGAACTCAATCTGGGGTCAAACTCATGCCCTTTTAACTGTATTGAGCCATTTTAGTTCCTTAGTTTATAACAGGAGAAAGATCTGAGGCCTACAGAAGAGAAACTGCCACAGAAATAGTTAATGGCAGAGAAGCTGAACTTTTACTATCAACTATTTGTGCACCTGATGTCCTGCCTTTTATTTCTCCTTTTTATTTCTCATAATTCCACCATGAGGTAGACCCAAGAGCTTTTTGCACTGCCACTTCAGAGATGAAGAAAATGCTCTGAATTCCCAGGAATGCTGCCATTTAGAGAGAAAATCAGTGACCACTGCCCACTCCAACTTGGCCATTGCTAAATATGTTTTTCTCAACCTTGCCGATGAGCATCTGGCTGGGTCTCACACACTGTAATCACAAAACCACATCAGGGGAAGACAGAGAGAAAGCAGAGGGCCAGGGAGAGGCCAAAAATGATTAGGAAAAGGGTAAGCCGTGCTTTCATTGCTGTATCACAGCAGTTGCATCCCAAGCCCACAGTTAAAAAATGAACTGCAATGTCCACTATCCACCGTGTCTTCTGGGCTTTGCAGCTCTGCAATAAAAATCCAATCTGAGCAAAGCCATTTTTCCACTTAGGCTTTCTTCTTGCCTCTCCTTGAGATGTTAAAAGACTCTCTTTTAAAATAGTAGATGAGCCACAAATGCCTTTTGGACAGAACTTCATGAAATCCCCACTTCGAAAAAAGCAAAAACAGTACTGCAAACATTCAAGGTCAAGTTAAATGATTTGGAATAACTGCATTGGATGTCCATTTTTATATTAAGTTTATTTTGAGAGGGAGAAAGAGTATGGGAGAGCGAGCAGGGGAGGGGCAGAGAGAAAGGGAAAGAGAGAGAATTCCAAACAGGCTCCACACTGCCAGCGTGGAGCCCCATGAAGGGCTGGAACTCAGGAATCCTGAGATCATGACAGGAGCCAAAATCAAGAGTCAGAGACTTAACCCACTGAGCTACCCAGGTGTCCCTCTGGATGTCCATTTCAAATGTAAAACTCACCTTTTGAATTGGCCAACAGAGTAAACATTGTAAACTTTTTGAACTGGTCCCCAAGATTGACTTAAAACCTAAAGCAAAAAAACAAATTAAAAAAAAAATCAGGGTGCCAGGGTGGCTCAGTCAGTTAAATGTCCGACTTCAGCTCAGGTCATGATCTCACGGTTCATGAGTTCAAGCCCCACATCAGGCTCTGTGCTAACAACTCAGAGCCTGGAGCCTGCTTCAGATTCTTGTCTCCCTCTCTCTCTGCCCCTCCCCTGCTCATGCTCTCTCTGTGTCTCTCACAGATAAATAAACATTAAAAAAATTTTTTTTAAATAATAAAAAATAAAACCCAAAGCAGCACTGTCTGATGAAATATAATGCAAGCCACATATGCAATTTTAAGTTTTCCAGTAGCCACATTTAAAAAAAAAAAGGTAAAAACGGGGCACCTGGGTGGCTCAGTGGGTTGAGCCTCTGACTTCGGCTCAGGTCACAATCTCACAGTTTGTAAATTCAAGCCCCATGTCCGGCTCACTGCTGTCAGCCTGTCAGTGCAGAGCCTGCTTCAAATCCTCTTTTCCCCGCTCTCTGCCCCTCCCCCACTTGCACTCTCCCGAAAATAAATACCTTTAAAAAGGTAAAAACTAGTGAGATTAATTTTAATAGTACAGTTTAACTCAATATTTCCAAAATATTATCATTTTCAACATGCAATCAGCATAAAAACTATTGATATATTTTATATTCTTTTCATTAAGTCTTTTAAATCTGGGATGTGTTTCAAATTTGAAGCACATCTCAATCCAGACTAGCCAAGTTTTGAGTGCTCAAAAACTACGTGCAGCTAGCGGCAACCTTTTAGGACAGCACAGACCTCAAGCTTTCAAATCCTTAATCATAAACTCCTGGCATAGTGCCTCCCTCCACCTGATACAAGGAAGTATGCAGACAGACCTAACCTCAGAATCACAGGCCTTTTAACAGCAAAAAAAAAAAAAAAAAAAAAAAAATTGCTGTTGGGCCAAAGCAGAGGCTCCTGCTCTTTATTTTACAACATCAAATCCTACGAGAAGCAACCACAGGCTTAAAAGATAAATGTGTGCCTTGGTAACTCTGGTTAAATTGTTAGGGGAAGATAGGGCACCTGGGTGGCTCAGTTGGTTGAGCATCCGACTTCATCTCAGGTCATGATCTCACGGTTCGTGAGTTCCAGCCCTGTGTCGGGCTCTATGCTGACAGCTGGGAGCCTGGAGCCTGCTTCGGATGCTGTGCCTCCCTCTCTCTCTGCCCCAACCCACTCGCATTCTATCTCTGTCTCTCTCAAAAATAAATAAACATTAAAAAAATTTTTTTTTAATTGTTAGGGGCAGAAGTGGGACTGGGAGGAAGAGTCTGTTATAATAAATAAATAGGGATGATAACCCTTTACACTTATGGAGCCCACATACGCATGCTCTCATCTTCTCAGCAGACTCCCATACCTGACAAGCCTGGGACTCAGAGGGCCTGGTAACCAGCACGTCACTCAGGTAGACAGAGGCAGGACCAGGAGAAGCTAAGCCCAGTGCTTGGCCTCAGAGCCCTGGATTCTGTCCCGGGTTCCCTAACTGAGCCACTAAACAGAATTGTCTGGAGGCACTTATTTGAAACATGGACTTCCGGGGGCACCTGGGTGGTTCAGTTGGTTAAGCATCCAACTCTTGACTTCAGCTCAGGTCATGATCTCCCAGTTGGTGAGTTTGAGCCCCACATAGGGCTCTGCGATGACAGTGTGGAACCTGCTCGGGATTCATATTCATTCTCTCTCTCTCTCTCTCTAAATCAATCAGTCAATCAATCAATCACAGAATTCCAGGTCCTGCCCAGATATACTGTATCAGTTTGGGGCAGGAGAGAAAGGCAGGACCCCAGGATCTGTATTTTTAAGACATTTCCCAGGTGATTCTGAGGTTTCCTCACTTCGGGAATGACTGTACCAAACAAAACCATCTTCAAGTATTAAAATGCCTCTCCCTAAAAAAAAAAAAAAAAAAAACAACCAACACATAAAAACTCACACTTGACAAACAGGGTATTACTCTTCATCCAGCAGACATCTTTCACCGAATTGCACTGTTGGTGTTATTCCTTTCACTTATGCTGAAGCACGTTGCAACAGGCCGGTTTATAAGACTTGTAGAATTCATGCTGAGCAAATGTTTGGAGATGTTTTTCTCTGCATTTTCAGTGACTTCCTGGAGAAAGTCTCTTCCCTGATTTGATAATGATTACAATAGCCAATATTTATTGAACTGTTACTATGTTCCACAAATATACATTATCTCATTTAATCCCTAACAACAAGTCTACAAGGCTGGGACTATAATTATGCCTTACCCAATTTTCAGATGAGGATGCTGAGGCTCAGAAGAGTCAACACCTTTAAGCAAGCTTAATTTGAAGTAGGTCTGTATGAAAAGCTTCACTATCATTATACCTCCTAGTACTCAAAATTGCTAGGTTTCATTCCAGCATGTAATGTGTTCTCATCTTACACTATGGATGACCATTAACAGATCTGGCCCACCTTTATACATAGGTGCCCCTCCTCCGTTATCCCACAGCCCACCAAACTTGCTCCTATACTTGACTATTTTCTGCCTTTTCCAGAAGCCTGGGAGTTCTTTAAGAATTGTACCTCTTGGGGGACCTGGGTGGCTCAGCTGCTTAAGCATCCAACTCTTGATTTCAACTCAGGTCATGATCTCACAGTTAGTGAGTTCAAGCCCTGCACTGGGCTTTGTGCTGACAGCGTGGAGCCTGCTTGGGATCCTCTCTCTCCCTCTTTCTGCCCCTCTCCTCTCTCTTTCTCTCTAAAAATAAATAAACTTAAAAAGAGAGAGAGAGAGAGAATTGTACGTCTTTCAGGGCAACTGGGTGGCTCAGTCAGTTAAGCATCCGACCCTTGATTTCGGCTCAAGTCATGATCTCACAGTTCCCCACATTGGGCTCTTTGCTGACAGCAGGGAGCCTGATTGAAAATCTCCCTTTGCCCCTTCCACATTCGTGTGTGTGCACTCTCTCTCTCAAATTAAATAAATGAACTTTAAAAAAAGAGAGAGAGAGAATTATACCTCTTTCTGTCACATGTATCTCTGTACCCAGGAACTTCACGAAGTCCTGTAGTATTGAGTGTTACATGGATGGATACAAGCCTGAGAGGTCATTGGACTTTATCAGCTAAATAAATAGAAGCTCCATAAGGTTTCTAAGCAGGGAACAGAATAAAACGTTTGGTCAGGAGTATTTGGCACTCTCTGGAGGTGAGGGGCTGCAAGGGGACATGGTAGGAGGGGAACTGGGGGCCCTACAGATAGCAGATCTGAAGGTAAGAAGGCATAGCACCAGAATGCAAATGATGTATTAAGAGGCAGTTTCAAAGGAATCAGGGATCTGGGTGTATCCCTGGGATACAGGGATCCCAGGGCCCAGGAAAAGTCTGGCCCATGGGCCCAGTAAGGACCTGACTAGGAACAAAAGTCCTACAAAATCTCCTACTCTCTGGCCTCAAAGGGCATCACTGCTTTGCTCTCTCACTTAGGTCAGGCGTGTTTTGGTTTTGTTTTTAAGGAAAAAAAGCATTCCCCCACTGGCAATCCCAAGCTGCTCATGACTGAGCCACAGACAGGAGCCAGCCAGATTCCCTCCACTATGGTTTCCTCAGCCTCCTCACTTAGGGGGACCTAGACCTCCACCTCAAGGAAGTTCCTCACTTTCTTTCCCCAGTCCTCCTCACGGGGGCAGCAGGAACCATCTGTGGTGCCACCCTCTCCTCTTTCTTTCTCTCTCTCTCTCTCTCTCTCTCTCTCTCTCTCTCTCTCCCTCCCTCCCTCCCCACGAGGCACTTCTGCTGGGGCTCCAACAGCCCTCACGCTGCTAGACGTGGAAAGGTGGGCAAAATTGGCCAGGGAAGCTGGCACCCATGTGAGCCAGAGTCCAGTCAGCCTGAGACTGAGGCATCTGGGTTTCCTCCCAGTGCCTCTCCCAAACAGTCTAGTCACTGAATTACCAGCCCTAAAGATGAGTAGACAATCCCACCTGCCAGAGCCCACAACCCTGAGACCCTCCCCTCTTAAAGTGTGAAACCTTCTTTCCTCACTTCATATCACAAGGCAGGATTGCACCAACCTTAAAGTGAAGAGGGGATAGGAACTCTGAAATCAGACACCCCAAATTATTAGGGTTTGGGAATCACTGGAATTTTTGTTTGTGTTGACTTTTTTGATATGTTCAAAGAATTTCACTTCAAGGGTCTCCCAAGAGGTTCACAGAATCAGGATGCACAGAGGATGCCACAAGTCTGCCCACAAAGCCCAACTTCAGTGCCTAATTAGAATGGCAAATCAGGGTATTTGAAGGCAAATCAGGTTTTGAAGTGAAATTTCTGTAGAAAACAGCAAAGAGTACTCATTACTGACAGGCCCTAACTTGCTGTGGGTCTTAATGAACATTCTGTTAGACTCCAGCTCTGGCAACACACATTGCAGACCTAGGGGAACATCCCTCAGCCACCTCTCTTCTCTATAAGGTAGTTTCCTCTCTCCTGATCAAAGTGCAGAAAGGAGGAGTCATTCTCAAGCTCAAAAACTGCTGTTCCAGCTGAGGAATTCACAGGCCCCTAATCCCTGGGTGAAAGGACAAGGTGATTGGGTTATCTGGGCTGATGATACCTCAGCATCAGTAAGTGCCCCTGAGAGCTTGTAGAGAATACAGACACCCCAGCCCCACCACACCTGGGGAGCTGTAGCATTATTAAGCCCCTTTGGTGACCCACCAAATAGGTTACTGTTTTCTCAACTAGTGGATTGTAAAAGCACATCTGAATGTACCGGAATGTCCTGCATTACCTCCCCCTTCATTTCCCTCACACCAGGAAGGTGACAGCAGTGGTAGCAATGAGGAAGAAAGGATAGGTAAAACAGTATCTGCACAAATACACATGTTCATGTACACACACACACACACACACACACTCACTCACACATGCATACAGGTGGTTGGGGGAGCTGTGAGGCAGGATGAAGGAGGGACACATACACATACATCATCCCAGGTTCTCCAGAAAATTCACAGGACCTGGAGAAGATTTTTTAAAGCACATAAGTTTGGAACAAGAAGATACTTTCTGGGGCACCTGGGTGGCTCGGTCAGTTAAGCATGTGACTCTTGGTTTCAACTCAGGTGATGGCCTCATGGTTTCATGAGTTGAAGCCCTGTGTCATGATTGCTTGGGATTCTCCCTTTCCCTCTCTTTCTGCCCCTACCCCACTTGTGCTATCTCTGTCACTCTCAAACTTTAAAACAAAACTAAAAAATAGATACTTTCTCACATCAAACATGGATGGAAGGGTTTTAGAACTTGATCGTGAGTACCAGGGTTCCCACTGCCCTCTCCAGGAAGCCCTTTGCCACCATCCCCACTCCTGAGGGACACCCTCAACACAGGGAATAGCAGGTAACAGGTGCACAAAGATGCCCACACTTCAGCCTCCTCAATAGCATCTTTATTGCAGGAAGTCACCATTCCTCAGCATGGTGCTCAAGCCCTCACGACCTGAGTCTGTCTTCTTCTGTTTCCCCTCATGTACTTCCATTCACCAACACAGATGCCTTGTCATTCCCACACTCTGGATTTCTCACCTCCATGCCTTGCTCACATTGGCTCCCCCTCCCAGAAAGCTTCCCAACTGCCCGTCTCTTTACACGCTCTCCATCGCTATTTAGCAAGCCTTATCTGTCCACCCATTTCAGTGTGACCTGCCCCTTCTCCTCCATGCTCCCCTCCCATTCGCCACTTCACAAAAGCCATGACTTCCATCCAAGTCCCATCTGCCCCACAGGCGAGAAGGGATGGACAGCGATCCAGCTCACCTCCCAGGACACAGATGCTCAGCAGCTGAAATGCATTTATAAGCTTGACTCGACCCTTAAACCAGAAGTTCAAATTTCAATGTGAATAAGATCACTTGGGGCAGGGGTTGGGGGTGCTTGCTTAAAAACGAAGACTCCAGAGTCATACTCCCAGAGATTCTGCTTCAGTAAATCTGGATAGGGCCCTGAAACTTGTGTTTTTAACAAGCACCACATCATACACACATGAATCTGATGCAGACAGTTTGTGGAAAACGCTTTGAGAAATACCACTAAGCACTAATACAACAAATCCCAAAAATGTCTTTGTTCCTTCCAGTATTCCAATGTCCGACTGCCCACTATATGCCTGTACTAGGCCTTTGGGGAAGTAAAGAGAATTAAGAACTGGATCTTGCCCTAAGATCCTAGCACAGGACTTAAGAGACATGAATATAAATCACAGAATATCAAAGTACTGTACAAGAAAGACAGTAACATGGGGCACCTGGTTGGCTCTGTCGATAGAGCAGGTGACTCAATCTCAGGGGTGTGAGTTTGAGCACCACGTTGAGCATGGAACCTACTTAGAATAAAAATTTAAAAATATAGACACTAACAAATGCCATCAGAGTACAGAGATCATAAGCCACAGGAACTCAGAGGCAGAGAAACCAAACAAGACAGGAGAGGGGAGCAGAGGGGAGAGACCAGAACAACAGCCAAGATGAGGTTTTGAGGGAAAGTGGTCAATAAAGTCACTCTACAAAGAGTGAAGGGAACTAGGCCTGACAGCAGCCTTTGGGCTTTGTGAGCAGGAAGCCAAGCAGATCTCAGAGCAGAGGGTGCAAACCAGATAGCAAATGGTTAAAGAGACAGTGACTGAGTCTGTGGAGGCAGAGGAGGACTATTGAGAAGAGAGGAGTCAGCTGGAGGCCCAGCAGAGAGCTGAGAAAGGTTTCCTCCTCGCAAAAGACCATGCTCTAGAATCTGTGAGGTGAGATGATGTTGAACCAATGGGCAGGGCCATGACTACCATTACAGATGAAATCTCAGGTGAAGGCAGAGAACCCCTCGAAGGAATGGAAGAAGAGTTCCCACATCAGTGATAGGAAAAGATGCCCCTGTGGAGAAGCTTCCAGGGATTCCATCCCTCCTGGCACAAAGCTGCCCCTGATATCCCAGGGAGCTGTACAGAAGAGGATATGAGGCGCAACTGTTTCAGGCCATCAAGAGCTCAAAAGGGCTGTGCATATCCAGAAAGGAGCCAGTCCCTACTTTCCTGACCTTTGGGAGGATCAGATCAATTTTTATTTTCCATAAAAGAAAACCTCTACCAGGGGCACCTGGATGGCTCAGTCAGTTAAGCGTCCAAGTCTTGTTTTGGCTCAGGTGATGATCTCACGGTTTGTGGGTTCGAGCCCCACAGGATACAGAATAAAGTCCTAACTCCTAAGCACAGTCTACAAGGCCCAATCTAGTGCACAAGTACCTACTTGGCCTGACCTGCCACAATGTCCCCACAGTTTAGCCTCACCCACCTTAGCCACACACACCATCTAACCATCCCCTCAACCTGAGCCTTTCACACCAGCAGGCCAATCAATGTACACAGGGCTATTCTGCATGGAGTAGCAAACATCTTTCCAAACATATTTCCTTGACTTGAGTACCCTCCTCTAACTCCCAGGCCTTTAAGCACCCCCACATCAAACGTCTCCTGCCCACCCCTCACCCCACCTCCCTATTCACATTTCCCTTACCTACTCCGTCCTCTGAGAACCCACAACACTCAGAGAATCCTTCTATTTTGGTACTCATTACACTGGGTATATATCATCCATTATATGCCTGCCTCCCTCTCAAAACTGTGTGCTCCCTGAGGGCAGGGAACCAGTCATACCTACACTCCAGCATCCTTTTATTACTAATTTTTTTCTTTTTTGAGAGAGAGAGAGAGAGAGAGAGAGCGAGCATGTGTGTGTGTGTGTGTGTGTGTGTGTGTGTGTGCACACAAGCAGGGAGGAGTAGAGGGAGAGAGAGAATCTTAAGCAGGCTCAATGCCCAGTGCAGAGCCTGAAGCAGGCAGGATTCAAGCTCATCACCATGAGATCATGACCTGAGCCAAAAACAAGAATCAGACGCCCCTTATACTCTTTTAAATAACGTTTATTGAGTGCCCATGATTGGACAATCACTGCCCTGAAAGACACAGGGAGATCAGGGAAAGCTTCCCAGAGGCTTGAGTTATGCCTTTGAAGGCTAAGGATTAAGTTGCCAGATGCACAAGAGAGGACAAAGAAAGAGCACTCTAGGCATATGAAAAAGCAATGAAATGATACACCTAGATTCTACTGCATTATATAGTCTCAGAGACAAGTCTTAAACCTAATCAGATAAACACCTTATTTTAGTTTATTGACTGAATGAAAGTAAAATTGAAGAAACGAGAAAAAGTTATAAGAAAGTTCTTTTTTGAGTGCTAATGTGACTGTAATCTAGAAGCCTTAAAGTTCTAAGATTTTGTGCAAAAAAATATATATATAAGAACAATTATGTACACCATCCCAATTTAAAAATTAAATAAGCTAGACCAAATGGTGAGAACCAGAGCTTTTCAGAATGTAATACACTAAGGCCCTGCAACACATCTGAAATATAAGATTTCATTTTATGCTCTACATACTTTTATACTGAAGTAAAAGAATTTCTACTGACAGAGTTTCCATGAGAACTCTTTCTTAATTAGCTTTTTAATGCTTGAATGAATGGCACTGCATTTATAGGCTATGATTTAAGCTACCGACCAAAGGAAAATTAACCTCGTTGATTGGACAATGTTTTTCTAGTTTGTGTTTATTTTTGTTGTTCAAATAAATGAAAAGTCTACTATTTACTCTGCAGGAAAATGTAAAGCAGATTTAGAAGGTGCTTATGTTCTTCTTTCCCTTCCCCCCTCAAGAAACTGGTAAGACAGGAATGTGCCAAATTGTACCAGGTTTCTAAAAGAATAATTCGGCCTTTATCATGATTAGAAAGTTGACTCAACAAACAGAAACTTATAGAAAGTTCAGACACTGACCCCTCAGACCCACAGGAAGCTAAACTGAATCAAGGAGTCAGAATAGAAGTTCAGAGCTTCACTGGGTGATAAGCAAACCTAAGACAAAGGAAATTCCACAAATTTAGAGAGAGTTGCAGAGTTTCCAGCCCTGTATATTTTGTTAATCAATAACAAATAATGAAATAAAATAAAAACATTACCATAAATGTTGTCTTCTCTAGCACTATCAAAGTGCAGAATAAAAAACTAACAATATAGGATGCTGTAGTTACTTGAAAGAGCACAAGAATCCTCCAAATAAATTTCTTTGAAAAAAACAAAACAACTTACAAGAGAATTAAATCTTAACTGCATACTTTACATTGCCTAATGCTTTATTTTTATACACATTATTTCATTTGAAAGTCAGTTTCTACAAATGTCAAAATAATTTTTATTTCCCTTATCAGATGCATTTTTTTTTAATTTACTTAAATATTTCCCAAATAACTGGTACATAAAAGCTCTATGCTAAGTAAGCACCCTGGAGAATACAAAGGGGAAAATCTAAACTCCTAACTATGGGCCTAGGTTGCAGCAGGTAAACACGGGACTTGTTGAATGAATGAATGAATGATGAGTGAGTGAGTGGAATGAAAGTTTTTGCCAGAATACTTTTCTTGTACCCATCAATACGGCAACTTCCTACCCATCCATCGTTTAAGGCCTGGTTCAAATGTTGCTTCCTACTGAACCTATCCCATGGAATGGATCCATGCCCACATCTTCTACCACACTCCTATTGCATTCTAGGCACATCCTCATGAGGACACTTGTTACATTACAGTTGTTTGTGTATCTGTTTGTCCCTACTGGACTGTGGCATCTTGACAGACCATGATTTACTCATCTTTGATTTCCCTAGCATTAATTGAAGTCAGTTGTTTACAGACTAATAGGGAAGATAACATATATACACTTAAGTTCAGAATCAATGAAGCTTAAAGAAAATTACTAATCTAGATAGAATTCTAAGGTTGTTTTTTTGTTTTTTTTTTCCCTCCAGGCCATGTCAAACATGAGCTAGCAGTTCGTAACATCCATAAAGAATAGAAAAGACTACTCCAAAAAACCCTACAATGGCAGGGGGTGGGAGGAAAGATGGGATTTTAAGGACTGCTCCTAGTTATCTAAAATGAAGACAGGCTTAGTGAGCCCACACAAGGGATTTAAAATGATTGGGACATGGTTAGAGAGCCAGTCACAGAAGAAAAAAAAAGGGGAGATTTTGGAGTCCATACACAGCAACTTAAAAATCAATGCAGGCAGTGGGGTGCCTGGGTGGCTCAGTAGGTTGAGCGTCCAACTTCGGCTCAGGTCATGATCTCATGGTTCATGGGTTTGAGCCCTGCGTCGGGCTCTGTGCTGACAGCTCAGAGCCTGGAGCCTGCTTCAGATTCTGTGACTCTCTCTCTCTGCCCCTCCCCTGCTCATGCTCGTTTGTGCGTGCTCTCTTGCTCTCTCTCAAAAATAAACAAACATTGGAACCACACCCAGTGATCTAGTTTGTAGAAGCATGTTCTTTTTGTGTATATCCTATAGGGACCAGGCAAACACATATATTCTATAGTCATAATAGAGCAGCTCAGAGGAGTGTGTACATGTGTGTGTGCATGCACACACAGAAGCATGTTGAATGCTCGCTCTGTACCAGCACTGTGCTAGGCTTGGAGAAAACAGTCATCAGTCGTGGCCCAATGATGGCAATTCTGAGGTGGGCACTAATGCCCAGGGCAAGTCAGAACTCACTTAAGTACAGACAACCTGATTCTAGAGAGGAACAGTGCCTTGCCCAAAGTCACACAGCTAAGTAATGGCACAACAAGGATTAGACTTCACATCAGTGTTCCTCCCTATCAGCTGGTTCTGGGACTCTCTCTCCTGAGCCACAGAACCAGCTAACCACCCTTCAATGATCCCAGGCTCACAATGCCACAGCAGGAGTCAAAGGCAGCTCATATTTTAGTAACACCTAATCCAGGTCTGTGATAGGATAAAGGAAATTGTGCCAGTCTTGAATTTTGCAGGAGATCTGAACCCTCTCCAGGAACCTGTTCCTGGCTGTACCCTTACCACAATGTCTCTACACAGGACATCTCACAGTCAGCCTTACCCTGGCACTTCCTGCCCCTAGAGAGACAAGCAGCAGCAAATCATTTTTACCTGAGGTCTCTGGCGATTACAAGTTCCACAAGCACCGGCCAGTCCTGTCAATGCCATCTAAAGCAGTTTAACCAGTCTCTGCAAAAGTTATGCTCCCTTGAAGAACAGAAAGATTCTGCAAAAACAGCCCAGATGATCCCAACAGAAGGTTTAAGTGCTGCCTTCATGCAACGTGAGGCATTATCACCTTGCAGGGTTTAAGGCAGTTACCCTGATTAAGGAACTGCTTTGATGCGAGAGATAAGACTTTCCAAAAAGCAAAAGAGGAGCCCAAAGGTTACAGGCAAGAATGTTTCAATCAAGGAGACCCGCCCCCCCAAAGAAGAAAGATTTTACTTCACAACACATTAAATTACATGGATATATTCAAGAATACATGTCCTCGCTAATTTGAAATACAAAAAGAGATTTACGCACAATGATGTTCAACACATTATTGCCTGTAGGCATCAAAAAACTACAAACCACCTCGGTGTCCAAAAGCAAGGGATTACATAAATTATGGTACATCCATATGACAGAATCCCAGCTCTGGAATGTGGAAGACCTGGGGCCTGTTCAAATAGATAAAAAGCATACCATGCAGCCATTGAAAACCATGTCTCCTATATGATTCCAGTTACATGAAATATCCAGAATAGACATATCTACAGAGACAGAAGGCAGATAAGTTGGTTGCCAGAGGCTGGGGGAAATGGGGAGAAACTGCCTAATGAGTGAGGAGTCTTACTTTGGAAGATGGAAATGTTTTGGAACTAGACAGAGATGGTGGTTGCACAACACTGTGAATGTACTAAACACCACTGAATTGTTCACTTTAAAATGGTTATTTTTAGGGGTGCCTGGGTGGCTCAGTCAGCTCAGTCGAAGCATCCAACTTCAGCTCAGGTCATGATCTCACAGTTCATGGGTTCGAGCCCCATGTTGGGCTCTGTGCTGACAGCTCAGAGCCTGGAGCCTCTGGATTCTGTGTCTCCCTCTCTCTGCCCCTCCTCCCCTGCTCACACTCTGTCTCTCTGTCTCTCAAAAATAAACATTAAAAAAAATTTTTTAATGGTTAATTTCACATTATGTAAATTTAAACCTAAATAATTTTTTTCAAAAACTATGTCTCAGGAAAACAGTGTGTCAAGACACACATTTGTGGGATATTTTTAAGTAAAAAGTGAAAAAAAAAGGATGTCTGTATATGCATGATCCCAATTTGTGGTGAGGGATATGTGTACAACCTTGCAGGAAAAAAAAAAAAAAAGACTGCCAATGTATGTATACAGTCACAAACAAAATGGGTGGCTCTGGATGGAGGAATAATCAGTGTAATTTTTACTTTTCATTCTGTGCTTTCCCTCTGTATTTCTCAAGTTTTCTACAATCAAATATGCATTGTTTCTGTAATAAGAAAAAGAACCATTCTGCAAGTGAAAGATATAGACATATATGGAGAGTGTAAGACATCAATAGTATTTTTAAATGCCCCCCCAAAATCTAGAATGAAATACGGTAAGATCTTGACTATCATTATCTTGCGGTGGTAGGATTATGGGTGACTTATTTTCTTCGTTGCTAATTCCTTAATGACACAGCAGCTGTAGCCAGAGAAAGAGTATGGAAAAGGAAGAGCGTGAAAGCTCACAGAAGCATAAGCTGTACCCATTACAAGAATGGAGATATCAAGGCTGTGGGTGGGTGCCCAAGCCGAGAGCTCCCTGTCATTACACTCAGGGACTGGCCACCAGCCACTGCACCCATTCCTACGTTCAGCCTGGCTTCCCTACCACCAGTGCCTGATTCGTTTCCAGTCTCAATACAGTGGGAACTGACAGAAATTATAAATAAACATGAAAACTGGAAAGAACATTCAGAGCCCATCTTGTTTGTGCCAAATTATCTCAGGAAACCGAAGAAAACACGTTTGTAAATGTTTAATAAAATTCACAGAGCCAAGAAAACCTGTCTACATGCTTGGGTTATCTTTTTCCAGGCTCAGCACCCCATGAGGGTGATGTCTTAGGGGGAGATGCCAGGCCAGTAGTTTAACCAAGTTTGAAAAACCAGGCCCAGTGGGGCCATGAGTAATAATATCAGGGCTGAATATCCCAGGTGGTAACAGACCAGAGTAATGAACCTGAATTGGCTCACTGAAACTGCAGTAGTATTGAAACCACCTCGGTTAGAAAGGGTCCTACAACAAAAGGCCCACTCAGTAGAAATCTAATCTGTGTTAATTAACATCCCCAAGAATGAAAACACTTCTTTATCAGCGTGCTGTTCCTGGCTTGAGCTCTCCCATAAAATGTGGCTCCAGGGTGGAGGGAGTGGAGGGTTCCCTCAGAGGCCAGAACCTCCAAATGGCTCACCCCAGGTCAAACCCAGGGGGGAGAGCCCAGATGACACCAACAGATTTTCAGAGCTGAAACCTACTGGCCCCAAGCAACCCACTGATGACCCAAGGATGGGTGATGGCCCCAACTCCCGTGCACACCACACCGCAGCCCTCCACGCTGCCACTCGAGCCACTATACACACACACACCCCTTCACATCCTCCCATGGCTCCACCAACCATACCCCTTGCTGTGAACTGTCCTTTCGTCCACCTTGGGCCACACGTCCTTTCATTTCCCGTGGCCTTTTCTCTCCGATGCTGACTCCTATTCCTTTTCATCCCAAATGCCCAAGCACTGGCAGCCCCCTGCTCCCATAGCCATCACAGCCCCAAGCACAACTCCTCCCCCCCAGGAGAGGCCAGCACAGCCCCCAAGTGTCTGGCACCCTGAGCAGGAGGCCCAGGGCCTGAGCTGGGCCAGGAAATATAAATGAAATGAGAAGCCCCTAAAGATCTAGATTCCACACTCCCCCCTGGATTTACTAGACGGTTGCAGGGACCTGTGAGCCAGGCACCATGAGAGTGAGAAACAGTCCCTGGTGAGGGGGGACAAGAGTGGGGAGAGAGGGACATGCACACCCATACGAGCAGAAACAAACGCTGCAGGAGCCCGCAAAAGGAGGGAAGAGCTTCCCTGGAAATCCCAGGAAGGCTCCTTGGCCTCTATGACTGACCCCTGTGGAGTACCTGGCACAGAAACTGGCGGGCAGTAGGTGCTAACTACAAACAGGTGATCACAGGGTCCAGCAGAGAAAGGGGACCCGCAGCCTAAGGTGATACTCCACCCACAGGCCCCTGCTCAGCCACAAGAGAGGTGCTTAAATAATAAATAATGACAACAACTGAGTAACAGCTACACCCTGCAGCTGAGGCCTCCAATGCCTCACTGCAGGAACGCTGTCGTGAGAGAATTTCACCCCCAACATACAGACAGGAGCACTGAGGCACACAGGGGGCTGGCCCAGGGTGGAAAGAAACTCTTACTCCAGTTACCGGCCAACTTAGGGAACCCAAACTTGTCCTCAAGCCTGGGTCTTCCTCTCATCACCTGTGTCCCCACCCCCCATGTCTCCGGTCCGTGCTCCCTAAGAACAAACCCAGCCAGCACCTCCCCCTTTCACCCCTCCAGAAAGCCCACCGTCAAGTGTGCCCTGGGGAGCTCTGGCTGAAGAGCCTGATTCTCTGAAACGTCTCTCTCCTCGTTTTCTGGCTACAGCTTTCTGCAAACCCAAAACACAAAGCCCTCAAGTTCTAGGAAAATCAGGTCATTCAGCAAAGTTTCCTCAGTGAGTCTCCCAAACTACCCCTGCCCTGAGTTTATTTCTCTGCCACTTACCAGGAAGACCAAGGCTCTTGAAGAAATGACAGAGTCTCAGCAACTCAGCCAGGCAGGGCTGCAGAACGGCCCCCAGCTCAAGGTGATCCTGATGCCGGCTTCATGCAGCTCATCAGACACGTCTCTGACAGGGAAGAGCACCCGCTTCTCACAGCTCCTCTGGCCCCCTCAACGGCACTGACCCTCCCTCTGCTTCCCTTGGCTGAGAACTCTGGAGAGTTTACAGTTACGGGCCACAGGCAACCGGAGAAGTGGCCCAGAAAAGAGGCCCTCAGCCCTGCACCACCCCTGGCCACGCCCAAAGGGGGGCATCCTAGCTGTTACTCCCCCAAAACAGGATCTGCAGGACACCTGTGGGAGGTCATGAGGACCCTCCTCACCTGTCTCTGACCCTGGCATCTTTGCTGGAAAGGGCAATGTTGTTTCAACCTTGGCGCTCAGAACTACCCTGACATCATCAAAGCCAGAGATAGGATTTTGGCAGAGCCAAGAGTGAGGAAGGTCATGCCAGCCCCACTGCATGTGGAGGACGGGGAAAAGGCCACAGACTTTTGAGTCAGATGGTCCTGAGATCACATTACATTTCTGCCGTTAATTAGCTATTTAGCATAGGCAAGTTGTTTATCTTTCTGAGCCTCAGTTTTCTCACCTGTACATTGGGAGCAGTAATACCTACCTTTTTGGTTCCTGTGAGTTAATATGAGTGAACACCTGTCAAAGGGTCTGCACATAGTATGTGGTCATTCTGGGCCCCCCCAAAAATGCACCAGATGGAAAGCAGAAGTCTGCATGCCAAAGTCACGCTGACACAAACCACCACTACAGAAGAGGAATGAGTGGGGGGAGGGGGCACAGGGCAATCTTCATTATGTCCTTTTTCCGAACCCCCCAGGAGGTTACAGGACTTGCACTGGGGTCCTGAGTCCCCATGCTGTGCCTCCGGCGAGGAGGCAGCCCTGTGGCTTTGGCAGAAAAGACTGGCTTACACATAGCTAGGGGCACAGGGTTCGGATCCCATCTTTACCTCTTGCTGGCTGGCGGGCCCTGGATGGAATATTTATCCTAAGTTTCCTCACTCGAAATGGGCATGATCACAGTGCACACTTCTCAAAGTTGTCATGAGGACATCTGTATGAAGACCCTCAGAGACAGGCCCAATACGCAGTAAATGCCCATCTTTCACTGCAGTTATTATCTTGTCCATGCAACATTCACTTCCTAAAATAATTCCAAGCCCTCTCTCCTGCAAGCTCAAATTCTACCCGTTACACACTGGCACCATGATATGTCCCTGGAACCAGTGTTTCTGAGACTCTCTCATGCACCCCCGGTCTAGCCAGTGCTCAAGAGCAACAAGAAAAAAATCACAGTGCCCAAGATATGGGGCTGGGCCACCGGAGCCTTGGGAACTAGGTGGTACCAAGGGGGCTTCTGAGGTTAAGGGCACCCATCCCCAGGAGAACCAAGGGCTAACAGACATTTTGGGAAAGCGAGTAGTGAGGAGCAGGGGCAGACACTGTGACCCATAGGGACAGTCATCACAGTACTTCTTGGCTTCAGGTTCCTCATGTGTAGAACAGGCAGCCTCCATGCCCCACCCCAGGGACCATGCATCATGGAAGACAAGGCCTTATTCTCTGGGAGGAGGGTGATGCTGTCCCTGTGCAGCTCCAGTACTGGGACAGGGGGTGGCAAAAATAGAAAAGCAGAGAAGCAAGCACCTGACCAAGCAGCCATACTTGGTATTTTCCAGATTTCAGCATCTTTTATTTTTAGAGGTATGTGTTCCAATTTGGTGGAGGGATCTTCAGGTTCCACGTACCGTGCTTAATTTAGGACTTTTTTTTTTCTCTTTTTTGGTGGTGGGGTAGGAGTTAAACAGCTTCTCTCAGCCACCCCTGGATTCTGAGCCCTAAATTTAACTCCAAAGGAACCTGTCTGCCCTACTTCATGATTCCAACCCTCAGAGGGAAACCATTACCCGCTTCTGAAAATCAGCTCTGACAAGGGAGCATCCAGACAGGTGTGTCCTCAATCACAGGTGCCGGGCTGCAGTACCAGAGCTGTCATCAGCTGACTGGGGAGAGGGTACAAGAAGGGGGACAAATGGACCTACTCCGTGGCCTAAATCTTGATGACCATTCCCCTGGGGGGCCTGGAGAGCTATTTGTACAGCCAGTCAGAATGGCCAGGGCGTGGTCACCGGTGTCTTATTCTAACAGCCTTAATGCCTGGCATGGGTGCCCACAGGGATAGGGACAGCCTGGCATCTGATCCACAGTTGCACCACATTCAGACAAAGGAACTAACCAGCCACCTGTCCTTCTACTCCAACCCGTAGCCCCCTCTCCTTGCTTCCTTCTCCTTTTTAAAACTTTTCTTAATTTATTAAATTCACAACGTTGTGCAATCGTCACCACTCTTTATTTCTAAAACTTTTTCATTACCCCAAATAGAAACACTATAACCATTAGTAGCAATAACACCCATTCCTCCCTCCCCCCAGGCCCTGGTAACTTCTAATCTTTTTGTTTCTATGTATTTGACTACTCTAGGTACCTCATACAAGTGGAATGTTATAATATTTGTTCTTTTCTGCTTGGTTTATTTCATTTAGCAGAATGTCTTCGAGGTACATCCACGTCATAGCATGTGTCTGAATTTCCTTCCTTTTCCTTATGGCCAAACAATATTTCACTGCATGTATATACTACATTTTGTTTATCCATTCATCTGTGGATGGATACTTGGTTACTTCTACCTTTTGGCTATTGAAAAGTCTCTGCTTTCAATTCCTTTGAGTATATACCTGAAAGTTGAATTGCTAGATCATGTGGTTAATCATTTAGATTTTTGAGAAACCGCCAAACTGTTTTCCACAGTGGCTGCACCATTTACTTCCCACCAGCAGCGCATAAGAATCCCATCTTCTCCACATCCTCGCCAATCCTTGGGCTGTACCCAAGCCCGGGAAATGGCCTTTCCCTCGTACCCTAGAATGACCTGCAAGCTGTTGGACTGATTGAGGGGCTCAGGAGTAACAGCAAAGGACTACAGCCAGAGCAGCAGCTAGAAGAGGTTTCCCCTTGGTTCCAATTTAGTAAAATTCTAACCAAAAACCATGAGGGCTGCAAGGCTGCTTCTGAAAATCAAAGCACCTAAAAATGCAGGGTCCAGCTAGATGTGCCCTCTGTCACAGGGCACCACAGCAGCAGAGCATTGATCAGATAACTGGGGAGGGACACTAGGGGGCTCCAAAGTAGGATGCACTCAACATTGAAGTGCTCAATATGACCTACTGCAGTTCAGGAAGAACATATTAGAACATCTATTCATGGTTTGTTTTTTTTTATATCATCCTTTTAAGTGTGTATGTGTGTGTCTTATAGGTCCATTAGCACAGCAGTTTGTGTATATAATTTATAAACATATAAAGTTTATACATATATGTATACATATATATACATAAGTATACATATATTAGGGTACATGCTAATCTATTAGTGAGATATACGTGATAAAAAAGTTTGGAGACTCCTACCTTGGACCAACCTCTCCCTTTGTTGCCATTTTTCCCTTCTGATTTTTATATAGTATACCGATGGTCATGATAATGATAACGGGGGGACAAACTCACAAAACCCACCACTGCAAACCCCTCAGAGCCTGACACTTCTCTATGCCAACTCATCTTTCAGGGGCTCCTACACCAGAAGGAAGTGAGAGACAGCTGTCTTTAGACAGTGGAGCCGTGGGGGAGGGAGAATGGAAGCATTTTTTTTTTCCTCCCTGAGGCACTTACTCCATTCCAGTTCAAAGCCCAAAACAGAGAGGTTTATAGCCTAGAAGTTAAGAACTCAGCTTTTGAATCAGAGAGATTTGTGGGTAAGTGGTGGTATCACCATTAACTTCTGTGCAAATTAGTTAATCCCTCTTGATCTTGATTTTCTCATCATGATGATACTAGCACCTACCTCATAAGGTGGCTGTGGGGAGTAAATGAGGCCATCAACATGAAGCACTAGGGCAACGCCTGCTTGGCGTATATGAGGTCTTTTAATAACACAGGTAGGATGTTATTACATGAGGATGCACAAGACACAAGAAGAGAACTCTGCATGAGGCTGGGGAGCTAGGACAGAGTCCGGGGCAGGAGCGGAGGGAGGCACTGGGTGTGTGTGTGTGTGTGTGTGTGTGTGTGTGTGTGTGTGTGTGTGTGCGCGCGCGCGCACGCACATTTCATACAGCTGTAAGAAACCACCCCATGCATTCCACAAATATGCACTGAGCAATCACTAGTGTCAGGCACTTTGAGGGATGCAGGCACAAGCCAAGCAGAGCCCACTCTCTGAGCTCATTTCCGGGTGCCACACTGTGACCCACAAGCCCACGGGGGCACCAGAAAGAGACAGCAAGGTACAAGGACATCTGGAATCAGTAGCCACGGTGTGAAAGTGAAGTTGGGAGCCTAAGCTTAGAGAGGACCTGACTGAGATCCAGGGACGCTAACAAAAGGTACCAATCTCCTACAGTAACACACACCACTCAGAATCCAAGAGGAGTCTTTGTTTCAATTTCCCTAAATTTTCCATTCAGAGATTTTTTTTTTTTTTTAACCTGTTCTCTTTTCCAGAGTAAACTCTGCAGAAGGACTTTGTCATCGCAGATACTGGAGCAGAAACTCCACTCCCAGCTTTATTCCTTCAGCCAGCCCCACCCTTGTCGGGCCAAGAGGGTTTTATTGCTCTTGTGTGGCTGGAGCTTCTGTCTGCACAGGATTGGGGGCTCACTGCTCTGCCTCAGCCACTTCGACTGGGCTTTCCCACCGTGGGAAAAGCTGCCCCAACTTACAGCTTCACAAAGTGCTGAAATGGCTTCCTGGTTCATCTACAATAGACTGCATAGGAAATTATTTCTCAGGGACAGGAAGCCCAGCATCAGAGCCTCCTAGAAAGGCCACCAACAAGAACATGGCCCCTGAAACCCTCCCAGTCAGCACAAAACCACTTATTCCAACAGAAACATGGAAATCATTCCAGGACACGCATGCTCTGGATGTCCTATTTTTTAAATTCCTTACCTTGTTATTTTTGTTTTTTTTTTTAATTGGCTGTGAAAGTTCAGCTCAACAGCTTACCAGGTACATTATTAACCGGCAAACACTTCTTTGACTTTGCTAGTTAAAGTTTAGAAAAGAACATTCCCATTAACATATAATTTCTCCAGCAACTCCACGAACAGCCCAGAGAGCATTTCATCAGGGCAAACCTCAACTAGCAACTTCCTCCTCTCCCCCACTCAGAGTATTCAAACTGGTTTCTGTTCTTCTGGAGCAGACAGGTAAGCAAAATTCAAATAGACCCTCGGCTGGGTATCTGAGATCTGGGCAGTGCTGATCAAGGACAAATGCTAAATACACTCTAAACGTACAGCTCTCCACCAGGCTGGGGAAGGAGAAGGGAGAAAACAGCTCTGCCTGATGCCATAAGACCCTCCATTCCTGAGGTCCACCCACAAGTCACCTCCTGCCAGGGAGCCCAAGGGGCCCATGGGACCCTGAATGCAGAAAAGTACAGCCCACCGGCTGTCACTTCTTCCTCACCTCCCTCCACTCATTTCTCTCCTCCAGTGCAAAAGTGCTCTGCAAACCAGGTTCCTCTGGGGTGACAGGCCAGGAACCCAGAACGAGCCCCAGATAAGCACTTGTCTTACATCCTCCAGGTGCCAGGAGTGATTTAGGCACCTCCATTAGACACACAGACTTGCCAGCTTGCTGCCTCAATCCTCTCCTCAGCAGCCAACCTCAGCTTCGGACTCTGGACCCTTCATTAAACCTGTAAGAGGGGCTCATCCAAATATGAGGAAGTTGGTCCTGGTCTAACCAACCTCCCACTTCCCTTGGGGTGAAATGGGTCTCAAGGCATCTCCCTCAAGGAAGGAGAGGGAGGGAGGGAGACAGAGAGACAGAGACAAAGGGAAAGAGAGAGGATGAACAGACAGAACCCCACTCAGCCCACACCAAAACCAAAAGTCCAGCTGGGATCTGGTGCAGGCAGTGGGACAGAGGGCTACTAGGAAGTCACAGGAAGTCACCTGGATGGCAAGAGGACAGGCTGCCAAAGTACTGAGTGGTTTGGAAAACCCACCTTGAGGTGAGGAGACCCCAGGCACCCCTAATGCTCACCCTCAGAGAGACCTGCCTCCCTCTCTTCCCAGCAACCAAAAGGGGAACTGCTCACAGACTCAGATCTAG
Organism: Acinonyx jubatus; assembly: GCF_027475565.1. Classification (NCBI taxonomy): domain Eukaryota; kingdom Metazoa; phylum Chordata; class Mammalia; order Carnivora; family Felidae; genus Acinonyx; species Acinonyx jubatus. Next base: position 41,614,399 of record NC_069390.1, on the reverse strand, counting down.
ACACAAAGGCCCCACCAGACCCGCTGGGCCACACAGAAAAGGCCATTTTCCAGTGTCATTCCTGCCCAACTCTCAGGCAAGCCAGTGCCTAGATTAGGCCCCCTGCCTGCCACTGCCTATGGACTGAAGACCTTCTAGGGCAAGGCTCCCCCCACTGCCCTCTGTTCTCCAGGTCCCTCCGGATGCTGCTGTCCAACTCTGCTTCTGCCCAGCCATCTGGGGTGGTTCGTCCTATGCTGTGTCAGATTAGTGCAACACACTGCCAGAACTGCTGCACGCCCAGCCGTCTTCTCTGAAGGGCCGCTTTGTGTTTCTTGCTTGCAAAGGAAGAAAACTGTTTTTGCAGCTGAACAATAGTGTGGAGCTTTCGGTAGAGCCACAGAGGCCAAAAGCCACTCAGCATGCCACCCCCTCACCATCAAGAATGCCTGCATGCAGGAGGCTGGCACAATCAACCTATAACCTCAACAAGGCTCACAGGGACTTCCAATCCCCTGCTTGCCACCCTACACCACTGAAGAGTTCTCAGGAAACTGCTAGTGCCTGGCAGCCTTTGGAAATGGACTTATGCTTTCTCTAGTATACCGCCCATACCCACCCACACCAACAAGTTCTTGATATCTAATCTGGATCCTCCCTACTTCAACTTAAGTCCATCTGGGCCTTCAGTAGGAAAGCAGACTCCCTGATGCCCTTCTTGGCAAGCTCTAACTTACCATGAAGCAGAAGGCTGACCTCATAAGTCACAACAACAACAAAAACTGTAGAGGTTTGGGGGGGTGGTGGAAGGAGGTAGGAGAAGACTCTGGCTCTTTAAATGCAGCTGATGGCCTGGAGATACTGCATTCCCTCATCTCCTCCCCCTCCCCGCTACATGTCAATCACGTCTATCACCTGACTTCAGAGTACACTGAGCTGGAAGGAGACCAGTATGCCACCTGACAGATTTAGGGCTAAAGGGTCTCAACAGGCTGATTCTCTGGACCCAATACAGCCATATGAAATCTGACAGGGATAAGCTTAAAAATGTAAATTTGAGTCCAAAATATCCCAGCAGTAATAGTACAAGAGGGGAGAGAGACGCTGAACAGCAGCATTTGACATAACATGACTACACATTAATAGGGAACCTATTTTGATTTTAGGTTACATTAATACAAGTATAATGTCAACAAAAACAGAGATGGTGATTCTACTCTCTTCTAAGCTGGCCAGACACCACCTAGCATACAGTGCTCAGTCCTACATATCACAGTATAATAGGCATGCATTGTTTACATACTTTTCTTCAGTGACACTCCCCACATTGTCAGGTTGCAGCTGTCGGCTACCCAAGGGGTACTCATCCAAGGGGGAGCCCAGAATCCAATTAGGGTCAATCAAAATCTTCCCTAAGAAGTGATATACAGAGCCTAGGAGAGTAAGCACCTCTCTTCCTTGGCAAAAGTGTTAATAGAATTGAAAGATGGAGAAAAAGCAAAGCCCTCAAAGTCCCTGTGACCTCTGGGGTCCAACAGTGCAAAGGCCAGATCAGATCAACCCTTGGAGTTTCCAGTTACTAGAACTGATACATTTCCTTTTCTGTTTAAGCTACTTTGAGCTGGGTTTCTGTCACTTCCAACCTGAAGTACAGATTAATACACACTTTAAGAGGATTACCAATAAAGTACAGTATGTCCAGAGATTTACCAAAGACAGTGAATAAATGAAAAACCATGTTTCATGAGCAAACAAGGATGATTTAACTCAGAAAAGGGCACATTTATGGCCACATGGGAGCCTCTCTGAATAGTTAAGAAAGAAACTTGTTCTGTGTGGGGCCAGAGAGCAGACCCATGACATGGGTGGAAGTTACAGAACGTGCAATTTCTGGAAAGTCTGAAGAGTACAACAAAACTGATAAACCTGAATCCATCCCCTATTGTATTCGTTCTAACTCACTGGATTAAAGCGATTCCCTTTATCATTCCAAAGTACTTCCTTATTATGACAAACTGCAACTTCTATAAACCTCAGCTTCCAATCTACACAATGGAGATAAAAATCTCTCCCAAACAAGCTTTAGAGAGTTATTTCAGGGAACAAAAGAGAAAATGTAAATGGAGAGTGAATGATGTCCTAGGACACATCAATGACTCTTCCAAGATTTTATCTGAAGGAAACGACCAGAGATGTTCATAAAGGCAAGGAAGGGGGGTGTTTATAACAGCATCATGCATAATAATGAAAAAAAAACTGGAAACTATTGTCCAAGATTTGAGGATCACTCGTGAAAAACTAGATCCTATAGAAGAACAATTAATGATGAGAGAAAGGTCTACAAAAGATCAGTGAAAGATACAAGAATCAATACCACATGTACAACACAATCCCAAGTTTACAAAAGTTTATGATACATTTGCAAAGAAAAAGATAGAAAAAATGTTAACAATGACTACCCTTGAAAGATTATAAATATTTTTTTTTCCTTTGGGCTTTTCTCTATTTTCCCAGTTATACAACAAATACATATTCTTGTTAAAATCAGTAATAAGTTATATATACTATCAATGCTATAAAGTGTTTTACCAATTGTAAGAGCTATGGAAACAAAGCAATGTGGCCCTTGAACAGGTCTCCCTTCCACATTTGTCTTTTTAGCTCTCAACACAGCAATTAGTTGATTATAGAATGTCTAATTTTTTAAATAGAAACAGATGAAGACAGTAAGGAAAATGCTGGATTCTTACAAAAAAAAAACAAACTCAAAATCCTATGTGTCTCCTAGGCAAGTAAATTTTCTTCCCAATAAAATGAGGAGTGTAATAGTATTGCTTTGTATGAATGTAGATTTAAACATTCATTAAGAACCTCCAAATGCCAGCCTGTTTCATAATTTTCTTTTCTCTACTAAGGTGCAGGGAACACTTTCCATATCATTAGTTAATATTTTACAGCACTGTTTTAAATGGATGCATAGTAATTCACTGTATGATTATTATCGCCAATGAGTAGTAGGAGTTTTTTGTTTGATTTGATTTCTGATATAGAAATAGTTAATCTCCCTAGCAACCCTTTGAGCTTAGGTGTTCCAAGTGTAGGACTATAGAATATAATCAATAAACGTAAGCTGTTGTTACTGTCATACTCACGATTACTATTACTACCCAGGTTCCAGTGAGATATCCAAGTTCAATCCAATATTTTAGGTTTTTGAAAATGTTTCTCTGGAAGCCAGGAAAAATGCAGATAGAGGAATATTTTTAAATCTGGCCTCCTTGTTTTCCAAACACCCCCAAGCACTGTGATGAATGGACATTAACATACCAATACATATGTGCTGTTACTGAGCAACTAATTTTCATAAATGCCTGAAAAATTAGAAACCTTCTGGCCAGTAGCCATACACCTTGCTGTAATAAAACAAATGGTTTCCCAAAGAGGCATAGACCCCAAGGCCTGTAGCAAATCCAGGGACCTCGATGGGTCTGTGGGACAAAAGTGGACTGTGGACTAGCAGTGAAAAGAGAGAGGTTCCGCTCTGAATGGAAGCAGAACAGAAGGTTCTCACCTACAGCCTGTGTGCTGGACTAATGGGCACATCTGTCCTGGAACTTACACTGAGCACCTTATGCCAGGCCCTGTGCCTTGTTGTGCTTTCAACAAACTCATGTTTCCTCCTCCCAACGATCCCGTGGTGTTAATATTCCCCAGTCCCATCCCTCAAGATAAGGACTCAGTGAAGTTAAGTGACTTCTTGGAGTCTCACAGCCAGTAAAGGGTATGGCTGGGGCTGCAGCCCACTCTGTTTGCCTGCAAAGTCCAAGACTTCCCATGTTGGTGCTCTGCCCTCTAGTTACTCAACCAGGGTCTTCCTCCCCAACCACTGTGAGTATCAAACAGGCAAGGCCTTGCTCCTCTGGGTGAGTCCCCACAAGGCCTGGGCCACTCAGGCCCAGGGAGGCAGGCGTGCATGCAGCCCCTGCCTGAGGGCGCCTGCAGCCCCTGCCTGAGGGGGGTGGGCTGGCCCACAAGCAGACAGAGTGAGGCATACTGACTGAAAGACTCCAAGAAGTTACCTCCCCTCACTGAGCCAGAGGTCCTGCACCTCTGAGATTGGGTCTTGTCCCTAAGGCACTTAAAAAGAGACCTGAGGCCACAGCTATACCAGGGGCTGTTTGGCTCAAGCCCCAAGGTTCAAAGGAAAGCCACTGGAGTTTCTCTGGATGTGTGGTCTTCTGAAGTGAGTGAGATTTTGTCCCCACCACCTGAGCCTTCAGAAACAAGCCCTGGAAATAAGCTGTCAAACCTTGGGCAACTGGTAAAGATCTGAGCCCAGCCAAAGCCTCTCTGAACTTCTGATTTCAATTGACCCACAGAGGAAGCAAAGGTGCTCTTCTGTGGCTTGCTCTGTTTGAAACATTTTCCCTGTTCCATTTCTAATGTCCTCCCTATCCCCCTCTTCTCCTCCAGCCCCTTCTCCTAGCTAAGGGGCAGAAACCAGGCTGGAAAGACTGGCTGATCCAGGGAGAGGAGCCAGCATGGTGTGGGGCCGGAGCACTGAGAAGCACAGAGATTTACAGGAATGTGCTGTGCAGCTCACAGGAATTCCCCCAACCTCTGAAATGTCCCATTGTTTAACTCATCTCTAAATTAAGGGGGTTGGACTAGATGCTTCTAAAACCCCACCCCTCCAGTAAAGCTCTGTCCTGGAATTTCCTCTATAAGATCTCATCTGTAGTGAGAAGCGATGTTTTCACTCTAGTGGAACAAACAGGCTATGGAGTAAATTGTTTTCTTAGAGCAGCTCAGATGTTTTTTCTGTCCTTTTTTTTTTCTTTTTCTCTCACATGACATTTACCTTCAAAGCCAGACCCAAGCAGGATATCGTGTCTGTTTTGCTCACTACCATAAGCCTAGCTTAAGTGCAAAGGTAGACACTCAATAAATAATTGTTAAATGAATGCTTGCATGCACACATGCATGCCAACCATTCTTTAATGTAACCCTTCTTTAAATGTGGTCACACACATGCCCTGGTCTAGCACACACAGCTGTTTTCCTCACTGTCAGGACCATCATATATCCAAGTCAAAGTAGAGCTGACACACCCAGGCCACCTCAGCCAGGACATCCCTACCCCTCCTACCATCATTCTCACAGACAGGTAAACATTCTAGAAATGTGAGGCAACTCTCCCTCTCTCCCTCCATCACTCCACAATTTATGCCATGGGCAGATGAAGTGCCCTAGGACTGTTTCCCTCATATCAGTTCTCTGCTCAAAAGCCTTCAATAACATACAGAAAGCCAACAGACACATGAAAAGATGCTCAACATCACTCATAATCAGGGAAATGCAAATCAAAACCACAATGAGATAACCTCCCATCTATCATAATGGCTAGTATAAAAAAAGACAAGAATCAACAAGGATGTGGAGAAAAGGGAGTCCTTGTGCACTTACTTGGTAGAAACTGTAAATTAGTACAACTATTATGGAAAACAATATGGAGGATCCTCAAAAAATTAAAAATAGAACTACCATATGATCCAGCAATTGCACTTTTGGGTATTTATCCAAAGAAAGCAAAAACACTAACTCAGAAAGATATATGCACCCCTATGTTCACTGTAGCATCATTTACACTAGTCAATATATGGAAGCAACATGAGTATTGATTGATGGATGAATAAATTGTGGTGTGTGTGTGCGTGCACGCACACACACACACACACATACACACACAATGGAATATCATTCAGCCATAAAAAAGAATGAAATTTTCCCATTTGCAATAACATGGATGGACCCTGAAGACATTATGCTAACTGAAGTAAGTCAAAGAGAGAAAAACAAACACTGTATGAGCTCACCTACATATGGAATCTAAAAACAACAACAACAACTAGGCTTATAGGTACAGAGAACAGATTGATGGTTACCAGAGGCAGGGGGATGGGGAGGAAGGGGGTAGATGACACAGGTGAAGGGAGTCAAAAGCTACAAACTTCCACTTATAAAATAAATAAAATACATCCTGGGGATGTAATGCACAGCATGGCAACTATATTTAATAATACTGTATTGAGGGGGCACCTGGGTGGCTCAGTCAGTTAAGCATCAGACTCTTGGTTTTGGCTCAGGTCATGATCTCATGGTTTGTGGGATCGAGCCCTGACTTGGGCTCTGTGCTAGCGGCATGAAGCCTGCTTGGGATTCTCTTTCTCCCTCTCTCTCTACCTCTTCCCTGCACGTGCCCTCTCTCTCTCTCTCAAAACAAATATAAACATTAAAAAAATTAATGTATTGCATATTTGAAAGTTGCTAAGAGAATGGATCTTAAAAGTTCTCATCAAAGAAAAAAATCTGTTACTATGTGTGGTGATGGACATTAACTAGACTTACTGTGGTAATCATTTCATAATATCTACAAGTATCAAGTAATCGTGTTGTGTACCTGAAACTAATATAATGTTGTATACCAAATGATCTGTCTATCTTTTAAAGTTTATTTATTTTTGAGAGAGCACAAGCAGGGGAGGATCGGGGGGGAGGGGACAGAGGATCTGAAGGTGCCGAAAGCAGAGAGCCCAACGCAGGGCTTGAACTCATGAACCAACTCACCAACCATGAGATCATGACCTGAGCCAAAGTCAGACACATAACCAACTGAGCTGCCCAGGCGCCCCAGTTATATCTCAATTTTTAAAAAGCCTTAGTAGCTCCCCATTACTTAGAGAATCATGCAAAACTCCTCAGCCCCGTGCCCAAGACCTCCCAACCAAGCTCCTGCTCCTCACCTCCAAGAAACCCCCACTTCAGCCCAGACCTGCCATCCTTGCACTGTTGCTCACACCCCACCCTCCTCTTCTCCCAGCGCACCTCCGTCCCGCTGGCTGCTCCCCTTCAGACTTCCTCTGCCTCTTATTTCCTGTATCCCTATTTATCCCTCACCACCTCCTGTTTTATCTCCCCAAGCAAGAATGAGTGACTTCAACCAGATGACTAACTAGACAAGGAGAGTGTCATCCTGGCCTCTTCTCTGTGTCCCCCAGTACCCAGCATATGCTGCATGCACAGCATAAATACTGACCAGTTAACTCTCATCCTGCCCAACCCAGACATGCCCACTTCTTGCCCACCACCAATGCCAAACCACACAGCAACAGTGCCAAACTGCCCAGTGCCAAACCCTGCTCTAAAATCATCAGCGGCTAGTGAAAAGCAAAGTTTGAGGGTAGACAGACCTGGGATCAACTCCTGGCTCTACCAATTCCTAGCTGGGCAACCTAAGCAAGTTACTCAACCTCCGAGCCTTGGTAGCCTTGCCTACAAAATGATGTAGAGTCTTTCCTTCATCTTCAGACTGCAGTGAGGATGGAACAAGATAGTATAAGGTGCTAGCACCCAGTAGATGTAAGGCAAAGCTTCCCCCGCCCCTTTGCCACCCCAACAAAAACACACCAGCTCAGATGTTGTGCATGAAAACCGGTTGGACAGCAAACACACCTCATCTCCCCTCACCTCCAGCTGGCTCCCTAAGACAGAGGAAACAAAGCCTGAATGTACTCTGGATCCCCCCAAGCAGGGAGGTCTCTGGAAGAGGTCTTTGTTAGCACAACTTTAGTTTAAAAGCTTCTTTATGAGCCAGACACACTGTTTCTTTTTATAAGAGGGAGAATCAGCCTATAGCTTAATATCACTTAATGGTGATAACAAGGCCTTTTGTTCACATCCCTCAATTAAATTCTGCAGTAATTAGTGGCCACCTACTCCTGTTGCTTAAGGGAAGCACGGCAGCAAGAACAAGGCATGGTCCTTGTTCATACAGACTCAGACACAAAACAGTTATCAAGTGACATAAGACAGAAAGTCATACACAGGGAAAAAGAGCAAACCTAACCTCAATGGGTTTCTGAATCATGGAAAATAACGCCAAAGGGGTAGCAGGCTAAGTGCTGCACATATGTTCTATTCTTTCATGTGATAGATATATCTCTCCGTGTTCAGATGCCGGCAGCTTCGTTTTACGGTTGCGTGTCTCTGTAACTTAGTTATCTGATGACTCATTCATGGACAGTTAGGTTGTTTTCAATTTCTTAGTTTTATAAACAAGGCTGCAAGTGGCCATTCCTGTACATAATCCTCTGCAATTTGTCTATTTACTACCCTGGAAAGATGGAGCCATAGCAATGGAAATGCTAGGTGTCTGTACTTTTGATGATCTCAATAAGCAATGAAACTATCCTGTGTGCACAGAGAGGGTTTTAACCTTTCCCAGAACACACACATATAAATACACATACACATGTACATACATAAATGTGCCTTGTGTCCTCCTCCGTGCCCGCACCTCAGCCTCAGTTCAGGCCTGCATCATCTCTCACTTAGACTGTCATGGGAGATCATGGTCAGGGCAGCCAGCAGGTTTCCCTGCACACAGCCACCAGAATGAGATTTGCAAAATACCATCCTGATTCTGCACCCTCACGTCATTCTGCCCCCAACCCTGATACCATCAGGGCACAGTCTCAACCCTTAGTCCATCTCCAGTCTGATCTGTAGGTGGCCTCTTCCCCCACATGCCCACAACCCCACCTTCACCCCTGGGCACGTGTCTACAGTGCCAAGCCGTGTTGGCCTCCATCTCGTGCCCCCTCCCCTGCTGACCTCTGCCCCACTCAAGTGTCACCTCTTCTGGAAAGCCTCCCCTGACCTTCCAGAGTTAAGAATCATCATACCTTCTACATGCTTCTATCAAAGCACTTGCCAGATGGTCATGTTCATGATGGCTATCCACTCACACACTTTCCCCACCTTGACCTCCATCTCTAAGCTCCAGGAGCAAGGAGTTCATATTCTGTCTATCCTTAGGGGCCTGGCTCCAGGACACAGCAGGTCCAGCAAAAGTTAACTGAATGAGTGAACAAATATGAATACCCAGGAACACAAGGCCTTTAGCTCCTAAAAACCACTCTGAGAATGAGGCAAAGCAAGATGGTTATTCCCATTTTACAGATATGAAATCTAAGACACAGCTTGCTCAAGGTCACATAATCAACGACAGAACCAGGATAAAGCCCCAGCTCTCCTGACTGTTGAGCACCATAACCAGAGAACCGAGGGGACATGAACACATCAACAAGGCTTCCGAAGTGAAATCTCCCACTCTTTGTTTCCCTTGCTCTTTCTAAGGCACTTCACCAGTTTCATTGTTTCAATGAGAGGTACCTGCAAGATATACCACCCTTCTTGACCAGAAATGGGTTATCTGGCTAATTTCAAGTCAGAGCAATTCGCTTTGGTCCATAAAGATTTCTCCTCATTTGGTTACCAAGTGGCCCATCCACTGACAGGTAAATCCATCCATAAGCAAGCAGGTCTGTATACACAGGGTCTGTACATATTGTGAGTCTATCCTGTGTCTGTTACATCGCTGTCACCATAAGGAATGGCCCCATTGAGGAGCACAGTCACTGGCTGAGAAGAAAGGGGTCCTGCCATGGACAGACTGGAATGAGGCAAATAGTTCCTGGCCCACAGCAATGGCCAAAGGCCCCAGGAAGTGCTAAGCAGGACAAGGAACCCCCGTTTAGACCTCCCTGATCCACTGAACATCTCCAATTCCTCTTTCCCCCAAAGAAAACTGGTCCAGTGTTGGGCCTAGAAAGAGAAATACTCCAAACGGAAAAAACGGTACATCAGACCTGTGGAAAGAATTATAAGAACAGCTGACATCCGTTGACACTCACAGTATGTCAGCCATTATTCTAAAAACTTAATGTGGATTAACTCCTCCCCACAAACCTATGAAGCAGGCACTATGAGTAGGGCATCTCTAGGGCCACACAGTTAGTGGCGGAGGGGACAGAGCCAGCCCCCTATAGTCAGACTGGCCAGCGGGCTCTCTCACAGGCTGGGTCCACCATCCAGGGAATCCCCAAACTCTCCCCAGTCCAGTCTACTTCCCCAGATCCCCAGCCACCACCCACAGGGCATCCTTGGCAGAAGGCAGAATATACACAAAGGCATAGAGGATGAAAGCCAAGGAGACATCAGAGAAGAACAAGCCATCCTTTGAAGTAGCATTATGTTTTTGTTTGGTTTGGTTTAGCAGAGTAGGGGGGAAAAGAAAAGCAAGATAGGGCCAATTAAAAGGAACAAGCTTCCAGTTATAAAATAGATAGCACACAGGGATATAATGTCCAGCATAGGCAATACAGTCAATAATACTATAATATTTTGTATGGCAACAGATGGTAACTGCAGGGACCATTTTATAATGTATGTAAATATCAATTAACACAATACTGCATGTCAATTACTTTTCAATAAATAAATAATAAAATAAAGATAGGCCCAATTGATGAAGGGTCTTACAGTAGACTTTGGACTTACTGTAAATGAGCAGAGGTATACCAAGTGTGCAGTACTTAGCACACAGTAGGCCTCCAATAAGCAGAAATTCCTTCCTCCTTATGCAGAGTGGTCAAAGGGGACTCACTGAGGCTTTCTAAGCCAAGAAGTGACAAGATCAAATTTGCATTTTAGAATATTGCTGTCTCTCTTGTAGTCTCAGATAAAACTCTCACAGGATAAAATGTAATATTAATGATGATCAGCACATAATATTAAAATGACATAATGGTAAATGTACTTATTGGGTATTTATTGTGTGCCAGGTATTATCCATTATCCACAACACTTGATATTATTAAATTCAAATAATTCTCATAATAGTCCTGTGAGTCAGGCACTATTCTTATCCCCATTTTGCAGATGAGGAAACTGAAGTCCAGAGAGGTTAAGCTGGGAAGTGTTACCCCAGTCAGTCTGACTTCAGACCCAGTGTTCCTAAGCACCAGACAATCCCAGTCCCAGGGGAGGAGAGCTTCCTGGAGGACCTGCTAGCCTCTGCCCTGCAATGACACCCAGACCAGGTTACAGGTAAGTCTCCAGCCGCCTCCAGCCCTCATGCCCAGTCCTCCTCTCTCTTCCCATTACCAAGTCAGCTGAGGGCAAACCACCCCCAGGCTGGAAACACCATTTCCCCCCCCAGAGGCTACTAATATTAAGGGGAAAAGGCCCTGCAATAACAACCCAGCTCTTGAGTTGCAAAGAGAAAATGAACGAACGAGGAGGAGTGGGCCACCAGTTCCTTGCAGATTTCAGGGTGGAAAGTGTTCAATTAAAATGCATTCTGCTGGAGCTCAGCGGCAGCATTTCAACAGAGCCACCATTGTCTCCGTCTAAACTGCTGCTGCCCACAGCCCGACAAGCAGCAACGAAACAGGCTGTCGTCATGGAACCGGAATGTGGGGTCCTGGCCCTCCCAACAGCACCAGAAACGCCGCTCTGTTTACCCATGTCGCCCCTATTTAAAAACAAAACAAAAAGCCCCACTCCACCATCAGCCCTCCAGCATCCAAGACACCAAGGAAGGACAGACAGTGGTGGGGAGGACACTCCATATGCTGGCAGCATGAGGCGGGTATGCCAGAAGATTCCCAAGTTGCTGGCCAGGCTGGGAGAGACAGGCCTCCCCCAGACTGCTAGAAAAGTACTTTGGGGAATATATAAAAATCAGATACAAACAGCTATCTGCATGGGGCATAAAGAGAAACTGCCAAGCCCTGGGGTCCCAGGCCCCTACAGAAAATGTTTATGGCCAAAGAATCTGGAATGTTTGGCCAAGGGCTTGGAGTCCAGACACTGGTCATGCTGACTCCCTGCATAAATGAGACACCCTACAGGGCAGAGACAGGCCTGCGTGTCCAGTGTCCAGCCAACTTTGGGACAGAGACAAACTGAGGCTGACCAGCCATGGCTACAGCATCCTGGCCTCCGCCTCAACCCATGAAAGTGCTAATCAAAAGGCAGGGGTCCAGAACCAGGCCACCCAGTGTGTTGAACTCAGAAACAGGGTGTCCAAGGCAACTAGCACATTCAGGGTACTGACTTGTCCCCATCTCCACCCTGCAGAGGTCTGAAGGACAGGTTTAAGCAGCAACCCAAGGCCACAGCAGAAAGGAGAGTCAGAGGTACTCAGAAACCCATTTATCAGTTCTAGAAGAACGATAAACCTGTGGGTCCCCCAAAAACCCATCCTCCCAGGTAGTCCTCAAACCTCAGGTCCCTGACTCTTGGCAGGTCACAGGTGGCCCTTCACACTCTGACTTGACCTCTCAGGCATCACCTCCCTCACAGTACCCAGTACCCTACATGCATGCATGCGCGCGCACACACACACACACACACACACACACTCTCTCTCTCTCTCTCTCTCTCTCTCTCTCTCTCCCTCTCTCTCTCTCTGTCTGTCTCTCTCCCTCTCCCTTTCCCTCCCTCCACCTCTCTCTGCCCATCTCTTCCTCTCTCCCTCTTCCTACTTCTCCCTCCCTCTCCCTCTCTTCCCTTCTCCCCGCCCACCCCTTACAGTGATATTGAACTACCTAGAATTCCTGAACTCTACATACTATTTAAAGACACCATCTTACCTTCTGCCTCAAAGGCTTTTCTTCTCTTCCTGATCGGCCTAACTCTTCACCCTGCAGGACCCCACTCCTGCACCATGTACTCTACAAAGCTTTCCTTGACCTCCCCGACCAGTTGGTCCCTCAGAACTGCACAGAAGCCTCATGGGAAACTAGTAAACTTTTGCCTAATGGAGGGTGGGTAGGGGATAGAAGCTGGGGCAAGACGAACCATAACTCACTTCCTATATCCCAGAACTAAAGGCAAAGGAGGAAGTCAGAGCAGAAGAGATTTCAATTTCCAAATGGAACTCCCAACAATAAGGATGTGGTAACTCATGGAGGGGCTGCCTCGTCTGGTGGTACACTCCTCCTGTTATCCAAAGTAATCGATTAGAAGCAGTCTGATCAGCAATGCTGCCAAAGGCCTTTCTGAAGTGAGCCAGTAAACTGCATCAGAGACATCAGGAACCCAGACCTTTCCATAAAAGCCTGAGATTCTGGGGGGTGGAGGCAGGGAGAAGATGCTCATGGTGAAGTCCTGGGAGGAAGGGAGCAGCTCTGGGTGCTGAGAATCCTCCTGAGAATCCTAGACCACCAGAGGGGTGGAGAAGACAGACATTCCAGGGGCAGCTGGCTTGTCATTACCTACAGTGGGCCATGCAACTGACTAGCAGCTCCCGAGGGCCAGGCCAGGCTCTCCAGTCTAGGCTTACAGAGCCCAGGACTTTTCTCCTGTCCCCTCACCTGCACCTGTGCCACCACCATGCCTCACCATGACTATTGAACAGAAGATCAAGGGAAAAAACCACCAAAGATTCAGACATCTTCTCCCTCCTCATTCCCAAGCCCAGGACCCATTGCTCTCCTTGTCAGGTAGAAAGCATCCTGAATGCTGCAGCTCCTCCAAGGGCACAAGGTAGATGGGATGAGCGCCCAGGCCAGGACCAGCAAGCATGCAGGTCAATCTTTAATAACATTATCATCAAGATCAACACTACCACTTAATGAAGGCTTATTCCATTCCAGGCCCTGTGCTGAGCACACTACTTGTCTCTGATGTGTCTATTCTCTGCACAACAACCAGAATTATCCTTCTCCTGGACCAAAAGACACATCATGTCACTCCTTCGTTCAAAAACTTCCAAGTGAGGAGTACCACCTAACTCAGTCCCTTTGAAAGTCCCTTCAAAGGTCTGCAAACCACTCTATACACACACACACACACACACACACACACACACACACACACACACACACCTCTAACTTCAGCTCCCTACTCCCTTAGTCCTGGCCACACTGGCCTCCTTACTATTCTTTCAACGTGCCAAGTCCACCCTAGCCTCAGGGCTTCTGCATTTGCTGTTACCTGTTCATGGAATGCCTTGCCCCCAGATGTCCACATGCCCGATCGCATCTCTACTCAAACGTTATCTCTGCAGAGGGGCCTCCTCTGACCATTCTGCTTCTCCACCAAGCCTGCTCTTCCAGTGTTCCTCGCCTCTTTGCCTTCTTTTCCTCCACTGCCATCCTTTGATACTATGTATTTTAACCACTTTGTTTCCAGTCTTTCCCCCACTGAGATGTAAGCTTCACTAGGGCAGATACTTTGGTAGACTTTGTTCACCATCCCATCACCAGCGTCTAGAACAATGACTGGCACACAGTAGGAACTCAATAAATAATCATTCATGAATGAGTACATGAACGCCCCTACAAAGGAGATGTTCTTACCAGCCCCTTATTATAGATGACAAAAACTGAAGCTCAAGGAGAGTTGACTCACTTGTCCAAGGTCACCCAGATACCAAGGGACAGAGATGGGATTAAATTCCAGGCCTATCTGAAACCCATCTTAATTCTGTGGTGCCACCAAAGGGGAGGGTCTGGTCATCCTACACCCCACCTGTCCTCCTGTTCCTCCATCTGGGCTCCTCAAAGCAGATGCCTCTGCTTCCTTCATCAAAAATGTCCAGCACCTGGCTCAGGGCTGGTACACAGCAGGTGCCCACCAGATGTTTCTGAAAAAATAGACTCACCTCTAGGCACTCAGTCTCTCCTTACGTTAAAAAATTTTTTAAATGTTTATTTGTTTACTTTGAGAGCGCGCGCACACACACACGCATGCATGCATGCGAGAGTGGGGGAGGGGCAAAGAGGGAGAGAGAATCCCAAGCAGGTTCAGCACTGTAAGGGCAGAGCCCAATGACTGGGGTGCGGAGCTCGATCCCATGAACCCATAAGATCATGACCTGCACTGAAATCAAGAGTCAGACGCTTAACCAACTGAGCCACCTGAGGAGCCCCTCTCCTTACATTTTTCTTTCTTTCTGCACCACTTCACATGTTGCTCTTCATTTTGCTGAATATGAGGAAGGCCAGGAATTCTGAGTACACAAAACTGAACTAGAGATCGACCCTGCCTTCAAGAAATCAATAACCATGTGAGGGAGAAAGAGAAGATGTAGACACAAAAAGGTGTAATATGAAGCAGGATGGTCATGTGAGCAGCACACACAGTGCCAGGGGTGCAAGGGGGAAGGCGACGCTGCTGCACACAGGCAGTGAGACATGCACACCCTAGAGCTGGGCTGGAGAGGACAAGGAAGTGGGAAACCTGCTCGTTCATTCAACATTAACTTCTACGATTTTCTTTGCCAGACATTGTGCAAAGTGCTAGGGACAGAGAGATGAATGAATAAAACATCAGGAGAACTCACAGGCTCACGTGGGAGAGATGGAAACATTAATATAAACTAAGGAGATACATGGCAAAAGAAGATGTTAGGCTGTAAGCTCCATGAGCACAGGCACTTTCATTTTGCTCACTGCTACACTCCCCAGCACTTATATAACGCCATTACATAGTTGCTGAATAAATCAATGAAAGCACCAATGAAGGGATATCACAGGTGGAGGAGGGTGGTCAGGGAAGACTTCCTGAGGTAATGTCTGCACCTTAAGGATGCACAGGAGCTATCTGGATGGCATGGGGGCATTGCTGGGGATGGAAACTGCAAAAACAAAGGCAGAGACCCAGGAGAGTGCTATAAGCAATGTGATGTTAAGTTGCGTTCAGGCCAAGATGAACAGTAGGGATCACATCTCTACTCAAATGTTACCTCTGCATAGAGGCCTCCTCTGACCATTCTACTCTCCCACAAAGCCTGTTCTTCCAGTGTTCCTCGCCTCTTTGCAAACCAATGGAGAGAAGCCCCAATTTAGGAACACCTAGGATGGCTCTGATCAGGAGGCACATTAGGATGCAGTCTTTGGTTCCCTAGAGGGAAGACTGGACGGAGTCCTGACTACCTTCAGGACCAACTGCACCAGCCCAAGTGTGAGCTGGTGAGGGCAGGGCCTTTAGTCGGCACCAGAGAGCACCTGGTTCACAGGGGTCACAGGTGCCAGACCTCACTGAGAAGGGAGACACCAAGACGAACCACAGCACACTTGTGAGCATGCAGGAGAAGTGTACTCTACAAAACTGCTTGGGGGAGATAGAAGTAGAACCATGTCTCACACCTTGTACACAATCACCAAAGCAGTGACTGGCTGGGGGCAAGGAGGAAGTCCAGAGAGAGAACCAGAGAAAGTGCTATGTATTTCACTTTCACTTTGATCACATCAGAACCGGGGAGAACACACCCTGGCCTAGCAGTGGAGAAATCTGGCTGGAGTCCCAGCTATTACCAATGACCTGTGTGACCTTGGGCAAGTTACCTCACCCCTGGGGCTCAGCTTCCCCATCTATAAACCAGAGTTGCCATCACAAGCCCCATCCTATCCCACCCCTAACAGCATCCTGGAAAAGCTCCAATCAGATAGGTACCAGCTCTGCATGACTCTACAAAGCACCTACTGTGTGCTCTTCCTGTACCAGAGGGGAGGCAGAAAAAGGACATGCCCAGCCCCTGCCCCCAGGGAACATTTTAACAAGAGGCCCTGGAAGGCAGTGCAGGACTCTGGGACATTCTCTGGCCAGTCTGACTGCCCAGCCCAGGGAGGGGGAGAGGAAGTGGTGAGCTGTTTTACAATCCATCAAATTAATTGCCCCAAATGGGAAATTTACAGGCCTCCTACAGCCTCCTGTGTATCCCATAATCTCCCATGGCCCTAATCTGAGAAAGAATGTGTGAGCTGTAATCTTCCCAGCCCACTGTGCTCAGGGGAAATGCCTCGGACAAACCTCAGTTTCTACCAGTAGTCACCCCTAACCAAAGCCCCCAGACAGTGGCCCTCCAGTGCCTGACTCCACCCACCTCCACCCACCAGTATCCAACCCAGCAGACCTTGGCCTAGACTCTGGCCTCAGCCAGAAGACCTGCCCAACCAGCCCCTTTGGTAAATACAACTTTGTTCTCCTTTTCTCTCTTAAGGGTAACAGCCTGCCAGGAGGTAGAACCAGGAAAAATGGAGTCTGGGCAGAGTTGTCCATTGAGCCCAGTGAAAACAGCCCCCAGGTGAGGTATCGGGTGTTGGGTTCCAGCCTCAACTTACCCTATACTGGCCAAGAAACCCTCTTCCCATCTCAGGCCTCACCTTCCTCTGAGAAATGTAGAAAATATAAAAAGTCTCCCAGGAATTTCTTTCCCAAGTTTCACCAGCAAACTGCAGTAAACCTGGATCTCTTTCAACTACCAGAGAGCTTCAAGCTCTATTGTCAGGAAGGGAAAAGTCTTCCAGCTGGCAAGCAACACCCCACCCCAGCATCTGGTTCTCTCCCTCCATATCATTTGTACTCAGTTGCCTGTGCCTCCTCTAGGCCTTGCCCCCTCCCCACATAATGTCTACACCCCACTCAAATGTTACCTCTCCCATGAAGCCCTCCTGGATCTCTTCCTTCTTAATACCTGTTCCATTTTCTCCTGCTTCCTCCACTCAACAGGTCTCAAGGGCAGGGGACTCTCTTATTCATCGCCAGCAGTGGGGAGCTTACTTTATCACAGAATATTTCAGAGGGCTCTGCACAAACCTGGAGCCAGTTCTCTAAAGCATCTGCGCCTAACAAGTCCTCAATACCATTGGGTGAAGTTTCCTAGACACCGTTCAGAAAGCCAAGCTCCTTGAAATTGATTATGCTCCTGGTGACCAGAGCAACACCTGGTAATGTCCAGTGTTTGAACCCTCTCTTCTTGACAAAGAGCTTACTCACTCACTACCTTACAACAATCCAGCAGGAGAGGAACTGATGTGATCTTCTCTTACAGAGATAGCAAACATGCTGTTGAAGGTCACACAGCTGTAAAGGGCTGAGCTAGGATTCAAACCCAGGTCTTCTCATTCCAAACCTAACCCTGTGTCCTAACCCTGCACACCCGAAGGTGCACTTGCAGTCCTAGAGCCCGCTGAGATCTGGGTTTGGGACAGACCTAATCTAAATCCCGTCACTCTGTACCCACTCCTGGGAGCCACCCCCAGAGCAGCAGAGACAGAGCCACAGTCAGGGATTCTGGGAGGAGGAAGGGTAGAGAGCATTCACTCCACACTCTCCACTGCCTCCATCTGTGCATGATTACCTCTGGCGACAGTGAACTCACTACATACAGAGATATTTTAGAAGGTTCTGCTGTAAACCCAGGGCCAAAACCTTTCTCCTTGTAGCTTTCCCAGAGAATAAGGCTCTTCTATGTGGCAGCCCTTCAGATATTTGCAACCAGCTCTCATTTTCTTGTAGGTCTCCTCTTCCCCACATGAAATCCCATAGTTCCTTCAGCTGTTCCTCAGGAGACAAGGTTTCCAGTGCCCATTAGTCATCCCCTCAGAAGAACTTCAACTGGTCACATCCCTCTTAGAAAGATAATCCCACAATAGGCCCCCATACCCTGTGATCTTCAAGAGCAGAGAAGCACCATCACCTACCATGTTCTGAGCACTATACTTCCATTAATGCAGCCTAAAACAAAGTTAGCATTCTGGATGGTCACATCACCCGGTTGACTCCTATGGAGTTCATGGTCAGCAAACTCCTTTTTCCCAGAGCTGCATCTCCCAGAGGGCACTAGCCATGCAGGAGCATGAATGAAACTCATTCTCCTCAGCTGGATAGAGCAGAAAGTACAGAAACTTTGGAGTCAGACCTGGGTTGGAACCCTAGTTCTGCCACTTATTTACTGAGCAACTCAGGCAAATCATTTATTCTCTCCAAGTTTTAATTTCCTCAAGTACAAAATGGGGAAAATTTTTTCCTCACTAGGCTGAGCTGAGGAATAAATGAGACAAAGTATATAAACGCCTAGCCCAGACCAAGAACTGCCACGGTCAAAATGCTAAGTGGTTGAGTTAGGATAAGAGTCAAACTCAAGTCTGCCAACCCAAAGCTTTGTAGCCTTAGGCACCACGCTACAGCCACAGGCTGTTTTCTTGTCCCACAGCCCTGACCCATTGAAGATCATCTTTAGTTTGTTTCTCCCTGCGCTGGACTGTGAATTCCTTGAAGACATCTTTGTCTTTCTTTATAGCCCCAGAATCTGGCATGGTGTCAGACTAGGTACAGAGTAGGAGCTAATAAATGCTGATGAGCGAATGACTGTATGAACAAGTTAATTAAACTGGTATCAAGGTAGGCACCCCTTTTGCCCTCTTTCAGCAGCTCCAACTCTACCAGCACAAGCATCTGGGTAGCAAGAAGCATTTACCTCATAAGGGCTTACCATACTGAATCAGGCCAGCACTAACCCCCATGCCCAGATAAGGAAGCCCATTTCATAGTCCCCAGTTCTTTCTTTGGGCTCTTTCCCTCCCAAGACATGGCAATGTTCTGCCTTCCCCAACCATAAGACTTCCAACATTGGTAAGGTTTGCTCTAATCTGCTCCTAGAGCCTGGCTGAGCTGCACATAGCCAGATGAGCACTGTCTGGGATGGTCCCTGGTGCCCCCAAGATGCCTAAGTCCTATGTGGGGGAGAGCTGATGCCAGGGTTTCTCCAGCCCCAGTTCTCTGGGGCTTTATTAAAAACATCATTCCCTGGTTTCCAGGTAATTAATAATAAGAAAAAGAAAAATACATCTATTCATATTCAGCACGCTGTCTCAAAACTATCCAAGCTACACCAGATAGAGCACTCCTGTCTCATCATCTGTGCCACAGCCAGATGACACACTGTCCCCATGACCCAAATACTAATGGTCCTTAACAGCCTGGTGGTGACTTCCCCTTTAGAGCCCTTCCCAATTTTTCCTAAGGTTCTGAAGTCAGTGAGAGTCTTGGTCCATCACTTCTGAGCCTTAATTTCCTCATCCCATCAAATGGGCATACAATTGTGAACCTCAAGGTTGAGACATGGTTAAGTGTGAGATAGCTACATAAATACTATGCCTGTGTACTGCACACAATAGGTGTTCACTCAACCTTCATTTCTTTTCTTCTGTTCTATTACACCCTCAGCTCTGAATCACATTGTTGTCCTGGGCATGGCTCAAATCCAACTCTGCATGAAAACCTCAAGGTATTGGATGGTATCTCCTCTGGCCACCACAAGTATCTGTATGGCTTTGAGAACTCAATGAGCATTCAAATACCCCTGATGGTTAGCTGGTAAGCCAACACATTTTAATTTGCTGTGGTTATTGTGGATAAGCATGATAGAATATATTTATTTTCAGGGGCGCCCGGGTGTCTCAGCCAGTTAAGCGACCAACTTCAGCTCAGGTTATGATCTCAAGGTTTGTGGGTTCCAGCCCCTGCGTCGGGCTCTGTGCTGACAGCTTGGAGCCTGCAGCCTGCTTTGGATTCTGTGTCTCCCTCTCTTTCTACCCCTCCCCCACTCGTGCCCTGTCTCTCTTTCAAAAATAAACATTAAAAAAAATTTTTTTAAGGGGCATCTGGGTAGCTCAGTCAGTTAAGGGTCTAACTCTTGGTTTTGGCTGAGCGCATGATCTCGCAGTGCGTAGGTTCTAGCTCCACATTGGGCTGTGCTAACCGTGTGGAGCCTCCTTGGGATTCTCTCTCTCACTCTCTATCCCTATCCCGCTCATGTGTTCTCTCTCAAAGTAAATAAACTTTTAAAAAAATTAAAAAAAAAAAAAAAGAGTACAGCGAGTGCAAAGGCCCAAAGGCTGTTTATGCTCACATGTTTGAGGAATAGCAAGGAGGCCAACATGGTTAGAGCAGAGCAGCAGGAGTGCAGGAAGGAATGAGGTCATAGAGGTAGCGGGGTGGGAACAGATGACACAGAGCCTCAAGGGCCACTGTGAGGACCTGGATTCTGCTGTGTGTAAGATGGGAGCCCGTAGGTGGTTTGAGAGGGTGATATAATCCAAATTCCACTGTAGAACAGTCTCTGGCTGCTGTACTGGGGGAGGTGGACAAAAGCCCAGGGACAAGTCAGGAGGGCATTGCAACACGACAGTGGTGCAGACTAAGGTGGTAATAGGTCATGGGTGCAATCTGATTCTAGATATCTTTCAAAGTAGAGATGGCAGGATTTTAAAAGATTCCTGGAGGGGCGCCTGGGTGGCTCAGTTGGTTAAGCATCCAACTTCAGCTCAGGTCATGACCTCACGCTTTGTGAGCTTGAGCCCCACATTGGGCACCGTGCTGACGGCTCAGAGCCTGGAGCCTGCTTCAGATTCTGTGTCTCCCTCTCTCTCTGCCCCTCCCCTGCTTGCTCTCTGTCTCTCTCTCAAAAATAAGTAAAAATAAAACATTAAAAAAAAGTTCCCTGGAAATGTGCCTGATGCCAATTAGTCTTGGGCATTACCAGCTGCTTGTACTGAGTAAACCAAAAGACAAACTGAATTTGGTCTCCAGAGCCCCCAGCGTAGGCATACACATGGGGAACCTGCACCACTGCAGAGCTGTGACTCTGGGTTTGTGTGTGAAGAGAGGGGTCTCTCCCCACAGGACTCACCACCTTTCACCCCTTGCCCCTAGCCCCTCACCTTCCCCTCCGGCCTCTGAAGGGCTGGGTGGCTCATGGGCAAACTGCTCCTGGCTTCTCAAGGTGGAAGGAGAGCAACTTCACAAGGAAGCCAGTGAGGCAGTTTGGTGATCTGGGTCCACATTCTAGATCCAGCACCTCCTGCTGTGTAACTCTGGGTAAGTCACTTGAGTCTGGGTCTCAGAGCCACATGTGCAAATGAGAATGATTTAAATCAGGTTTAAATGAGTACTACACAAAAGCTGGCCAACAGCCGAATCAGAATACACCAACCACTCCTAGTTGTGTGACCTTGCACGTAGAGTCTGTCTGGGCCTCCGGGTTGTCATCTATAAAATGAGGGGGGGGGGGGGGTGCCTGGGTGGCTCAGTCGGTTGAGCATCTGACTTCAACTTCAGCTCAGGTCAGGAGCTCATGGTTCATGAGTTGGAGCCCCACATGGGGCTCACTGCTGTCAGGCTGTCAGCACACAGAGCCGCTTCTGATCCTCTGTCTCCCTCTCTCTCTCTCTCAAAAATAAAAACATTTTTTAAAAATAAAAAATAAATTTAAAAAAATGAGGGGAATAATACCCCTTTGGGGCTACCACGAAGATTAAAGCAAATGATGTGTGAAAAATGTTGGTGATATTTGATCTGATTCTATTGAACCTCTTCCATGCCATCACCTCGCCCCGCCCCACCCTTCCTACCTGCCCACTAGGAGAGGAAGCTGAGCCATCAGGAAGACCCCCAGCTCACACTCTTCCCTCCTGTCAGGCTCAGTACCAGAAGCCCACTCCTACAGGCCGAGCAAGATTTCCCAGCCATCTTACACATGGCCTCAGGCTCCAGCTCACTAGAAACAACCAGCACCTATGGGTCCTCTGTGGCAGCTTCTGCTGCCTCATATCCAGGGGATCTCTCTGCTGGTGGCACCGGCCTCACAGGGCCATCATGAAGGGTCAGCAAGCACACAGAAGGTGCTGAATAAGTGGTGGTTACATAATTACAGAAACAAGCATGAGGCACCCCCTAACATCAGATTGCAAACCAAAAACACCATGAGGCGCAATGGCTAGAGAGCTCCGGTTCACAAGCAAGCACATGCCATCTTCACAGTTTGTCGGACTCACAACCCCAGGATATTTTAATTTTTTTCATTTTTACTTTATTTTTGAGAGAGAGAGAGAGAGAGAGAGAGATCATGAGCAGGGGAGGGGCAGAGAATGAGGGAGACACAAAATCCAAAGTAGGCTTCAGGCTCTGAGCTGTCAGCACAGAGCCTGATGCAGGGCTCAAACTCATGGACTGCGAGATCATGACCTGAGCCTAAGTTGTTGCTCAATCGACTGAACTACCCAGGCACACCACAACCCCAGGATATGTTTAAAAGTCCTGCACAAGGACCTTCAGCAGATCCTGCATGGAAATTATCTGCTACAGAAATAAGTCCTAAAGGCCTCAGAGAAATCAGACAGACCAAAGGAAAATAAGGCAGTGGGCCTAAGAAAGTGAAAGCCACCACTTTTACTTTTTCCCATTATCTCTGGGTGGCATTTAGGGAAGTCAGGAATCAGGGTGGGGAGATAAGGGAGGGGAAGGGTGTTACTATCTGTCAGATAATTGTGTCTATGAGAAATTATGACACTTTATAAGGAACAAAAACCTATATAAAGAGTTTTTCCTCCAAGTCTTCTTCAATCGGACTTGCTAAATACATAGGTTCTACTAACTTGACTCTAGCTTCTTCCCCTTACTGCCCCTTACAGCACCCCCACGCCCACCCCTTTCCCCCAGAAGACTGAGTATGCAGCCTGGGAACCAGACTTCCCGTAAGCTGGGTGGGGCTGAGGTCACCCATGACAGGGCTTCTGCACGTTGCCCAGAGCTGAGGAGGGACCAGATAAGCAGTGCAAGGGTGAGGGTGACTCTTGCCCTTCCAGGGGGTCAGGTTTTAACTAGGTCACCCCTCAGAGACTCACACCACCCACTCTTTATCTCTCTTTCTATTTTAAGGCAGGAGTGCTGCCAGGCAGTGGTATGGGTTACCTGCCTTCTCTTCTTTTGGAGGCCAACCCCTCACCTGCTGGGTGGGATCCCTCAGAGGCTCCAACCTACTTTCTCCAGCCCCACCACAGCGGATGCCCAGCACCCCCAGTATATCCCACCCTCCTGCCCCACAACCATGGTGGGGCCCTAGTCACACCCCTGCTTATACCCTGGATCCACACTGTCCTCAGGACAAAGCCCCAGCTCCTCTGAGCAGCCTTTTCTGCACCTCCTTTCTCCCCCTCTCATGTCTTGAACATGTCATGTTCTCTTACATCTCTGCTCATGCTGCTTCTCCTCTCCCTTGAATGTCAGACTCTCTCTTGTCAACAAATCCCTGCTTGTTTTTCAAGGTCTAGCACAGGCTCCCCTTCCCCACCAGAAAGTCTTCCCTGGCCACCCCTCCTCTGTGCCCCTCCAGTCCCCATGCTTTTCTTATCAAATCATTTGTACAGTAACTTCTAACCATTGTTCCCACCAGAGATCAGGCTCCCAGGTTCCTGGAGGACACCAATGGCACTTGGATTCATTAATTGAATGCTTACTATGTACCAGATACCTTCTGACACCCAGCAATATAGCAGTGAACACAACAGAAAATTCCTGCCCTCATTGAGGTCATATTCTACTGATAATAATAGCCAACACAGGATAATACTTTCTACGTTCAAGACTATTCCGACTACTTTACATGAACTTACTTAATCTCCAACACAATTATTATCATCTCCACTTTATAGACGAGGAAACCGACACTCCAGATTACATAACTTGCTCAGGATCCACAAGCTAGTAAGTGGCAGGGCTGGGACTCAAACCCAGGCAATTCTGTACAAGACCATGCTCCCAAACCTGGGCCAGAACCTCTCGATACTATTTTCTCTACTCTGCCTTACTCATTTGGTAGACGGTGTCCAGGCCAGTGCCTGGCACACATACAGTGCTCAGGAAAAGTCTGCTAAATGAAGGGACCCTTGAATGACAAATGCTAGTTCCCCTGAGGCACCCACTCCCCATCTTGTCCCCACCTAATCCCAATTCACAAAACCCCCCACGTCTTCCCTGACTCTTCCAACCCCTGAATTGTGTCCTCCTGGACATTCCTCTCCATGCTGCCCCCACACTATTTACCTGACACTTAATGACATACCACTTGACCATCCTATCACATAAAGCTGTGCAGATATCTTGCTTCACCAGCCCCCTGGGCTTCCTGACGTCCCCCAGAGTAGAACAAATATGGTGCCAGTACAAGGCAAAAATGGATACACAAACGTTAAACTGAATCCAGACTCCCCTCTCCATTTTCCCATTATCACCAGAGCTATTTCTCCCCTTGCCCAGGAGAAGCAAGTCAGAGCTTGGGTCTGACACAATCTTTGCTGCAACTATATCCAAATTGCCTAAACCATCAGCTGTAACAGCCAAGGTCATAACTAGGATACAGCTGTGGTTAAAAACAGCAAGTAGAGGTGGACATTTTTTAACCCTCATCAAAATGCATGTATCAGGGGGGCACCTGGGTGGCTCAGCTGGTTAAGCATCCGACTTCGCCTCAGGTCATGATTTCATGGTGAGTTCGAGGTCCACAATGGGCTCTCTACTGTCAGCGCAAAACCCACTTCAGATCCTCTGTCTCCCTCTCTCTGCCCCTCCCCCACTACCTCTTTCTCTCTCTTAAAAATAAAATAAACATTAAAAAAATGCATCGAGGGGACCTAGGTGGCTTAGTCGGTTAAGCAATCAACTTAGGCTCAGGTCATGATCTCATGGCTCATGAGTTCGAGCCCCAAATAGGGCTCTGTGCTGACAGCTCAGAACCTGGAGCCTGATTCAGATTCTGGGTCTCCCTCTCTCTCTGCCCCTGCTCCGTTCATGCTCACTCGCTCTCTTTCTCTCTCTCTCAAAAATAAATAAACATTAAAAAAAATTTTTTTTTACTGCATCAGGATGTTCAATGCCCTCTATAGAAAATATCTGTAACCGAGAATCTACGTTGGTCAGTACACAACTACCTTCTGTAGAAGTCTCTGTGGGATGTAAGTCAAGGAATTACCCAAATATGCTTGGACCAGTCAGCCATTGCAGAGGAAAGTGTTCATGGAAATACTTGCTAAAATTTACTGAAATATATTATGCTCTGGGAATTGAGTATTTAACATGTCCATACTTCCTCAACCTACAATGGAGTTATGTCCTGATAAACTCATAAATTGAAAATATCGAAGTCAAAAATGCATTTAATACATCTAACATATCTAAAGCCATAGCTTAGCCTAGCCTAACTTGAATGTACTCACAACACATTAGCCTTATGTTAGCCTACAGTTGGGCAAAATCATCTGACACCTATTTTATAATAAAGCCTATTTTATAACAAAGTGCTGAATATCTCATGTAATGTATTTAATACTATGTCAAAAGTAAAACACACACACACACACACACACACACACACACACACAAATGGATCTATGAGTACAGAATGGTTGTAAGTCTATCAGTTGTTTATCCTCATGATCTCGTGGCTGACTAGCAGCTGCGCAGCATCACCAGAGAGTGTTGCAATGCCTATTGCTAGCCCGGGGAAAAGATCAAAACTCAAAATTCAAAGTATGGTGTCTATGGAATGTGTATCACTTTCCCACCATGGTAATGTCAAAAAATCACAAGTTGAATCAGTATAAGTCAGGGGCTATCTGTGTTATTCTCATTTAACCACTACAAAAGACCTACAGGGCAGATATTAGCATTTGTTCCATTTTGTGTAGAGGTTAACTCGCCTGAGTTCCACATCTACAAAGTTGGATTGCCAAGCCTATGTGCTCAACTTCAACCCTGTATTTCCCTTACCTACCTCAGCACAGCCCATCATGGAGCATGGTAGAAAAAGGCCAAGCGGGGCTCAGAGGGATCATCAGGACTCCTAATTAAGGACAGCAGGGAATGATGCCTGCCCTGTCGCCTAACACCTGTGTTGTGTATTCCTTGACCTGCTGAACCTCATATTCCTCATGAGTAAAATGAGGATCAGATAATACCTACCTCATAGGGTTGATAGAATTAAATGAGCCCATGTCTGTTAAGCCCTTAAAACAATGCATGTGGTAAAAACTAAACATTTGTAAAATAAGCAAATAAGGACTCAACAAAAGCAACTGGCTTCTCAGTGTGACAGTCCCTCTGTCCTAGCACTCAGCTTACTGAACCCCCAAACCAAGCCAAATCCAACATACACCTTAAAGAAAAACCAAATGCTCAAACCTTTCCATGGACTCAAGAAGGCAATCAGCACCAATCAGTCCTCCTAGCCCCTAGGAGCAGCCTTGAAAGGCCCAGCGAGATCATTGCACAACACAGTTATTACATCTTAAATCACTAGGCTCCTAAGACACATGGAGCTTTTGAAATAAAAAGTGTGCTTTGGATTCTAATTTAAATACCTATCTATTCACAGAATAGGAAGCCAATTACTTTCCTCTCCCCCAAAGAATTAATATCCCCTCTGAGTTTTATAAACCATCTGGTGCCAAACACACAAACACGTCTACACATTTTCAGGTGAGGAGGGCTAAGAGAAGCCGACTGAGTGCACTCCAGCTCCTGCCCACACACCAGGGCTTAAAAAAATGTAATTATTCAAAGCTTTGGTAAATGGATGTAATTTCAGGTACCACCAATTCCATTTAGAAATGCGTTAATGGGTGCAGTGATTATAGATATTTAGCTTCACAGCATTCATTTATTTTTTTTAAATCCTCAGGTCAAATTGTGTTGAGAAAAAAAAATGTCTCTGAACAATTTCATGGGCAGGGAAGGAAACCTTTTCCCCTCCCAGGGACCGTGATCACGGATTTTGTGGTCCGTTTCCAACCCCAATTTACTCCCAGCTCCAATCAACCCTCTCTCCTTTGTATGTCTGCCAGTGTCAAGAAGGTCATGCCAAATGTCAGATCAACCAACCCACACCAATTTGGTCGAGTATTGGCTCTGTGCCTGACGCTGTTCCCAAAGAGCCGGCAAGCTATTCATGACACTGAGTCACAATCTTGCCCCTACTCCATCTCCCCCAAGACCAGCTCAGGGAAGACTGCAACACCAGACACCCCTACAACTTCCTCATCATCACTACTGTCTGCTGGGACACATTTGTTCTCCCACCCAAAGCAGCATTCCCATTTCTCAACTTAATTGCAGCCTGCTTGCCTGCTCTGGCTTTCAATGTCAATCACTCAGAACAACTCACCCCTTACTCCAGGCCTTCCTCTGCCCTCAGAAGGATCTCTAAGTGGTCACGGGGTTCTGAGATGTGGATATGCCAACCCACCCTCACCCCAAGCAGATGTAGTCGCCACTCAGTGGTCACCCGCAAGACCAGCCCTACCTCCTACCTCTAGGACCACCAGCATCGTCTGGGCAGAGGGGAACAGCAGCACATTCCCAACCTCCATGGAGGAAACCAGAGGCCCACCAGGGGCCAGGGACCTACCCTGGGCAAGAGCATGGGCACTAACAGACAGCAGTACCTACTGACACCTTCTCAAGGTCCTTCCCCCAGCTTCATCCAATCAGTTCCAACAGAGGGCCTCCAGTAAATGAAAGGGCTCACAACCTGAGCACCTACCATGTGCTGCAAGAGCTGCAGACAGGCCATCACATTAGATTCTCAATAAATTCTCAATCATGCTAAGGAAAGCAGCATTATCATTGTTGTACAATATCATCATTGTGGGGAAGCTGAAGCTCTGAGGCGTTTTCATTTTCAGTGTCCATAGAATCCCCATGGAAATTGTAATGATGCTGATTCCCAGTCCCCCCACCCCAAAGTTCTGACTCAGCATTCTGGAACAGTTTCTACTTCATGTCTACCCTCACTACTCCTTCATCAAATGCTCTAGTAGAGAACCAGGGTTATTTCCTCAAAAAAAAAAAAAAAAAAGAGCTAGATGCCCTACCAGGCAATGCAAACACAAATACTAACATCTGGGAACCCTCTCACCAGGGGGTGGGGGTGGGGGATGAAAGGGTAGTATATCAAAACTGCCATTTGGAAAATGTGCTGATCATAAGTACGAGAAACCTATTCATTTTCTCTCTGGTTGGACACAGCCACACAGGGCTTCAAAGATGAAGAATCATTTCTTTGATATTTAGCACCATTTAGTGCCCAGCTTCCTTTTAAAGACAAGTCTCAACAAGGAAATACAATTCTCCCTCCTGCTAGCCTGATCTTAGGAAATTTCTCCAAAGAGAACAAGTTATAGTTCCTCTGCTGACTGTGTCACACTTCACCACGGGAAGGGGCTTCCTTTCTAGGAGTAAGAATAATAGTTAATTCTTACACAGCACATGTGGCTTGCCAGGCACTAAGTCAACAGTACAGCTGTATCCCATTCTATAGATGAAGAAACATCTGAAGACACAGAGGTTTAAGTGATCTGTCCAAGCTGGCAGCAGAGGCAAGATTTCAACCCTGGTATGCAGACTCCAGAATTCATGTTGGATAACCCCTGACATGGCAACAGGATTTCGGGGAACCCCTAGAACAATATCTCCAATTACTCCACTCTGCTGAAGCCAAGCTACTAGTGAAGGGTGTTATCTAGGACCAGTCCCTATGCCTCAACTTAGCACCAGGCTCTTCAAGATGCAGACAGGCACACACATACGTCACCTTCACTCCCACCCCCTAGCTCTTTCCAATTTCTTCCACTGGCCTCTCTTGCCTTGGACTGCCCACTGCTACCTGGCCTTCCTCATACTCAACCTCTGAATCTCCCCAGGGCCCTGTCCTCAGGGACCCCAGCCCCAGTCACCCATACTGAAATTGTCCAAGGTCCCTCCCCCGCTCCTGGACTGGGCACTCCTGGAGGGCAGACATGACATCTATTTTTCTCCACAGCACCCAGTGTGGAGACTGGCAATCAGGAGGTGGCTCATCAGAGTCTGGTGACTCAACTGATGAATCCTGGACCAAAAGCCATCGAGTCTGATTAAACTGCTCCTCTAGTAAGGTGCTCACCACTCCTCAAGGTGGCCCACTGGTTCCATCTGTGGACATGCACAGACAACTCAGTTTGCAACTAAAGAGGATATGATTATTGCAAAGGTTACTGCATTGATGTACAACATTGCTCTGGCTCCACTGCTCCTAGGAAGGAGACTGTCTCACCTCCCCCTTCACCCACAGGGAGAGAATGCCGGAGGCTGTGCAGCCAGGTACCTGGGTAGAGGCCTTGAAAGGGCCCTCTGTCCCCCCTATCCCCGAGCACACTGCACCCCACCTACCCTGCAGACTGTTCCAGGGGAGCACAAGAGGCAACCAGCAGCCCTGGAAGAGACTGCATGCTAACTCCAAGCTGTCAGACCTCAAGAGGGTGAGGGCTCTGCCTTGGCAGAAAAAGCCCCTGAGAAACCCTGAGAACGCTGACTATGACGCTGGAAACACTCTTCTGGCAGAACCTGAAAGAGACAGCCTGGCTCTAAGCAGGCTTAAGAGGCTCATCAGCCCCTAAGCTGTGGTCAGCTGACATCTGGGGAGGGTGGGGGGTAAGAGTCTGCTCTCCCAGAGCACTAAGGGACCTGCCCACTGGCCCTGCCTTGGGACCATCCAACCCACTGATCACTCATCTACTCTGCAGGGGACTTTCTGAAGGAGGCCCAAGAGGAATTCTGCCTCTGGGTTATCGGGGAAGGTACAGATGACCAATTTGGGGGGTGGATAACTCTACAGGAGGATTCAGTACAGAGCGAGTGGCTATGGGAGTCAGAAGACACCATGGTAGAAACAGCACACAAACTTGGAGCCAAGATGACTCTGGTTCACGTCCCAGCTTCCCTACTGATGCTCTGGCATCAGGAAGATCTTTGAACTCCTGTCCCTCCCCCAGTCTCCACTACTTGATCTGTAAAATGAGGATAATAAAAATAACTGCTTCTAAAAGGAATGTATATATTTCTCAACTATAGAGCACCATGAAGATTATTACTGTTGACATCTGTGGGCCAGGCAGCATCAGACAATAAGTCTGTCTTTCAGCAGTCAGAGCCGATAGCCAGGTGGCCACCCAGATTAAGGAGCAGACATCTGTGCAGCCTTCTAAATGCCCAGGAAACAGCCAACCCAGGAGCATTTCATACCTCATTACCCTGGGCTCTTGGTTCCCAGGTCCCTGCAGCCTGGACAAGGTACCTGTGGCCTTGGGACTGCATAGCCCTGATGGTCAAGGTTACGTAGTGTTGTTGTTTTTAACTAACTTTGAATTTGGAAATCATTTTAAACTTAGAGTTGCAGGAATAGCACAAGGAACCTCCATACCCCTCACCCAGTCTCACCCATTGTTAACATGTTGTGCCATTTGTTCTATCATCCACTCCCCTCAACACACACACACACACACACACACACACACACACACACACACACAGTTTTTTCTCAGCCACTTAAGAGCAAATACTTCAGTATTTCCCAAAAATGAAGACAACCTTTTAATAACCATAATGGTTATGCAGTTTTTATTAGTCCAAGTTCTGAGTTGAGTCCTATAGTTTGCATGATCCTAACCCAGGCAACCCCAGTTTGAGGACACCAGATTTCTCCATCAGCAGCTGAATGTAATTAGTACTTAGAATGCACATTTCTACCCTACCTCATAGCTGTGTACATGTACAAAGAGGGGCTCACATTTATTGGGCATTTACTAGGTGCCAGGCACTTGCAAAACCCTTTACATCAATTAATTCACGCAATCCCCACATTTATCCCTATTTCATTGGTGAGGAGAAAAGGCTTGAAAGGAGTAGGTAACTTACCAAGGACAGGGAGCTGTAACTGGTGGGATTGGAATTAGAATCTGGGAATCTGGAGCCCATGCACCTGCCCATGCACGTACCCACTGCCTCTTTAAACACACTCCCACCACATATACAACCCCTATACATTTTTCTTCATGATTAAGTTGTGCTATGCTTTGGCTTCCAGAAAAACCTGGCCAGCATCCAGGTGACCAGGAGTAGGCTAGATGGGAGACAGAGGGGTGGTCTGGCACAACTCAGTTCAGGCAAAAGATGACCTGAGATCACAACAGCTGCTGATGTTGTCTTCCTTGGGACCTGTACATTCCTCTTCGGAGACGCATCACTTAGAGAGACTGGAAGGCCAATGAGCAGTCTCCCTACACTTCCCTGTCCCTTAAGACTGAACAGGGGAATTGGTGTACCCAAGAGTATATGTTTCTGTTTAGGAAACCACAAAGCCATACGACAAACATGATGCATCTTGATCTTAATGGAAAATACAGGAAGGAATTTTATAGTAAGTTAAATTGAAGGTAAAGTCTACATGGAGTTTTGGATAGTACCCACATTTTGAGGACGTTTACTACCATCCAACCTCCCAGGCAAGTTGGCCTTCATCCTCTTCTGTCATTTGTCTGTGGTTGAAAAATCTGAGAAGCCCTTGTCTGAGACAACGAATTGTCCACCTGTTCTCTGAACCCTGAAAAGGCTGACCTAACACAGCATGCAGCTTTAGGAAGTCATTTTACCCCTCCGAGCCCACTTTTCTGCACGAAAAAAATGCAATAATTGTGAGCCTCCAACCAGATAACATTCATGAAGCACTCTGTAAACAATGAAACATTAACCCAAAACACTTCTCGTTTCAGAAAATTGAAACAAATGTTTTGACAGCCACTTAAAAACAACAGGCAAATAAAACCATATTCCTCCACGTTTCTCCCTCTGCCAATATTTATGCAAGACACCATGCCAGTTTACTGAGCAGAGAGATTCAAACCCATGCTCTCTTCTGAAGAGACAGGAAAACGGGAGCCAACACCTCATTAAATCACAAAATAATCCACATTGTGATGTGCGTTCTCAAAGAGGCTCCTTTTTCTGAAGCCCTATTTTAAGAAGCCCACAGTTTACTCCCATAAATATCGAGAGAATGGACAAAGTTACATCAATGCACCTGAAACCTACACCCACCCTCTTCACACACACAGCACTGTAAATCCGGAGTAGCACCTCTCCCACCATCCATCCCTGTCCTTTCTCTGAAACACATCCCTCCCAAGGGTAAAGAGCCTTAATAAAGAAGCAACTTGCAACTGTTTTTCTTAAAGAGGTTTTCCCAGATCTTTTCTGGGATGGTTTTGAGAGCGTGATACAAATCACAGCTCTTAATCCTTCCTTCTGCTTTCTGCACAACACCACCGTTGTTCCTTATACACAGGACCTAACGTTTCAATCCCTGCGCCAGTTTTCACTCTTGATAAAATAACCAGGAAATGAAACGTAAAGTGTGGGGTTATGCCAAAACTTGCCAAGCTGGGAGAGCCTTTTCTTAACTTTCAACAAGAGGCTTCAGAATTTCCAGTTTAAGTAGATGTATGCTGCAGTTTCACAGAAATTCTTTACACGATTGTTGCTTTCTGGTTTGAAATAAAGTTTCTGGGACTACTGTTCCCAGCGATGAGAAAGATGACAAATGAGAAAGATGGCATATAAATGAACCAACAGGTTGGCACTGTATAAGACAAATTTTACTAACATGAAGTCCAACATTTGTCTGGGGAGAAAAATGTGGCAGACAAGATAGACTTCTTCCCAGAGGGGCCTTGAAAACTGTCGCTTGCGTGATGGCATAATTAAATCTCAAGAGGGCAGCCGCCTGGCCCTTCCAGTATTCACAGACTTTTCCAAAGGGCCTTCTATACTTGGTGCCTTACAGCCCACTGAGGGTGGGCTGATATTCTGTCATCCCTGGTTCAGCCTTCATTCCCCAACTCCTCTCTAACTTTCAGAGAAGGAGTGGCTGGGTGGCTCAGTCGGTTAAGGTTAAGTGTCTCAACTTCAGCTCAGGTCATGATTTCACGGTTTGTGAATTCGAACCATCAGGCTCTGTGCTGACAGCTCGGAGCCTGGAGCCTACTTCGGATTCTGTGTCTCCCTCTCTTGCTGTCCTTCCCTGCTCATGCTCACTCTCTCTCTCTCTCTCTCAAAAATAAACATTAATTTTTTTTTAAATTTCAGAGAAAATGGGTTTGCCGAATACAAAAACACACTCTAGATATTTAGCATTATCTCTAGAAGAATAACTCTTCCGAAGGAGTTTAGCTTAAGGCCTTGGCTCAGGCCTGATCCCCACTCCCTGCCTCCCTGGGACATGTTCTTAATTCCCAGCCACCTAGAGCCCCAAGCCCCACCCAGCCGTCCTGCTCCTCATTCCTGTCCAGGAGAGCCTGACCACCAGCACTCTTGCCCTGTGGTGGGTCAGAGTGGGCATGGTGGTGGTGGCTCAGTGTACAAGGTCATTACCCTCATATTTGCATTCAAAACATGGTATTCCACAATATAGAGATAAACCTGAGAGTCATGCTAATAATTTAAATTTTTATTATTTGTTTTTACTTAGTATGACATTGAATAGCTAATAAAAAACACCATGACAAGTTGAGGGGAAAACTACAGAAGAAAGGAAAAAGTTTTATACTTTAATACATTTAAAGGCACCTTTTTCTGGCTTTTTGAACAAGTGGCCCAGCACTTTCATTTTGCACAGAGTCCTGCAAATCATGCAGCCAGGACCTGCTGCAGTCCAAAGGGCTGGGGAGGGGAAAGTCGGTCTTGCTTCAAGCCTCAGAAATGTTTTTCCCATTAGCCTCACTGGTCTCACTTGGGGATGGGCACCCACAAGGAGGATGGCACCTACATAGGCTGGCCCTGCAAAGCTCCAAAACTAAAACTGAGGAACCTAAAGCTAGAAGAGGACACCAGGGCCTGGCAACCAGGGAGGGAGACAACCAGCAAGGGAACACCAACAGATATCCCACTCTCCAGATGCAGAGCATGAAGTTAGAGGTGAAGAAGCCAAAGGAGGCCAGATCCTACAAGCACTGTTCTTGACAACAAGCATCTACATCCGAGAAGCCTGGGATCCAGGCACCAGATGTAACAGGCATATTTCTGGGCTGCTTCGCATCTTTTACCTTGCCCAGTCCCCCCCAAGCCCCTGATCTCTTCCCCAACAAGGAGTTTTGCAAGACCTGGAATATTTACTAAACTCACTGAGTCCCTCAAAACATTACTGCTTCAATAAATACCAAGTGCCTACTCAGAGCCCAAAGCTGGGCTCGGTACCAAAGTCTCAGAGATGCAGAACAGGATACCAGCCTTCAAGGAGCAACCTTGGCACAGGCAGGGTCGCCATGACCCCTCCTCTCTGCCATTCATTCTCTTTATCAACTCAGGACCTATTCAAAGACTGCTGTAAGGAGAAGCCAACCCACAGGGAGCCACAAAACCCCCAAAGACCAGCCCAGTGTAACATTCTTGCATTCAAGGCCTGTTCTAGAACTTTACTCTCTGGGGTCTCACGTTTGAAAAGGCTGTGCCTGCCAAACTGCTTTTACTAATTAATAATTAATGTCTTCCATTGCTTACTAATCAGACACTTGCACCACTACCAATCAGCTCAGGAAACCAAGAGCTGCTGCCTTTCTCAGGTGCCTCAATCCTCAGCAAAAGCAAAGAAGAACTCTGGCCCTGTGAGCCTTGAACAGCCTGACTTACAACAATGGCACCTGGCACAGGCTCCTTCAAGTATCAGTGGTGGCTCTCACCTGTGACCTGGGGTCAGAGCTACCACCACTGCTGTGGTTACCATATTAGAGACTGAAGACCTACTTTTGGTCCCAGGTCTAAGCACTCCAGCCAAATCACTGAACCCTCATGGACCTGAGTTTCATCATCTGAAGAACAGGATAATCTCTGCTCTTCTGCTGCTACAGGCATCAAGTAAGAAAAGGTACCAGAAAAAACCACCTGCCCTTTGCTTTTGGAATGCCAAGATTACAATGAGTTTCCACATCAGTAAACTGGGACTAGTAACAGCTCCTACCTCAACAAATTATTGTGAAATTTAATCACATAATAGTTATAAAACAGTTCTTGGAATTTTTCAGACTTGAAAAGAAGAGGCTATTACATAATTGCTACTACTATTGTTGCTGTTGCTGTTAATGACACTATTATCTCCATTAATATTATATCTTGCTACCTGGATGAGAGACTCATGGGAAAGTAGAAAAGTTTTGGAGAACAAGAAGCCTTCTTAAAAAGGATAGTAGCATCACCAAGTCTAGAACTGGGGGAACCAGGAGTAGATTCCTCTTATGTTTTGCCTCTAATCCAAAAGTGAACCCAAAGTGCAGAAACCAAAACCAAAATGTACCTGCCTTAGCTCAAGTTTTTATGGCTTAAGAAATGTTCTGTGGGGGCACCTGGGTGGCTCAGTCAGTTAAGCATCGGACTTTGGCTCAGGTCATGATCTCATGGCTCATGGGCTCGAGCCCCGTGTTGGACTCTATGCTGAGAGCTCGGAGCCTGGAGGCTGTTTTGGATTCTGTGTCTCCCTCTCTCCTACTCTCTCTCTCTCTCAAAAATGAATAATAAACATTAAATTTTTTTTTAAAAAGTAAGAAATGTACTGTGGGGATGCCTGACTGGCTCAGTTGGTAAAGCATGAGGCTCTGAATCTCAGGGTCCTGAGTTCGAGCCCCACATTAGGTAGAGATTACTTTAAAATAAAATACTCTGGATTTTCTCATGTACAGAAGGTCTAAAGAACCTGGATTAAAGAAACGATTTTTAAAAAGAAGAAGCAATGTACTCTGGAGGGTATCAAACATCTGCTAAATATCAGGAGCAACTGATGGATCCTGAAAACCTCACACAACTTTCCAGACCAAGGATCCACGGGGGGGAGGGGGACCCCAGCTGTTCCAATGCTCCCTCTCACTGAGCCATATTAGAGAAGGATACAAAAAAAAAAAAAAAGAGCATTCAGAAGTGATCATGGCAAATCTAAGAAAGCTGACTGACTAAAGCAAAGCATTTTTATGTGAGGAAAAGGAAAACAGTTACTCCCAAACCCTTAAATCTCTCTCAAGAAGTTGTCTCAAAAGGAGATAGGAAATACAGTCAGCTGCCACAGTGTCCCAGCCTCCCATATGGCTGGCCTTTGAAGGTAGGGGACCAGACAGACACTGCTTTCCCCTAGGCCTGGGAGGACCCTTGGGGTGGGGAGCCAGGACTTGCTAAAGGATAATCACTGGGAACTTCACAGAGTTACCACAGAAGAGTCAGCAGAAGAGATGAAGGTCGGGAGGCTGTGGTAATGGCTGATAGAGTCCTACCCAGCCCTCAAGTCCCCCAACTCAAGACTTAGCCTAGTACTTCATGGAAAAGACAGATACCATCAGACAGGAACACCTACCTCTCCCCTCACTGAACCTATCAACCTCCCAGCATGGGCTCTGGCATGGACAGTCCTTCCTCCCGTAAAATGGGTGAAAGGCCCTATTCCCAGCTGGGACCAGTGAGACTTAAGCTCCGGATCCCTTTCCCATTCATCCCCTCAGAAACACTGCTCCAGCAACTGTCCCATCTCTTTCCTACATCATCCACTTCTCCCTCTCTCCTGGATCATTCCCAGAAAAACACAACATGCTCTATCATCTCTCACTAAAAAAACAGGACCCCCCCCCCCCACCTCAAACCCACAACCCCTCTAATCCTCAGCTAATGCCTCAACCCCACTTCATAACCAAACTGCCTGAAAGATTCACCTATACTTATGGACTCCACTTCCATACCCCTGTTTTCTCTTCCACCTACTCCAGTCAAGTATTGTCCTTTAAGCTTCTGTGACCCACTCATTCTACTGGGTTTTCTCCTAGCTTCTGTTTCCTTTGCTGGATCCACCTCTTTTCCCAACCTCTAAATGCTGCTATGTCCCAAGGCTTAGGTCATCTTTTCTGTCTACACTCTCATTCAAGGTGAGTTCAATTAATCTTGTGGCCTTGAATACCAGCTATAATACTTAAATATACCTCTTCAATCCTCTCTCTCCTGAGCATCTGACTAGTTGACATATTCATATCTCAAATGTCAAAACAAGATCTCATGCTCTCCTCCACTCCAAACACTCCTCCCCACAGCCCTCCCATCTCAATGATATGAGTACCATCCGCTCAGGTACTTAAGCCTCTGGGAGTCATCTTTGACTTTTCTCTTTCTCTCACAGACTGCATCCAAATCATCAAGTCTGAATCTGACTACTTCTCTTCCTCTCCAGTACTACACCCTCATTTAAGTCATCATTAACTCTTGCCTGGACTACAGCAACAGCCTGCTACTACTATCCTGCCCCTACCAGTTGCCCACCTACATACAGTCCACTCTACAGCAGGTAGAATGGTCTTTCTAAAAATGCAAATCAAATCACATTGCTCCCCTGCTTCAAACCCTCCAATAATTTCTCGCTGGGCTTAAAATAAAGTTTAAAGCCCCTTCCTCTGGCTCTACACCATTTAGCTCTTTCCTATCTGTAGCCTCTTCTGTTGCTACTTTCTCCTTTGTTCACCACATTCCAGCCACACTGGCCTCTCCACTCTTCGAACTTGAACTTGAAGCTTTACAGCCCTTACTTTAATAGAACTGACTGCTCTATGGGGCACCTGGATGGCTCAGTTGATTAAGCGTCCAACTTCAGCTCAGGTCATGATCTCACGGTTTGTGGGTTCA
Source organism: Acinonyx jubatus (assembly GCF_027475565.1). Lineage (NCBI taxonomy): Eukaryota > Metazoa > Chordata > Mammalia > Carnivora > Felidae > Acinonyx > Acinonyx jubatus. The sequence goes on along the minus strand of NC_069390.1, from coordinate 41,576,440 downwards.
AGCCTCACATCAGGCTCTGTGCTAACAGCTCACAGCCTGAAGCCCGCTTCATATTCTGTGTCTCCCTCTCTCTCTGCCCCTACCCTGCTCGTGCTGTCTGTCTCTGTCTCTCAAAAACAAATAAACGTTAAAAACAATTAAAAAAAAAAACAGAATTGGCTGTTCTCTTTTGGAAATGCTTTGCCACCTCATCAACACAAGGATGGCTCTTTCCTGTCATCCAAACTTTACCTTAAATGTCACCTATTCAGAAACAGCACTGATCTCTCAATCCAACCATACCACCCAGTTACTTGATATCAAATGATGCTATTTTCATTTTCTGCACAGTAGTTACCACTGACATTATTCTTGTTTGGGGGCGGGGGGAGGAGTTGTTTAGTTTTTTTGTTTTGTTTTTTTTTTCCTTATTGTCTGCTCCCTCTCCCCACTAGACTTCAAGCTCCATGAGCATCCAGATCTTGTCTGCCTCATTCATTTCTGCACTTCCAATGCCTAGAACAATGAGGAACACATAAGGAGAAATCTAATAAAGATCAATAAAATGCAGTATGAGCCACACAGGCCCACTAACTGGGAGGTTCTAAGGTTCCAGCCAGCTCCTCAACTTCTCTCTCAAACACAGAGGTGAGGCAGGACAGCAGGACCCCAGCCAGTCCCAGTGTTCACTTGTATAAGTCTCATCCACCAGAATTTCAAACATCCTGCAAGAGCCCAAACCAGGATAGGAGGATCCGGGATTTTCTGTGACCACCTTAGCTTCGACTATGCTGCTCCGCTACCGACTAGCAGTGCTCCGAGTTGAAGAAAGGAATTCTGACTCACAGGCCTCCAAAAGTAAGAGTCAGACCACCGTCCAGACCTTGGCTAGTTAATTCATTCAGTAAACAAAGATTTACCGAGTGCCTACTCTGTGCCAGGCACTGGGCAAAGGATCAAAAGCTGCTCCTGACCTCATGGAGCTGACCGGCGAGCACCTAGACGGTTGGTTACAGAGAAACGGGGCAACACAGGTACACGCCCAGAGTGGGAAAGTAAGGGCCACACTGGTGCTCGTGGCTGCACCGCGCCCTAGCTTACGGCTCCCCGGATTTCATCTCTACAGACCCAGGTCTAGGGTAACCTGGCTAGTGGCACAACGCTCGCGGGCTTTTTCGGAACAGCTACCGCTTGACTAGCGGAGACAGGAGTGACTGTCCCTGTGGAGCGCCGGCTTTCAGAGACGCACAGTGCTCGAGGAATATTATTGGCTGATGGGTTCCCTCCCCACGCTCACCCCTCCCCCGCAGGCCCGCGCTCAGGATGGGGAGGGGGCCGAGGTTCCGACTCTCCCCCACCGTCCCAAAGAACGAGGTCGAAACCAAAGCGTCCTCTCTACTCCCCGCTCCCCTCCCTCTCTACTCCCCACTCCCCAGCCCCCAGTACTCGGACCCCAGGCGCAACCCCCCACCCCGGTGGGGCACCTCCCGGCTCCTTGCGGCCCGAGACCCCAGCGGGGAGGCGTGTCCGGGCCCTCACACCCGGGCCCGAATCCCTCCCAACTACAGGACCAGCGGGTAGTTTGCGGCCCCCGCCCCCTCTGCCGGCCGGATTCCGGCCCCCCGCGGAGATACGGACCCCGCCGACCCCCTCCCCGTGCCCGCCACACAACTCCAGCACACAAAACCCCACAAGAGAGCGGCCGCGGCGCTGTGCGCGCCAACTCGCCCGGGACCCGCGCGGGAGGCGGGAGGCGGGGGCGCGCGGCGGGAACCGGTCGGGCCCCGCTGCACAGGTGCGAGCCCAGCGCGGCGCCCCGGTCACTCACTCGATGAAGTAGCTGGCGCCCTCCTCCGTGAAGCCCTCCTCCCAGCCGCGGGGCAGGTCTGCGGAAATGCCAAAAAGAGTCAGGTCAAACTTGGGCCGCTCGGGCGCGCGCCCCCCGAGTGCCGCCCCCCCACCCCGCCTGCCCCGCGCCTACCTGAGCGGATCATGTGGCCCGAGTTGACGGGCTCCCCGGTGCGCGGGTGCAGCCAGGTCGTGCGGCGGAGCTCGTCACTGCGGGAGAGAGGTGCACCTGTTAGCGCCGCCGCCGCTCTGGGGGCGCCCGCCCGGCCCCGCACCCCTCCCGGCCCGCGCCCCCGCCCGCGTGCCCGCGTGCCCGCTTGCCCGCGCCGCACTTGATGAAGAAGACGCGGCCGTCCCGGCACACGCCGTAGGACCAGTGCTCAGGTAAAGTGTCCCGCCCGACCGCCGCCGCCGCCATGTTCGCCGAGCGCGGAGCCGCCGCGGCCGCCGCGGGGCGGGGGAGAGGGGGCGGGGGCGGAGGCGGGGGAGGGGGCGGCGCGGGCGGCGGGCCGGCGGGCTCGGCCTGCGCGGGCCCGGGCGGCGACCCGGGGCGCTCCATCGCGGCGCGCGGCGACGTCCCGGCAGTCCCCAGTTACGGCGCGGCCGCGGGAGTTCGCCGCACCGGCCGACCCGAGCGCGGTGGCCGCGGCCTTTGTCCCCGCGCCTTCCCCGCCCCCCGCCGGCCGGCCCGGGCGCGCCCGCCGCGGGCCCCTTGGCCCCTGAGGCCCCGGGGCCCCGAGACCCGGGCGGGGCCGAGGGCCGCTGTTGGGGCGCCTCGGGCAAACTCCGGAAACTAGGTGCACCCCGAACGCTCCAGTAAGCCCCACCCGACTTCCACGACAAATGTGCCTCCAGGAACTTCTGGAGTTCTTTCTGAACCATGCAAACCTAAACAGGTTCCATCCATATTCCGAGCCTCGGTGTGTGCCTTCCTCTGTAAAATAAAGTCAATAGAAAGTACCACAAGAGATCGTTGGGTAGATTCTATGAAGTTTCTATGGTGTAGAGTGATTGGCCCCTGGCCCCCAGCAGGTGCTCTATTAATGCCAGGTCAAGCGTGATTTCATTTTCCCAAGTTTTCAGCTGGGATATGAAGCAGGAGACGGCAGGTTCTCTCCTCACACACCTCACACACACACACAGCCCTGAAGTTACCGGGATTGTAGGCTTCTTCTGCCTTTAATTCCTGTCAAGTGACAGAAAGAGACGCTGTGGACCTGGCTGCATCTGTCTGTCTTTAGAAGAGCAGACCCTACAGTCCAGGCCTTTAGTGGGGGCTCTGGGAAGTTCTTTACATGGCTGCAGCCTTCTCATAGTCAGGCCTATGCTGGGAACTCAGCTCCTGGGGGATCCGTCCCCTGACCCCTTTGTCCAAAAGAGACCCTTCTCCTCCTCCCTTCACCATCCCATTACTTGTGTGCACTTAATTGATATTCTTATGCATGTGTGTGTGTTTATTGCCTTGTATGTTGTATATCAGCCCCTCCCTCCCACACACACACTAAAATGTCTGCTGCATGATAAGAGGGACCTTGCTCTGTCCCATATACTGCCATATTCCCAGTGCTTGGAACAGTGCCTGGCTCCTGTGTTCATTCAATAAGTGCTGAAAAAGCGCATACAACCCTTTCTGCACTGACACCCCTGTACGCTGAGCATGAACAGAAAGGAAGCTGGGCTCTGGGAGATGTCAAGCCAAACCTTCAAGCGGCATAGGCTGTAGTTAGTAGAAAGAGGAAACTGTAGGTAGTATGGGCACTGCTATTCAGAAAAGCACCCCAGACAGGTGAAAATCAGTTGGGCCCAGAAGGACTGCTCAGGTTTGACTGAGAAGAGAGCACCCCAGAGGAGAAGGATGGGAGAGCAAACACAGGCTCATGGGAAGGGTATGGGATGTTGAAGAGACCATAAAGGTTCCCTTCCTTGAGACAAACAGTGGTATTGGGGAAGGAGGTTGGTATGAGTTATAAGTGGGGGGTGGGTGGGGGCAGGGGGACACCTAGCTGGCTCAGTCTGTGGAATGTGTGGCTCTTGACCTCAGGGTCATGGGCTTGAGCCCCACGATGAGTATAGAAAATGCTTAAATATGGGGCGCCTGGGTGGCTCAGTAGGTTGGGCGTCCGACTTCGGCTCAGGTCATGATCTCGCGGTCCGTGAGTTCAAGCCCCGCATCGGGCTCTGTGCTGACAGCTCAGAGCCTGGAGCCTGTTTCAGATTCTGTGTCTCCCTCTCTCTCTGACTTTCCCCCATTCATGCTCTGTGTCTCTCTGTCTCAAAAATGAATAAACGTTAAAAAAAAATTTAGAAAATGCTTAAATAAATTTTTTTCAAAATCTCGAACGAAAGAAAGGGTTGGTGTGATTGTGGAGAACACTAAACACCTGTCTGAAAGGACCTCTTGCCTTTGAGGAGGTGCTTGAGCAAATGACAATAAGAAAGTTGTGTTTTTATTCTTTTCTTTTAAGTTTATTTATTTATTTTGAGATAGAGCACAAACAGGTGAGGGGCAGAGAAGGAGAGACACAATCCCAAGCAGGCTCCACACCATCAGCACAGAGTCTGATGCAGGACTCGAACTCACAAAATGCAAGATCATTGAGCCAAGGTCAAGAGTCAGACACTTCAGTCACCCAAGTACCCCAGTTGTGTTTTTATTCTTAAATGTTAATTTAAGATAATAACGAAATAGACAAAAGATATGAACACAGTTCACAGAAAAGTAATACAAGTGTCTTTTAAACAAATGAAAGATACTCAAACATCTCATAATAGGAGAAATGCAGATTAAAATTAAATTGAGATACTATTTTTTTTAATGTTTACTTATTTGAGTGGGGGGAGACAATGAGTGGGGGAGGGTCAGAGAGAGAGAATCCTAAGCAGGCTTTGTGCTGACAGCAGAGAGCCGACGCAGGGCTCAGTCTCACAAACCATGAAATCATGACCTGAGCCAAAATCAAGAGCTGGACGTTTAACCAACTGAGACACCCAGGCACCCCAAGATAGTATTTTTTTTAGATATCAGGTTGGCAAAAATGTGCATTGTAGAGAAAGACATTCGTATTCATTGTTGGTGGGACTACAAAATGGTTGTCTCTTTGAAGGCAATTTGGCGACAGCTATTACAATTTAAATGCATATATCTTTTGACCTAGCAATTCCACTGCTAGAAATTTATCTTACATTAGTGCTCACACAGAGACACAAAGACCTGTGTACCAGAGTATTCACTGCAGCATTGTCAATAGTTACAAAAGACTGGATACAACTTAAATGTCTATCAAAAAAGAACAGGTTCATGTGGTGATGGATGTTAACTAGACATCGTGGTGGTATTTTGCAACATATACAGATATTGAATCATTCTGTTGTATACATGAAACTAATACAATGTCATGTGTCAATTATGCCTCAATTTAAATACAAAAGAATAGATAAATTAAATTATGTCATACTTGGGGCGCCTGGATGGCTCAGTCAGTTGAGCGTCCGACTTTGGCTCCGGTCATGATCTCAGGGTTTGTGGGTTTGAGCCCCGCATCAGGCTCTGTGCTGACAGCTCAGAGCCTGGAGCCTGCTTCGGATTCTGTGTCTCCCTCTCTCTGCCCCTCCTCTGCTCATGGTCTCTCTCTCTCTCTCTGTCTCTCAAAAATAAAAGTTAAAAAAATTTTTTTAAATTATATTATACTCTTACAATGGGATGCTATACAGCTGTTAAAAAGAATGAGCTAGATGTTATGTACTGATATGGAATGGTCTCCAAGACATTAAGGGGAACACAAGATGCAGAACTGAGTATATGGTATACTACTATTAATATATAGGGAGCATCATGGTTGAATAAGATATCCCTTGTTTGTGCCCCCCCCCCCAACAACAATAATTTAGCATCTATCCATGGACAAAAGTGCTCTTGTGGGAGCTGTGGGATCCAGCACCATAGGCCAGTGGACCTGGGAAAAGTCTCATCCACATGTTGCATTGGGCAATAGGCGCACACACGTTGGTCCCAGTGTGGACCCTGCAGTGGCCCGTGAATCAACTCCCTCCCCTCTCAGCCACAGTCCAGGAGCCCCTGGAAAACAGCATCTTATACAATCACTTATGGCTGAGAGGGTCTTATTGTAGAAGTCCAGGTTTCCAGCAAAGAAGTTCTAGCGTACAGCTGGAGGAAAAACACAAGTTTAGATGCATTGGAAAGGCAGCTATTAAAGACTAGAGGAGGTGAGTGCTCTTTCAAAGATGGAGAGAGCAATATAAAACTTCAAGGAATGTGAAACATGGATCACAATCATCTTTCAGTAACCAGTCTCGACATGGAGGCCTTTCAGTCTCAATCATTAGTCACAATCATCTTTCAGTCCCAACATGGAGACCTGCAATTTACCCAACAGATAATTTGAAATACCTGTTTTAGGGAAACTCAATGAGCTACAGGAAAACACAGAAAGGCAATTTGATGAAATCAAGAAAACAGTACATGAACAAAATGAGAAGTTTAACAAAGAAATAGAAATCACAAAAAAGAACCAAACAAAAAATTCTAGAGCTGGAGAATACAATGAATGAAATGAAAACTGCAATAGACACATCAACGGCAGGATGGATTGAGAAGAGAGAATCTGTTAGAAGATAGGAACTTTGAAATTATGTAGTCAGAGGAGAACAAAATAAAAAAGATGAAAAGGAGTGAGGATAGCCTACATGAATTATGGCAAACCATCAAAAGAGATAATTTATGAATTATGGAGTTCCAGAGTGAGAAGGGAGAAGAAAGGTTATTTAAAGAAATAATGGCTGGGGCGCCTGGGTGGCTCAGTTGGTTAAGTGTTTGCCTCTTGATTTTGGCTCAGGTCATGATCTCATGGCTCGTGAGTTCAAGCCCTGAGTTGGGCTCTTCACTGACAGCACAGAGCCTGCTTGGGATTCTCTCTTTCTCCCTCTCTCCTGTGCTTCTGCTCTCTTTCTCTCTCAAAATAAATAAATAAACTTAAAAAAATAGAAAATAAATAATAGCTGAGAACTGCCCAAATCTGGTGAAGGATTTGGATATCCAAGTTCAAGAAGCTCATAGGTCACCAAATGAACTCAAAGAGATCCTCTCCAAGACATATTATAATAAAATTGTCAAAAATCAAAGTTAAAAAAGGAATCTTAAAAGCAGGAAGAGAAAAGAAGCTTATAGCATCCAAGGAACCTCCCCCATAAGTCAGTCAGAATCTCAGCAGAAACCTCACAGCCTCAGAGAGAATGAGATGATATATTCAAACTGCTAAAAGAAAAAAACCTGCCAACCAAGAGTACTCTATTTGGCAAAGTTATCCTTCAGAAATGAAGAAGTAATAAAAAATTTTCCAGAAAAACAAAAGCTAAGGAAGTCTATCACTGCTAGACCTGCTTTATAAGAAATGCTGAAAGGAGTCCTTTAAACTGAAATGAAAGGATACTAATTAGTAACAAGAAAACACATCAATAGATGAGTGAATAAAGAAGTTTTGAGATATCTATAGATACAGGTATCCGTATCTATATGAGAATATGTATATATTCTCATATATAGTGATATATGAGGATATATACATATATATACACATGTATATACATATATATGTATATACATATGTATATGTGTGTACGTATATGTAAGTATGTCTGTGTACATATGTATATGTGTGTACATATATGTGTATATATACATATATATATCTCCTACAAATAATAATGTATATTATATATATATTTATATATATATATATCTCATACAAATAAGAATAATATTTAGTCATGCAGGAGAAAGAAATCCTGCCACTTATGACAACAAGGATATACCCTGAGGGCATTATGCTAAGTGAAATAAGTCAGAGAAAAATAAATACTGTGTGATATCACTTATATGCAGAATATAAACTCATAACTCAGAAACAGAGAGTAGAATGCTAAATGCCAGAGGGTGGGGGATACGGGGAGATGTTTATCAAAGGGTACAAACATCCAGTTTTAAGTTGTGGGGATCTAATATACAGCATGGTGGTTATAGTTAACAATTCTGTATTATATAGTTGAAAGTTGCTAAGAGACTAGATCTTAAATGTTCTCACCACAAAAAAGTAATTAAGGTGATAGAGCTGTTCACTAATACTACTGTAGTAATCATTTCACAATACCTAAGTATGAAATCAACACGTTATACTTGTTAAACTTACTCTGTCAACTTTATCTAAATAAAACTAATATATAAATACAAATATGTATAGTCCCTAAATGAAAACACAAGAACAGGTAAGGTGATTGTTTCAGTGATAGCAATGGGAAGAGACTTACTTTTCCTTTTGTCCCTTTTTGAACTGTTTGATATTTTTACCATTAAAACATATACGTAGAATTGGCAGTGAGCACAGCTTGAAGTGGCTGAGGCCTGCTGATGGGGCTTTGGAGATGGACAGCCAGATTCTTTATGATGACTACCTGGAGGTTTTCCTACATGCCTGTGAGAATCCCCCAGCATGAATTCCTCCTCAGAAGATGGTACACCATACACACTACAGCGATGAGCTGAGACACAGTTTCTGCCCCCAGTCCTCACACTGACAAAGCCCCCTGGAGCTCAGCTGGGACTTAACATCCAAAGAGGAAGGGCCTCCCAGCTAGGTGACTTCTTTTCAAGATGATTCCTGACCTTGATGCACACTGAACAGGACTTCAGAAAAGAGACCAAACCCTAGCTGTGAATGATGTGGATTTCTAAGATATTGAGCACAGCAAGGCTGTTGAGATCCTGAAGACAGCCCGCAAAATCAGCACATGTGTCTGCTTCTCTCTGTACAAGTGAAGGAGAGGGCTATACACTGGAGAGTTGCAACCCACAGCCCTCTACTTGGAATCTTCTGGGGAAAAGCTGACAAGGCCCCAGGGAAGCCATCTGGGAAACTACTCTCAGCCCATCCTTGGCAGAGTGGAGTGGGGAGGATGGGGTGACAGTGAGACCCTGCACTGAGCCCATTAGCCAAATGCATCATCCGAACTACTGTACTTTCAGTGACCTGGTTTTCTAGGTGAGCTTCTTTCCCTGGATGGAGAAGGATGATGACATCTAGGTACAACCTAGCCTGTGGAGAACTCTGCTAGGAAAAGCAACTGACATTTACCAAATACCATGTTTTAGGCATTTACATATATGTCATATCATTTTCATTAGAGTATAGAAATCAGTAGAAAAAAGAATCTTGAGGCCTCCCATCCAATCTGCCTGGCCATCTCCTCCCATCTTTATATTACCAGTCTCATACACTTTGGAGATTCCAGTGAGACCCTGTTTCCCCCTCTTCTTCCTTCTCCTATTATCTACCCCCACCCAAAGTAAAATGCAACATTGAAGGGAAAAAAATATATGTATATTTAAGGATAAAATAATATAATTCATCAAGAAAACCAGTAAGAAATACCATGAAATTATTTCAATAAATGCCAAAGGATGTATTTGATAAAACTATCACTATTTAAAAAATTATGTTAAAATCTAAAATTAAAAACAGTGACAATATCAAATGCTAGTGAATATACAGAGAAACTGCATCCTGGAAAATAATTTGCGAATTTCTTTAAAAAATAAACATTCACTTAACCAGCATGGTAACCATACATGGTTACCAGTATGACCCAGAAATCCTATTCCTGGACATTTATCTCAGAGAAATGAAGCATATATCCTTGTAAAAGCTTCTGCATGATTGGTCAGAGCAGGTTTTTGTAATAGACAAAAACTGGAAACAAAATGTTCTATAATAGGTGAATGGTTTAAAAAACTGTGGTACAGTGCTCACTTCGGCAGCACATATACTAAAATGGGAACAATACAGAGAAGACTAACATGGTCCCTGCACAAGGAGGCTTGCAAATTCATAAAGTCTTCCATATTTAAAAAACAACGCAAGGGGCGCCTGGGTGGCTCAGTCGGTTAAGCGTCTGACTTCGGCTCAGGTCATGATCTCGCGGTCTGTGAGTTCGAGCCCCATGTGGGGCTCTGTGCTGACAGCTCAGAGCCTGGAGCCTGCTTCAGATTCTGTGTCTTCCTCTCTCTCTGACCCTCCCCCATTCATGCTCTCTCTCTCTGTCTCAAAAATAAATAAACGTTTAAAATAAATAAATAAATAAATAAATAAATAAATAAATAAATAATAAAAAACAACACAAAACAAAACAAAAGTTGGTACATCTGTACTATGGAATACTACCTGGTAATAAAAAGGAACAAACTATTGATACACCAACTTGAATGGACCTCCAGGTAATATGCTGAAAGAGCCAATTTGAAAAGGTTACATATTATTTGATACTACCATATTTTCAAAATAAAAAAATACAGAGAGGGGAGCCTGGGTGGCTCAACCAGTTAAGCATCTGACTTTGGCTCAGGTCACGATCTCACCAACCATGAGTTCAAGCCCCACATCAGGCTCTGTGCTGACAGCTCAGAGCCTGGAGCCTGCTTCAGGTTCTGTGTCTCCCTCTCTCTCTGCCCCTTACCCACTTATGCTCTCTCTCTCTCTCTCAAAAATAAAATAAAAACATAAACAAACAAACAAAAATAGAAAGAGAGACGGAGAACTGATCAGTGGTTGCCAGGGGTTAGGGATGGTACTGGAAAGGGGAAAGATGACCGTAAAGGAATGGCGTGGGGAAGGTCTTTGTGGTGAAGAAACAGTTCTGTATCTTGCTTGCAATGGTGGCTACACAAGTGGATCAAATGACTATAGAAGTAGACACACACATTGTACCAATGTCAGTTTTCTGCTTTTGCTATTGTCCTGTAGTTACATAAGATGTCACCATCGGGGAACTGGGTGAAAAGTAAACAGATACCTCTCTACTGTCTTTGCAAAATTCTGTGAATCTATAATTATCTCAAAATAAGAAATTTTTAAAAAGTATTAGAAAACTACAAATAACCAAATGTTTCTTTTGAGAGTCTCTCTCTCTCAGGTATATAGAAACATTCTTTAACATAAAACATTTAAAGACATTCTCATTAAAATAAGAAAAGGGGCGCCTGGGTGGCTCAGTCTGTTAAGCTTGGACTCTTGATTTCCACTCAAGTCATGATATCAGGTTCATGAGATTGAGCCCTGAGTCAGGGGTTTTCAGACCAGAGCCTGCTTGGGATTCTCTCTCTCTCTCCTCTCTCTGCCCTACACCCCCATTTGTGCACACACACATGCTCTCTGTCAAAATAAATAAATAAACATTAAAAAAATAATAAAATAAAATAAAACTAAAAAAAAAAAACAAGCATACCTATAGTGAAGCTATTATTTAATGCTGTTTTAGAAGTTTTTGCAGAGGCGCCTGGGTGGCTCAGTTGGTTAAGCGTCCAACTTTGGCTCAGGTCATGATCTCATGGTTCGTGAGTCCGAGCCTCGCGTCGGGCCCTGTGCTGACAGCTCAGAGCCTGAAGCCTGCTTTGGATTTTGTGTCTCCCTCTCTCTCTGCCCCGTCCCTGCTCGCACTCTCTCTTTCTCTTTCAAAATAAATAAATGTTAAAGAAAGTTTTTTAATAAAAATAAGTTTTTACCAATATAATAAGATCCAAAACAGAAGTGAAAGATTTAAGTATTGGGAAGGAAATAAAATTATCTTATTGGTAGACAATATGGAATGATCTTTTAAATGTGGAAAACAACCTCAAACTCTTAGAATTAATATGAGAATTCAGGACCAAGATAATACCACAAAATCAATACTTTGATAAGCAGTCACTGAACTCTTCTCCTTTATAGTAGTAGCAAATATATAAACAATTTAGGAATAAACCTAATGAAAAAACATATGCAAAACATATATGTGTAAAACCTATATGATCAAAACTGGAAAGCTTTACTGAAAAATAGTGTTATAACAATTTTATTTCAAATTTAAACATGTAAATGTAAAACAAATAAATAAATAAAAGCAATGCCTGCATTCTAAGGGTCTTGGTAAGATTTAGAAATTCTTGCAATTACTAGTAATATCATCCAATGAATTATAAGCCAAAATGTTTATGTTATATATTCTAGTTCTGTACTCCTCAAAGCAGTACATTGGCCCCATGAATTATGGCTAGTCTGTATTGTCTGAATTGCTATGTGTTCTAAATATAAAAAGCACAGCAGATTTTGAAGATTTAGTATAAAATATGTAAAATATCTCATTCACAGTTGTGTTGATTACATGTTGAAATAATATTTTGGATGTATTGCGCCATGTAAAATATATTATTAAAATAGTAGTTACTACAAAATTTTACGTTACATATATTTGCTCACCTTTGTGGCTCACATTATATTTCGGTTGGACAGCACTGTTAGAGCTTTTTCATTTCACACTTTCATGTACCTAAAGACCTTACTGCCCATTAAAATTACTTGTGAGCTTTAAAAACAAAAAAGGCTGGGCTGTACCCTAAGAAATACAATTGGTGTTGGTAGTATTGGTATGATCTTGATTCTCCCTAGGTGATTCTAATGTACTCCCAAGGTTAATAACTACCACTATTGACTTCAGGCTATCAAGCTCTGAAGAATCCTTTTTCACATTTATCATTTCATACAATTAAGAAAGGTACTTGACAAGCTAAGAAGTAACATTTGAATCTGAGAGCACAGATGTGGTGCTGGTTCCATTCTGGATGGATACCTCCTGTGATTGATCAAAACAAGATGTGAATTTTTCCCAGCCTATGGTGTGATCGTGGCAGAATTTTCAGTTTATAAAAACAAAGTTGAGTAATTGATTCTTTTTTTTAAAGTTTTACATGATTCTTGGAGCACAGTTACTAATATTTGAGCTGGTTCTGAGTGGATGGAATTTATGATGGATTTAAAACACAGAGGTTTGTGTGCTGTCTTCTCTTTCTGATCACAGCATCTCTAGGAGGTGGGCAGGGCAAGCATTTTTATCCCCATTTTTAGAGGAAGACACTGAGGCCCACCCAAGGAGGGCAAGTAGGTTGCCTAAGATTGTGTGACTCGGTACATAACATAGCCTAGACTGGAAAACACCTTTTGACACCTGTCCAAGGCCCTCCATTTCCAATTGATTTATCCTTGGACAAATCACTACCACCTATGATAAAAGGAGCTTTTGTCCAGAGGCTCTTTCCCTTAATCAGCCCTAGTAAAGGACTTCAGCTTATACTAGATAGCTCTGCTGATGTACGTGGCACTAAGCCAACATCTTAAGTGCAAAATAGTTCATGCTCAAAGATGAATCAAAATGTGATTCAGTCAACCAAACAATGCCCCCAAATTTTTAGCTTCCAGGTAACTAGTAATGCACTATATTACTGTAAAAACTTTGCATTACTCTCAAGGAGACAGTGTGGCGTGATGGAAGAGCATGGACTCTGGAGGTGTCAGACCTGCAGGTGACTCCAGGTGCTGGCCCTCACTAAGCTGTGCATCCTGGGCATGCCACTTCTCTCATTTACTGAACATCTACTGGCAGTAGACAGTATAAACTCCTAGAGCTGCAATGGAGCACACACCATGGTCCCTTCCCTCAAGAATTCTCAGGATGTGGGAGAAGCGTGTCCTATAAATGCCAGAAGAACAGAGCTGCTCTGGAGCAGCTAGGGCAGCATCGCAGGAGCCTGAAGATAACAGTTTCGGAAAACGGTTTAGGTTAACAATTGGTGAATCTAGAAATATGGATACTCATTGTGTATCTTGCAACTTTTCTATAGATTGGAACATTTTCCAAATAAAAAGGTAGAAAAGTTAAAAAAAAAAACAAATATTAAATATTAAAATATTTAGCAATAAACTAATGAGAAATGTGAAAGTTTAATACAGAGAAATCCCTTATACATTACTAAGGTTTATAAAACCTGAATAAATGGGAGAGACATGCCTTGAGGAGGAAGCTATCAAATTGGGGGTGGGGGAGGATAGGAATAAGAGATCCTATGGACTGAATTATGTACCCCCAAAATTTGTATATTGAACCCCTAATCCCTAATGTGACTATTTAGACATCAGCCCTTTAAAGAAGTAATTAATATTAAATGAGGTCATAGGGTAAGGCCCTAATCCATTAGAACTGGTGTCCTTGTATGAAGAGGAAGAAAGACCAGAGGGCTGAAAGAAAGAAAGAAAGAAAGAAAGAAAGAAAGAAAGAAAAAGGAAGGAAGGAAGAAAGAAAAGAAAGAGAAAGGAAGGAAGGAAGAAAGAGAAAAAGAAATTTTTGGCTCAGTCAGTTAAGCATCCAGCTTCAGCTCAAGTCATGATCATGGTCAGTGAGTTCGGGCCGAGTTCGCACATCAGGCTCTGTGCTGACAGCTCAGAGCCTGAAGCCTGCTTCAGATTCTGTGTCTCCCTCTCTCTCTGTCCCTCCGCCGCTTGCACTTTGTCTCTCTCTCCCTCTCTCTCTTAAAAGTAAATAAGCATTAAAAAAAAAAAAAGGAGTTAGGGGCACCTGGGTGGCTCAGTCTGTTAAAGTTCAGCATCTGACTGGCTCAGGTCATGATCTCACAATTCATGAGTTCAAGCTCCCGGTCGGGCTCTGTGTTGACAGCTCAGAGCTTGGAGCCTGCTTCGGATTCTGTGTCTCCCTCCCTCTCTGTCCCTCCCCCACTGTGCGCGCGCGCGCACTCTCTCTCTCTCTCTCAAAAATAAACATAAAAAAAGAAAGAAAAAAAAGGAAACGCTCACAGCAGTTAAAATCAGGGATCCCCTTACCCTGATTATGGCGGTCTATGTGAAGCCTCAAATTCTGCATTTTAATAAGTGATATCCCTACCAGGTGATTCTGTTGAAGGTGGTCCCACACCACACTTTGAGAAATGCCACTCCAATTTCAGCCCGGAGGTTCAGAGAGATGCAGCAGGAAGCAGTTAATCCTCAAAGGAAATGCATATACAATTCTACAAAGATATGCACAAACAAACCAACAAACAAACCAACAAACAGACACTATTAGCCTCTGGGAAAGTTTTGAGGGTCTGGTATGAGAGGGAGACTTATTTTTTAATTTTTGTTTTATTTCGTAATAAGACAGTACAGTAAAACCTTGGATTGCAAGTAAGGTGTTCTGCGAGTGTTCCACAAGACGAGCAAACATTTCTAATAAAATTCTAACTTGATAAACAAGCGATGTCTTGCAATACGAGTAGTATATGATGCTAAATGTCACATGATCACAACTGAGCCAATGGTTCTTGAAATTTGCTTTGATATACAAGTGCTTGGATTACAAGCATGTTTCCGGAATGAACTACCAAGGTTTTACTGTACTATTTTTCAATTTAAAAACTAACTTGAAAAAAAGAGGTCATGAATTTAAAGAGCTTTTTAGTGGGGCACCTTCTTACTGGGTGGCTCAGTCAGTTGAGTGTCCAACTTCGGCTCAGGTCATGATCCGTGAGCTTGTGAGTTTGAGCCCTGTGTCAGGCTCTGTGCTGACAGCTCAGAGCCTGGAGCCTGCTTCAGGTTCTGTGTCTCCCCCCTTCCCACTTGCACTCTGTCTCTCAAAAATGAATAAGCATTAAAAAAATACAATTAAAAAAGTAAAATAAAGAGCTTTTTGTTGGCACGTTTCCCAACAAATAGGTAATCAACAAGTAAAAATTCCTTTCTTTTTTGTGTTCCACTCATTTGCCATGGCTCAGTTGGTTGAGGGTCAGACTTCGGCTCAGGTCATGATCTTGCAGTTCAAGTCCCACATCGGGTTCACTGCTGTCAGTGCAGAGCCTGCTTTGGATCCTCTGTCCCTCTCTCTCTGCCCCTGCCCTGCTTGCATGCTCTCTTTCAAAAATAAGTAACACGTTAAAAAAAAAAAAAAAACTAAGAACTTACTAAGATCCCTTTAAAAAAAAAAATTTGCCATCCCTTTCCTTCCCTCCCTGCCCCCACCCAACAGTATCTCCATTTGTGCATTTGATTAACAAATTTTACTTTCATTCATATTGTATTCTAAGCACAGTTCTAAGACACACTCCCTCCCAGCCTGCACAGAGCTTTTCATCCCCAACCTCACCTCTGCCAATTTTGTCTTAATTCCTGTCTCTCCAGGCTTACACAGGCCATCCCCATACACAAACCTAAACTAGCTTTCCCACTCCTTTCCCTCAGAACCTAAATTCTCCTCCATGGAGCCTCCAGCCCCCCAGTGATATTCTTAGAAGGGTGGGAAATTGATAGGAATCTGTGAGCCAGCTCCCTGCTGCCCTCTGGTGGGCCTCCTTGGGGCTCACGTCCCTCTTCTTTAGGGCCTGCTTCTCCCCAATTGGCATCTACTCCATCTTGGGTGGGTACGCCCCAGGGAATGTGTACCCAGAATATACTGGCTCTTCCTGGACCCCTGGCTCAGAGCTGGGATGTGTGTGATCGAAAGTCTGAGCCAGAATGTCCCTAAAGGCCACTGTCTTAACAGAAGCAGTGCTGTATGGGAGGGCAGTAGTACTACCCCGTCTGTATGTGTGTGTGTGTGGTAGAGAGGTGGGGGCTGCGGGTACTTAAGGTGAAATGTCTTTGCTAGAATTTTTTTATTCTTTCTTTTACTCTTTGTGTTTTATCTTGTGCCAAAGACAATTTATACTCCGTCAGAAACATCAGAAAATAGAGACATGAAAAAGATTTAAACAATCTCACCTAGATACCGTTTCTGCTCACATCTAGAGCAGGAACAGAGGGGAAAGGGTACTGGGCCAGGAACCAGGACACTGGATTCTAGTCCTCACTGTCAACTCACTGTGTGACTCTGGGCAAGCCCCTTACTTCTTGGAGTCTCAACGTATCATACACACAAAAGAGTACCCCAGTAAAGCGCCCCATCTGGCGTTCCTCCTCTGAGATTCTAAGTCAGTGGTCCCAAGCAGTCAATTAGACCCTTAGACTATTCCAACTTTCAATCACTACAAATATTTAAAAGCAGTAAAAGTGGACTAAAACAGATTACAAATAGGAGGGAAAGCTCTGAAAAAGTTCTGAAAATGAACAAAAATGCTTCAAAACTCTTAGTTGAAAAGTGCCTTCTGAAGCATGAAAATAGCTGATACTATAGAAAAAAAAAAAACAGGAACTGGGGAATATTTCTTTTCAACCAAATCATTGTTTCAATCAAAATGCTGTATTCATGAGAATGCCTTCAGAAAAACTGCTTTCCGTCCAATCATATATCTGTGTGAGGCAGCCAGCAAGAGCTTCCATCCACCTCCCCTGTGAGCTTGAGAGAAGTTTGATTGAGGTCTCCACCCCTGGTGAAATAAACATAAGGCCAACTGCAGGCATGCATGTCCCCAGCAAGCGTTTACTGATTCTCTTCTTGTCGGGCTCTGCACTGGGCGCTGGGGATATACGGCCACCAGTACAGCCCTGCCATCCTTTCCCCACGGGGGCTCCCAGCCAGTCTGACAGGGCAGACAAACATGCCCATGTGTAATTCCAATCAGGGTGAGACGAGGTGAGAAGTGGAAGTCGTGGAAAATGGCGAGAGGCAGGGAAACCATTGCCCTGTCCCTCCGGCAGCCATGAAGCTGTAGAAACTGGGCCTTCCCCTCCTCAGTAAAAAGTTCCAGTTATTTTTGCCGTGAAACAAATCACCCCAATACTCAATGCCTCAAAACCACCATTTTAGTTTGCTCAGGATTCTGTAGGTCAAGAAATCAGAGGGCATGGCAGGAATGGCTTGTCTTTTCTCCAAAATGTCCAGGACCTCAGCTGGGGAGGTCAGTGACTGGGGGTGACTCCAGGGCTGAGAGCAGGAGTCACGTGGAAGTATCTTCACCCACATGCCCCAAGGTAAGTACTGGCTATTGCCTGGGCCACAACTGCGGCAGTTTTCCAGAGCACCTATGTGTGGCCTCTGCATGTGGCCTAGGCTCTCACCGTGGAGGCCTCAGGGTCCCAGCTGCCCTACATGGCAGCTCAGGACCCCAAGCATGAGCGTCCTGGTAACAAGGCCTTTTCTGCCTTCACTACAGAAGTCCTG
The DNA here is from genome assembly GCF_027475565.1 of Acinonyx jubatus. NCBI lineage: Eukaryota > Metazoa > Chordata > Mammalia > Carnivora > Felidae > Acinonyx > Acinonyx jubatus. Next base: position 41,558,650 of record NC_069390.1, on the reverse strand, counting down.
AAGTGTCACTGCTCAGAATTTATTAGTTATAAGTAAGCCACAGGCCTGCCAGATTGATGTGGAGGATGATTAGACACATCTAGATTGGAGAATGGTAAGGTTCCAAGAAGACAAGTGCGACAGGAGTTTTTGCTGTGGCCATCTTTGACACAATTTACCACATCCGGGGTGGATCCAGCACCCCATTTACTGCCCAGCATGGGAGGGCAGGCCTGAGTGGGGTCCAGTGAGAGGTGGGGCAGAGGTAAGAAGGGAAAGGAGCTGGACTCCTTTTTGCCCCATTCCGTGGGCAATTCCATTTGACCATGGCTTTGGTTTCTACTCTCCGATGACTCCATATCCCCGACCCAGAGCTTTCTTCTGAGTTTCAGATTAGTTGTCCACTTGCCCGCCTACTTTTCCTTTCAGTGTCTCAGTGAGTTCTTGTGAACAATGGAGACATTGATACTCTCCACCTTATGCCTAACACATGTAAGTGCCCAGTAAGTGGTAGCTATTAGATGACATCTCTATGTGGGTATCTTTTTTTTGATTATCAGGAATATAGTTGATAGAGTCTTTTTTTCTTTTTTTGAGAGTATGCACATGAGCGGAGGAGGGGCAGAGAAAGATGGGGACAGAGGATCTAAGTGGGCTTTGCACTGACAGCAGAGAGCCTGATGTGGGGCTTGAACCCATGAACCGTGAGATCATGACCTGAGCCGAAGTCAGACACTTAACAGAGTGAGCCACCCAGGCACCCCTCTATGTGGATATCTTAAAGACAGTCCAAACCCAACATCTCCAAAACTGAACTTATAATGTGCTGCCCACGCCTCTGCCCCTTGCTTGGTGTCCCCTACCTGCAGGAATGGATCACCACCCTTCTCTCGCCCATGTCAAAGGTCTGGCAGTCTTCTTTCATACCTCGCTCTCTGTCTCACTCCCCATATCCCACCCAACCCAAGCCTTGACAAATTCACTTTCTAGATGTTTCTCTAAATTTTTCCACTCTTCTCCATGTCTACCCTAACACCCAGTCCAATCTATAATCATCTCTCCTTTGGACTCTGGCCTCCTTGCTGGTCTCGCAAATTCACTAGTCGCAGTTGCCCTTCTATCCACCCACATGCATTCTTCACACAGCAAGCTGACAGGATGGTTTCAGAATGTAAAGCTGTTCATGTCACTCTGCCTGATGAAAAACCTTTATCCCTGTTGTTCTAAAGAAAAGGCAGATCATGGGGCACCTGGGTGGCTCAGTCAGTTAAACATCCGGCTGGAACTCAGGTTATGATCTCACAGTTTGTGAGTTTGAGTCCCGTGTCAGGCTGTCTGCTGTCAGCATAAAGTCTGCTTCAGATCCTCAGTCTCCCTCTCTGTCTCTCTCTGCCCCTCCCCCACTTGCACTCTCTCTCAAAAATAAAAAAATAAAAAAAAATTCAAATAAGTGAATAGAAAAGACATCTTTTAAAAGGCGTACAAGTCCTGCCTCCCTCCGTCCTCATTAACCCCATTCTCCACCCCCAACACACACACACACACACACACCATCACTCCCTTCTGCCACAAGGCCTTTATATTCCTCTGCCTGGAATGCCCTTACCCCCTCCCACTTTGCTCCCCCTTCCTGCAGATAACAGCTCAAGAATCCACCTCCTCTAGGAAGCCTTCTCTGCCTGCCTGGTGAGATCCACCCACCCAACCTTGGTAGGGTCTTATAGCACTAGGCAATCTCCTTTGTAGTGTATGTTACAGTTGGCATCTACATTTGTATGGTGATTATTGGAGTATCACTCTCCTCCTCAACCCTGCAGGCTCCACAAGAGTAGGGGTCATGTCTGGCTTTGCTCACTATTATATCCCAAAGTCTAAAACAGCCCCTGACACGTAGTTAATAATTGTTGGTTGGGTGGATGAGAGAGGGGAGGAGAGGTGCCAGGCCCGTTGTAATCATTTAGAGAATGTTTGTGGAATGAATAAATGGGCAGGTTGAGCAGAACCCAGGAGATGACTCACAATACACCTAATTTTCCACCCTTCAGGCAGGCACAAGGCCAGAAAGGAATCTGTTAGGATGCAGGAAAAAGTGATTCCGTTGGGACTGGAAACACTCATCTCCTTGCCCCAGGGCCTGTCTCCTGGAAGTATTGGAGACTTGAATACTTGTACCTGCTTCCAGAACTTAACATGCCTACCTGCTCCATGTCCTTCTTTTCCACACAAGGACCAGCCAGACAGTGAGAGTTGGCCACTGGGAGGCTGTGCAGGGACAGAGAAAACAAGCCTCAGACACTGACAGACCAGGGGGTCCATCCTGACGATGCTATTTACAGACTCTCCATCCCAGGCTCTTCCCCCTGGGGTAGTGGGACCTGTTTCATCACCTGAATGGCTAACTGCCACACCCCAAAATCCCAGTTCAACTTCTTCAGGGACTTCCTGCCATGAACTCCAGGTGCCTTGACACACCCAGCCACAATGCCTAGGTCTCCCCTTCTTTTTCCCCACCCACTCTTCACCTTGTTTTTAAAAGTCAGAGAACTGTCCTTCAACAGGGTTGAGAGTGTCACACCTCAGGCTGCTTTGAGAAAAGAGGAAGAAATAAGCCCTCTGTTTCTAAAATCTAATGTCCAGTCTTTGTGGCCTCATATTGGTCATGTGACCTTGGGCAAGATACTTTACATCCAGTTGATAGGAGGAAACTGAGGCAAAGAGAAGTTTAATAATTTCTGCAGCACAGGGTTGCTATAACCAAAGAAAGGGGGGCCCGGGTGGCTTAGACAGTTAGGCATCTGACTCTTGATTTCAGCTCAGGTCATGATCTCACAGTCACAGGATCAAACCCCACATCGGGCTCTGCACTGACAGTGCACACTGCTTGGGATTCTCTCTCTCTCTCTCTCTCTCTCTCTCTCTCTCTCTCTCTGCCCTTCCCCTGCTCTCAAGTGCATGCACACACTCTTTCTCTCTCAAAATAAATAAATAAACATTAAAAAAAAAAAAAAGCTCCAGGGGCACTTGGGTGGCTCAGTCGGTTAAAGGTCTGACTTTGGCTCAGGTCATGATCTCATGGCTCGTGAGTTTGAGCCCCATGTTGGGCTCTGTGCTGACAGCTGAGAGCCTGGAGCCTGCTTCAGAATCTGTGTCTCCCTCTCTCTCTATCCCTCCCCTGCTTGTGCTCTGTCTCTCTCAAAAATAAACATTTAAAAAAAAGCTCCAAAGAAATTATGGGACAAAAGGGTTTGTATTCCATAACTCCCTGATCCTGAATCAGAAGTGCTCAGGGATGATTCACATAAATAATGACACTTAGCGTAGGGCTTTACAATTTACAAAAGCTGCACCCTTTCAAATCTTTGTGAATTTGTTAATAAATAACCGCGTTAGAATAGGCTCTCAAATAATCTGTCAGACCCTCTAGGAAATGTATGTGCCTCTCCAGTGATGGAGACAAATTAGCTGGAGAGATCTGAGGGCAATGGGGAGGGGCTCTAATAACACCCAAAGGGTACCTAATCAGTCTTTCTTGGAAGACCAGCCTTGACCCAGTCTTTGAACCTAAAGCCATATTGGTGGGGTGTGAGAGCCAATGTGATGGCTCTTGCTGAGAGGATCTCAGATCAGTTGAAACTAGAAGAGGAAATGCCAGCAGAGCAGAACCTCCAGGATGACAAAAGACCACCTCTTACCTGAAGCACTAGACAGTCTCTCTGTCCCAAGCTCCCCCCCACCCCCCGCCATAGGTATGGCATTCCAATCCCAGCACCATGGCATCCCCATATGGGGACCACAAAGGCAATCCAGGAGCCCCAACCTCCAGCCTGTTGGTCAATGCCTGAAGGAACACAGCCCCAAAGCAGCCTCCCCCATTTCAGAAACTCCAGCTGGGCTCACTCTTAGGCACACTGACTACCAAAACCAGAGAGGACAGTCCCTTGCAGAGATAGAATGCTTTCTGTTTGTCCAAGTTCCTCCTTTTCTACCTCCTTCCCCCTTACCACACTCCTGTGCAGTAGAGTTCCATGTGAGACCTAGTATACAAATGAGGGACTACTTACTATCAAAATCCTTTTGAGTGGTGACCTTCCATCCCTGGAGGAGTTCAAGCAGACACTGAAAAACCACTTGTGAAGAGCACTCCCAACCTAAACTCAAACAGCTGCCAGGTTCTGTGGACTCGACTACTCTGATCCGTCTCCCACCTGCTCCTGTTCTGGCAGGTCCTATGTGTTCCCACCCAGGCTCCGTTCCCCTTACGAACAGCAAATAGTTCTGTGTTTCCTACAGAATATTCTAGCAGCTTGGCCTGGACCTGCGCCCCCTGGGAGTTGACCTAACTCCTTTCCCAAACTTTACCACGGAGTTCACCAAACTAAAATAGTCTCTAGAGCCTCAAGCTGCACACTCTCCCACCTTCATACTTTGCTCATGCTGTTCCCTCTGCCCAGAAGGCTCTTTGCTTGTGGTTTGCCCCCTCCCCACTTGCCCAACGTGATCCAGCTTAACTGCCATCTCCTCTGTGAAGTCCTCCCAAATTGTGATTCGTCCCTAACACTTTCTCTACACCTCTCTTCTGAAGCTAATTTCTGTCTTGCGAGGTTTGTATAATTACTGGATAATGTGCCCCTCCCCACCCTGCGAGTCTTTTAAAGGGCAGGATCAGGTGTGAGTCATCTTATTAGCATCTGGCATGACACCGTGCCCACAGCAGGAACTCAGTGAATGTGTGTTGAATGAATTAGTGATGAATCCAGACCCTGAACTGCTGTTCACAGCTTGTATAGAAGTAGTATTTTTCCCAAAAGTGCTCAATAAATATCTGCCGAGTGAACAAACTGAGTTTATAATTATAGACCTCACAGAGACTTTTTTAAATGAGTTATGTTGGACATACAGAGAGACACAGAGACTATAAACAAAAACCCTTTGTACCCACCACCTAGCTTAGAAAAGAAAGCATTACAGACACAGGTGAAACTGCGCAGTCCCGCCCAACCCTGTTCACCTCCTCCCCGCTAGAGAGGCACACTATCCTGATATGGGGGTTTATCAGTCCCAAACTACTACTACCAGCCACAGCAACACATAATAGTGTGAGCAGCAGTATGACTGCAGGTAAGGCTGGGATGTGGCAACAGCGCTTGCTTGGAGCTGAAAGGCGACTCTTATCCTTAGCTTGGGAGAATCTGAATTTTTACTTATAGGTAACAACATTAGAGAGAAACAATATAAAAGAGCAATGCCTAAGTTCACTTAGATTTCTGGAGATTTAAAAATATGATTGCTCTAATGGATATATTTTCATACTAGAAGTTAGCTAAAATGTTACTGTTAATAATTTTTAAGTTGATTTTTCTAGAAGAACATGGGTGTTTGACTCCTATATCGAGTTGTGTGCAATAATGACTAAGCCAGCCAGGTACCCTGAACATGAGTCTTTATTATTTGCACTCCTCACTTTAAAAAAAAAAAAAAAAAAAAAAAAAAAAAGCCTTGAAAGAAAGATTGTGAGAGGCATCCAGATATAGTGATAGGAACACCAGACATCCTAATGCTCTTGGTTTGAGTTACCTTTTCTGAACCATAATTTCCTCATTTTCAAAATGGGATATATATATTTTTTGAATTTATGCCAAGCCTCCTTCCAAGAATATCTGCAGTCAACTTTTTTTGAAGTTGTGAAAAATCAAAAAAATAATAAATATGAGAGCACATTTAAATTATGTAAGAAGCTGCAGGTATATGGTAGTGTTAGAAGCATCAGCAACAACACAATATACGCCACCTAGTAATGAAAAAGAGTAACTGCATCTGGATACAATTCAAACAATTCAGATTCTTGCAAGGACTACTGGACATTTGAGGAAGGCCTCCAATGTAAATGACAAACAAGCAAAAACAGAAAATGAGAGGCAGAAAAAGTTTAAGATTATCATTAATGAGGGGCACCTGCATTAATGAGTGGCTCAGTCTGTTATGCATCCGACTTTGGCTCAGGTCATGATCTCATGGTTCGGGGTTCAAGGCCCACCTCAGGCTCTGTGCTGACAGCTCGGAGCCTGGAGCCTGCTTCGGATTCTGTGTCCCCCTCTCTCTCTGCCCCTCCCCCACTCATGCCCTGTCTCTCAAAAATAAACATTAATAAATACTCAAAACCCATCACTTCTGGATTGTTTTATAGTTTTACTATCATTCATAATCTTGAAATCACTTATGTTTACTGTTTCTGTATAGGAGAAATCCTACACAATCCTATATGATGGTCTACCAAGCATCTTTTCCCAACTCCATGGGACATCGCATTGGGAGCTTGAAATCAGCCATAGTGGGAGTTTTTACACCACAGAAATAGGTAAACACTACAAATCAGTGTTGTCATCCCCCCAAGAGTTAAACATTTGCCAACACACCAACACACAACACATATGCATGTGAACAATGTACACATGTGTATACCCACAACATATATATTTACACACACATGTGTGTGTATTCATACAACAACATGCATAACACTTACCGACATACCACTGACTCTGGGAAATTAAACATATGAAGGTATTAATGAAACGCTAAGTAAAATTAGAAGATAAAGCAGAGACTTCCCAGAAAGTAGGAAAAGAGATGGACAATAGTTGGTAAAAGATGAAGAAATTAGAGAATCAGTCCAGAAAGTCTGAGCAAATAATGAGCTTCAGAAAGAGAACATAGAAAATGTGAAAGAAACATTAAAGGGATAATTCAAGAAAATCTTCAGGAACTGCAAGACAATTTTGAGACTGAAATAGGTTACCTTGCAAAACAAATGAAAAAAAAATAAAATAAAACCCAGGTATTATCGCAAATCTCAGAACACTAAGCAATAAAGAGATGATCCTAAGAACATCAAGTCAAAAACAAAGAAAAGAAACAGGTGACAAAGGAGGGGCAATCAATCAGAATGATAACTGACTTCTCAACAGCAGTTTAGAAACAGTAACTGCTAAAAATGTTTAGGAACAATGATTTCCAACCTAGACCCTATTCCCAAATTCTCTGCCAATCAGCAGTGAGAGTTGAAAAAGACATTTTCCAAGATCTTAGAAACTTTTTTTCAACTCTTCTGTGCATGCACTGAACATTTATGTGCATTAATACTGAGAACCCACTATGTGCCAGACATTATTCTAAAAGAGAAGTGAACAAACAAGGTCCTTGTTCAAATGGCTCTTCTAATCTGAAAATATGAACATGTCAGGTAGTAATCAGCACTCTGAAGAATAGCAGGATTGAGGGCAAGGAGTGCTGAGTGAGAGGGGGCCCTCTTTTACACAGTGCCTGTGAAGTTACAGTTGAATAGAGACCTAAGGGAAGGAATGAAGCCATGTGGATCGCTGGGGTAAGAGCCTTCCCTGCAGAGGAATCAACAAGGCCAGTGGCTCTGGGAAGAGTGTCTGTGAAACCAGGCCACAGGGACTAGAAAGGGTGGTGGGAGACGAACACGGAGGTGGCTGGAGGAGGCCAAGTCATGGGGGCCCTTTGTACTGGATATTTTCCTCTTGTCCCTCCAGACCCACTCTGCACCTTCTCTGCTGCCTGGGAACCTGATGTTCATGGACCACATCAACAGGCTCCCTTGACCTCTGGCTTCCTGTGGGATTTGGCCAATGGAAGGTACCTGCAATAAATCAGAAGGCAGGAGTCTTTACTGAGGGCCACAGCTTCTGTCAGGTGACCCTCCTTGGTTCACCTGCACTCTTCAGACTGGGGGTGGAAACGCCTAATATCTCCCCATGGTTGCTAGCTCCAGGAACTAGCACACAGTATGCCCCGTGGTTTCCCTAAACCCCACTCACATCTTTGTAAACTGTTCCTTTAGTAGATTCTCGCCTAATTCCTCAATGTGAGTGTGACATCTGTCTGTTTTCTGCCAGGATCCTAACACTCCTCTATAGGCTAAGATAAGGATTTTAGATTGAATTCTGAAGGAGATGGGAAGCCACTGGAGGTTTTTGAGCCTATGGAACATCGTGTGACTTACATTTTAGATCACTCTACATGCTGGATGTTGAAAGGACCTCGGTGGAGCTCACAGGTAGAAACAGAACAGTTTAGGGGGCTTTTACACTAGTAAGGGTAGAAAGCGACTTTGGGCTAGGGTGGTTGTAGGAAAGGCCATAAGGGTTCAACTGTGGGCATATGTTGTAAACGTAGAGCCAAGAGGATTCGGTGATCAAGTACCTGTAAGGTGTAAGAGAAAAAAAAAGTCCAGGTTGACTCAGGCTTTTTGGTCTGAGGATGAGTTGCCATTCACTGAGATGGAGATGTCTGGGGAGAGAGCAGGTCTGGGCTGCAAAAATCAGGAGTTCTGTTGGGATTAAACAAAAGTCTAGGTGTTTATTAGGGATCCAAGTGGGGATGTTGAATAGGTCAATGCATACCTAAGGCTGGAGTTCAGGGAAGACCAGATGAAATTACCTAGGAGTTGATATAAACAGAAATGAGTTCCAAGGAGTGAGCCTTTTCTTTGGGAGCTACCAGAGGATGGTTCACCAAAAGGAAGGAGAAAACCAAGAAAGAAGACATGTGAGTATAGGAATCTGACACTAGAGGCTGAAAGAATCCCCATATTGATGAAGAAAGGGGATCCCAGACCTGTGGGTCTTAAGAGTAACCTGTCTGGGGCGCCTGGGTGGCTCAGTTGTTTGGGCGTCCAACTTCATCTCGCAGTCCGTGGGTTCAAGCCCTGCATCGGGCTCTGTGCTGACAGCTCGGAGCCTCCTGCTTCGGATTTTGTGTCTCCCTGTCTGCCCTTCCCCCACTCATGCTCTGTCTCCATCTCTCAAAAATGAATAAACATTAAAAAAAAATTTTTTTTAAAGAGTAACCTGTCTGAATTGGAGCTAGAAGTTACAGGCCTGGGAGGGATATCACCAAGAAAAAGAAAGGAAGTAAACATGCTTGAACATACAAGGTAACTACTAACACATTTTAGGTAAACATATTTACATGAAATATTAAGCATAGAATTACACATACTATATATAAGCATCTGTTATATAAAAGCCACAGAAATGTAAACCTAAAATACTGATTTAACCAAAAACTATAATTACGAGGATTCCAAGGGAAGAGGTATAAAATAAAATGCAAAAAATCCTAGTATAAAAATGTTAGAGGAACTCCACACTTGCATGTATCCCAAAGAACGGAAAACAAGGGCTCAAAACAAGTACATGCACATGAATGTCTGTAGCAGCACTATTTGAAATAGCCAAAAGGTGGAAGCCCAAATATCTTTCGAGTGAATGCATAAATTATGCTTCTATGCAGTGGAACATTACTCAGCTATAAACGTACTGACATGCTACATGAATGAACCCCCAAAACATGATGGTAAGTGAAAGCCAGACATAATAGATCACATGTTACATGAATTCCATTTATTTGAAATATCCAGAACAGAAAGCAGATTGGTGGTTGCCAAGGGTACAGCGAGGCGGGGAGAATGAGGAATAACTGTATGTATGTTTCTATGTATGTATGTATATTATTTGAGAGAGCGTACACATGTGCAAGTTGGGGAGGGACAGAGAGAATTCCAAGCAGGCTCCCCTATGTCAGTGAAAAGCTCAATGTGGGGCTCAATCTCACCAACCATGAAGATCATGACCTGAGCCAAAATTAAGAGCAAACCATAGGCTTAACTGACTCAGCCACCCAGGTGCCCCAGAGTAACTGCTTTGAGTGTGGTTTCATTTTGGGGTGATAAAAATATTTTGGAACTAGACAGGGTGATGTTTGCACATTATAAATATACTAACCACCGCTGAACTGTTCACTTTAAAATGATGAACTTTATGTGAATTTCACCTCAATTTCTTTTTAATTAATTTACTTTTTTGAGAGAGAATGAGCAAGAGAGCAACAGGGGAGAGGCAGAGAGAGGGAGAGAGAATCCCAAGCAGAATCTGTGCTCAAAGCACAGAGCCCGATGTGGGGCTCAAACCCACAAACTGTGAGATCATGATCTGAGCCGAAATCAAGACACCTAACTGGCTGAGCCACCCAGGCATCCCTCTTTTTTTTTTAAAGGAATGTTGTTTAAAAATAAGAAGGCATAGGGGTGCCTGGGTGGCTCAGTCAGTTGAGCATCTGACTCTTGATTTCAACTCAGGTCATAATCTTACAGTTCATCAAGGGATCAAGCCCAGCATCCCTGTCTGCTTGGGATTTCCTCTCCTCTCTGCCCCTCCCCAGCTTGTGCTCTCAAAATAAACAGTAAAGAAAAAAAAAAAGAAAGCATTTTATGTTAGAAAAAAAAACAGCTGAGTTTAAAGTAGTTTCTCTAGACTTCAGACTATGAAAGGGAAGATTGTTTTTAGTTGTCTGGTAAAATACTTTTATTTTTTAAAAGCATGTTTTAATTTTTTTAATTTATTTGTGACAGCAAGAGAGAGAGCACAAGTGGAGAAGGTGGCAGAGAGAGAAAGGGAGACACAGAATTCAAAGCAGGCTCCAGGCTCTGAGCTGTCAGCACAGAGCCTGACACGGGGGCTTGAATTCACGAACTGGGAGATCATGACCTGAGCCAAAGCTGAACGCTCAACCAACAAGCCACCGTGAAATCATGACCTGAGCCAAAGTCAGACACTCAACCAACTGAACCACCCTGGTGTCCCAGAAAAGATGATTTTTAAATGAAGAGAACAGTTGTTGAAGGAAACCTTCAAACCCTAGCTGCTCACATATGGATAGATTTGGACAAATAACATGTACATGCTGATTTCCAACTGTCAGAAAGTTTCATTTAAAAAGGAAGAAATGTCTAAGTCTGAAAGATGGATGAAGACCATATTAAACAGAAGGGGAAGCAGAAAAAACAATTTATTAGACTGATCTATTTTTTAAAAAAGAGATCATAAAGAAAAATCATTAGGGATTATAAAATTCTTAAACTTCTACAGCAAAAATACCACAAACAAGATGGAAAGACAGAAAACATTGGGGAAAATATTTGTAATACGTGTTATAGGTAGGATTAAGAATAACAATGTTCCAGGGGCACCAGGGTGGCTCAATTGGTTGAGCATCCAACTTCCGTTCAGGTCATGACCTCATGGTTTGTGGGTTTAAGCCCTGTGTCAGGCTCTGTGCTGTTAGCTCAGAGCCTGGAGCCTGCGCCTGCTTCAGATTGTGTCTCCCCCTCTCTCTACCCCTCCCCACTTGTACTCGGTCTCTCTCAAAAATAAACATTAAAAAAAAAAAAAAAAAGAAAAAAGACTAACAATGTTCCAAAACAGACAGACTTTATACGGCATGAATAGGCAATTCACAAAAAGGAAAGATTAAATATTCATTAATCAAATAAGTAAAATAGAATAAAATAAAAAACAGAATATCCTTCTTAAACAAAAGACAAGTTTTGAGCCTGGGTGGCTCAGTTGGTCGAGTGTCCAAGTCTTGATTTCGGCTCAGGTCATATCTGTTATGGGATTGAGTCCACACTGAGCTTGGAGCCTGCTTGGGATTCTTTCCCTCTGCCCCTCTCCCCTGCTCACCCTCTCTTTCTAAAATTAAAAAATAAAAAAAAAAATTTTTTTTGAAAGGTACCTGAAGAAATGACACTCATGGACTTTTTGATAATTTTATCAGTAGACTTTTGAAATGCAGTTTGGCAAAATATAAAACATACATGCCAAAGTTCCCATTCCTGGGATTTATCTCAAGATAACAAGGCAAATTATAGTACACAGCACCATGGAATACCAAAATCAAGACATAACCAGCAAAAATGATGAGACGATCTATGTAGTAAGATGCCCATGTACAAAAGTCTTTGGAGTATCTTAACAGGTAGTTACCTGGAGGGATGTTCACCAAATCAATTGCTAAAGTTCTCTGAATGACTCAACTACTGCTACATATTAACTTCATATAATCCTCACAGTAATTTAGAGATTTATTTAGTTTTTTGAGAGAGCACACACAAGCAAGCTGGGAAGGGGCAGAGAATCCCAGGCAGGCTCCACATGGTCAGCGCAGAGCCTGATGTGGGGCTTGAACACACAAACCAGGAGATCATGACCCAAGCCAAAGTGGGACAACCAACTGAGCCACCCAGGTGCCCCAATATTCTTTAGATTTTACCCCCATAGCCTTTGAGTGGCAGAGCTGTTGCTGAAGACCAAGTTTGACCCTCTGTTCACAATTTAAAAGAATTGCAGATGTTTTTACATTTTGTTTACTATATCAAATAAACTCATTTTTTAAGGCATTAAAAACCTCCTACTTGCAGTTGTATTTGCAGTAATTCTGGGGGTGCCTTGGTGGCTCAGCTGGTTAAATGTCCAACTCTTGATTCGGCTCAGGTCATGATCTCGCTGTTTGTGAGATTGAGCCCGGTGTTGGGCTCTGCACTGACAGCATGGAGCCTATTTTGGATCCTCTCTCTGCCCCCTCCTGCTTGTGCTCTCAAAAAATAAAAACCTTAAAAACAGTTGTAGTTAATTGTTGGCTTGATGGTAAGAATCACAAATACACAAATACTTCTTACAATTAGAAAGAAACCTAGGGGCACCTGGGTGGCTCAGTTGTGTCTGACTTCGACCTAGGTCATGATCTCACAGTTTGTGAGTTCAAGCCCCGCGACAGGCAGTGCTGACAGCTCAGAGCCTGGAGCCTGCTTAGGATTCTGTGTCTCCTTCTTTCTCTGCCCCTCCCCTGCTCATGCTCTCTCAAAAATAAATAAATGTTAACAACAACAAAAAAAGGAACGAAATCTATACATGCTTTGAAACATCAAATGTCCCACCTACTATTAACTAGTTTTTGGTCCAGAACCATCAATACCCAACATCTGCATAGCTACCTAGGGATTCCAAGGGATTGTGCTGGGAGTTACCTTGTTTTACTTATTCATCACTCTTGGAAATATTTGCCTTACTCGTCAGTTTGATTCTTGGTTTATGATGGTTAGTCACTTTTAAGACATGAACATGAACACAAAGGATGAAAAACTTAACACCAGGTAAGAATTGGGTAAAATACTGAAACAGACGGTTTCCAATTATTAGAAGGGGGACTGAATCAGCTTGCATACCCAGCATAGAGCACACAATACCGGGTAGGTGAACAGATCAAGTGCTCTGAAGAACAAGGCAAGTCACTTGGTGTCTGTAACCCCAGAGCACAGTACTCAAAAGGCAATCGATGCTAGCTGATACCAGTCTCTTGAAAAAGGGACTTCACCTAATAGTGTGATTTCAAACACAACTTTGATTATTGCTTAGGGTAAACCTTAAGAAAATAGCTTATTCAGTGTACCTATTTAAGTGATACACACTTAGAAAACAGGCAGTACATAAAAATCACCCACTTTAACGTTTTCTGAATTCTGAAGGAGCGTGGCTCCATATACCAGCCCGACGTACAGCTTATCATTTACCTTACAATCTTTAACAACTCACTCATGGTTCCAGACTTGCCTCTTTTAAACAGGGATACCCACATACCTCATTAGGTTAAGAATTAAATACTCTGAAAACACCCAGCTGAGTGTTTATTTAACTGTCCAAAAATTGCAAGGCTTAGTGACCTGGGTTCATCTCAACAACAGTTCTTCTGGCTCCCTGATTCAGATGAACCGTGCTTACTGTTACCTGAATCCCTTCTTCACCTTTAAGCCTTACCAACAAGAATGGGATCAAATTATCAGGTCTTCCTTAGGACCCTTCATACTAAAGATGTTCCTCCTGCAGAGAAACTTTCTTGTGCATTTCTTAGTAGACTGCCACATACACTACCGGGATAACATTCCTCACAGGTCTACCTCAGTCTTAACATCAAACGTACCAAAAATACTTAGAAACATTTTTGCCATGACATCAAAACAAGTCACTGCTTTCCTAGTTTCTTCCAGTTCTGCCACTCCCTCCCCCATTTAACCACCCACAAAGTTATAAACTGCTCAGCTAGTTGAGCAGTGAAGGGATGAATAGATGGGTGCTATCTCATTGCTCCCCGCAAAATCACACTTCTCATTGTGCTACAACACTTCCACATCAAAAAACCAATACGTATGAATTGATGATATATATACTTCTAGGGAAAGAAAATACAAACTATGCTTCTTGTTCGACAATGATTTTATTGCTTGAGCACATGGTCAAATTTATGCAACCAGGGCAGAGGCTGTGGATGACTCGCTGAAAAGGAAAAAAGGAGAGGGAAGAAGAGTTGGATTATTACAGGTCCCCCATATTTATTCACAGACTCTAACACCTAGCAGAGCTATTTTCAAACAGCTAAAATAAACCACAGATACATAAAATGCACCAAAATGCCAAGGTTCCTCAATTATTGTGTTTAAGCATGAGGAACAAAGATGCTCACTCATCTAAGGGAGAACCGGCCAACATAAGGAAAAACCCTTTTAGTGAAACCTGTGAATGTTTGGAAATTAACCATCATAATGGGCTATCTATGCAAAAATGAAGACAACATAAAAACAAGGAGCAGAGCTAGGAGCTGAAACTTTACCCACTATCTAGAAGTGATTCAAAGGGCTTATTCATGTTTTAAATCAGGGGTCTGCAAACTATGGCCCTTTGCTAGTCTTTGTAAATAAAGTTTCAGTGGAACACGGCCATACCCTTTTGTTTACGTATCGTCTATGCTGTATTCCTCCCAAAATGGCAGAATTGAAATAGTAGTTGACCACATAGCCATGGCCTAAAACATTCACTAACAGGCCTTTTACTATAGTTGCTACTGTGTTTACTATATGGCTAATGTCCGTTCTTATTAACAAAAAAGGTTAATACTTACTATTTCCAATTTGGGGGGAGGACTCGTTTGGTCTTATAATATCGAGCCAACCGGTGAATACGGCTCTCGATAAGAATCAGTCGGAATTTAGCATCCTTATCCTAAAGGACAAATTATAAAGATTTATTCTTATCCTAAAAATAAAAATCGACATAATTTAAGAAAACTCCCTCAAAACAATAATCAAATATTTTAACAAAAGAATGTATAGATACCATGCACTTTTAAGTTACCCAATGCCCTGTAATAGAATCCTAGGCTAAGGTTCATGTGGCTAGATTAAATCCTTAAGGGAATTTAAGGCGCCCCAAAATTTTAACATGAATGATTCGCAAAACTGTGCAAATAAAATAAAACTCTGCAAATAAATAACTCAACATTTTCAATCAAGTGATATACTGCATCTAGAGGAGCCAAAGCCACCCACCTCCTGCCAGTCTTTGCTGGTAGAATTTTTATTTCAAAGCAACTGTGGTGTCACAGTTTGTGTTTCAAGCCTCTTTAGGAAATTCAAATCAGATGCACTACAGTTTATTGAAACTCATACAAACAGTTCCATTCTCTTACTTTTCTGTTCCTCTCAAGATGCTTTCGAACAGCAACAGCTTTCTTAATCAAATGGTAGAGGTCCTCAGGAAGATCAGGCGCAAGTCCTTTGGACTTAAGAATTCTCAAAATTTTATTGCCTGTCACAAAACGTACTTGTGCAACACCATGGGAGTCTCTCAGGATCACACCTGAAAAAAACAGTAATATAAATCCCCCCCGCCAAACACAGAACTGAAGCATGTGATGTCAAGGCTCTGAGATCAAGTCATTACCCACGTTTCCTCTGTGAAACAGGGTTCCTTTTGTATCACAGAAAAACAACATGAGAATGCATGTAAAGCTCACTCAGACATCCAAGGTTGGTTTACCCAGCACTAAGGAAAACCGTTCTGGAGGAAACTGCCAATGCTGGTGCTTATCAACAGAGTGAACTTGATGGATTATAAGCCACCAAAGAAATCAGTGAGATTCCCACGTATATTTGCTTAATAATTGAACTTGGATCAGACATTCTTCTGAGAACTTTACATACATTATTAAATCTCAAAATAGCACCATCTGAGTATTTTACAGTTTATTATGTATTTCCTATTTTGTGTGATACCTCTGGCTAGACTAATTAGTTGCACGGTGCCTCAGTTTCCTCAACTGTAAGAGGGAGAAAACTTCACAATCATTTGAAAGTACGGCAATCAGAATTACGTGAAGTCATTATATATAAAATGTATAGAACCATTCAGCCAGGAATAACTAACTACCTAGCGCATACTAAGTACTCATTAAATTTTGGCGAGCATTTTAACAATTTTCCCGTCTTCCAAATTAAGAACTTGAGAGTTCAATAAACAAACACTTGGCCGCGGTTATCAGCGGTAAAGCCAGGAAAACCAGCAAAAAGTTTTTAAAGCACGTATGCGACACGTTTACCCCCAGCGACTTTTTCAGCAAGTTACACGAAGGCAGGCGGAAGGAGCTACGTTATATATATATATACCCACCGATTTGTGAGGGAGTCAGGCCCTTTTTGGCCAGTTTGTAGATCTGCTCCTTCACGTCGTCGGACGTCAACTTCAGCCACTGTTTAGGGAAAAGAAACTTGCCTTAGAAGGAGAAACCAGGGATGGTACCGAAGCACAGAGGTCTTTACCACCCTCCAAGAGGAGCTCCTCACGCACACATGGCCCCCACGCCTCGGTACCGCTTCTCCCGAGCGACGGATAGTAGCACCCCTCCCCGACTTCTCCCGTGTCTCCGCAAGCTACTTACGGTGGGCACGCTGCGGCGGTAAGGCAGAGCCGACTGGGACAGGCCCTTCCTGGGGAAACAAAGTCTCGGAATAAGGTGGTGGTGGTGGCCAGTGCCACAATAACCTACAACATCAACCCCCTCAATTCGCTGCCCACACGCCCCCCTTTTCCCCTCACCCCGCGGCCCGAGCTTTGCAACCCGCTCAGAAACCCGAGCTCACCCGGGAGCGTGCATGCGACCCATGATGGCGGCGGTCAGGCAGCAAAAAAGAGAGCGAGGGTAGGAAAGCCGCAGGAAGCTACCCAGCACACAGGAAGTGACCTCCCATACGCCCACCCTTTTCGCGTGCAGGAGGCGGAGCTACGCTGCGTGACTCCCGGCGTCCCCTGGCTGTATGTCCCGAGATGCATTTCAGAGTTGTGCCCCACGATTCCGCGAGGTGCAGGACTACGTATCCCGGCATGCATCGGTCTTTAAGGCGGCTTCTGGCCAGAGCGGGAAATTAAGTGCGCCGTGAGACTTTCTGGAAGAGCTGTCAGCGCTAAAAATGTACAGGTTCGAATCCCCGACTGGGAGTGAGCGTGGAGCAGCTACAGTTTCAGGGATTGGTGGATTTGGTCCCTGCCCCAGAAAGGCCACCGAATTTGGGCGCCTGAGGTTCAACTATGCAGTTGTTCATCCATTCACCAGCGCCAGCTCTTTTCTTGGTACTAGCTACGTCACAGTCTTTCTCTACCCTTAATGAATTCACAATTACAATACCCTGGTGGTAAGTGCTACACTGGAAGTCATGGTAGTTACCACGCAGCCACCGCTATCACTTTTTAAAGTTTATTTATTTTGAGAGAGAGTGTGTGGGGGAAGGGCAGAGAGAGACTCCCAGGCAGGCTGCATGTTCAGCACGGAGTTCACCTTGGGGTTCCATCTCTAATGTGAGATCGTGACCTGAGCGTAATACAAGTTGGACACGTAACCAGCTGGCTGAGCCAGGTGCCCTGAAACCTGATTATTTTTTCAAGACAAAAAAAAAGTATTAGATCTAAAAAGTTACTGTTAACACATTTATTAAAAATAGAGGTTCAGTGACCAAAGGGTCTTTAAGGGTTGAACTTTTAAACCTTTTTTGAGGTAAAATTCACATACTATAAAATTTGCTATTTTAACCATTTTGAAGTGTACAATTCAGTGCCTTTTGGTATTTTCACAGTATTATGCAACCAACCATAATCAATTCCAGGAATTTTCATCACCCCAAAAAGAAGCCTTGTACTCTTTAAGGAATTACCTGCTAGGCTCCACTCCCCCACAGGCCGTGGCAACCACTAATCTGCTTCGTCTCTATGGATTTGCCTATTCTGGACATTTGATATAAATGGAATCATACAATATGTGGCCTTTTGTGACTGGCTTCTTCATTATCATAAGGTTTTCAAGGTTTGTCCATGTTGTAGCATCTTCGTTACTTTTTGTGGTTAAATAACATTCTATATGGATATACCACATTTTATTTCTATTTGGCCATTATGAGTAATGCTATGAACATTTATGCACAAGTATTTGACTACCTCTTTTCAATTTTTGGAAATATATATATACATATACATATATACATGTATATACATATATATACACATATATATACATATACATATACATATATATACATACATATATATGTATGTATATATATATACGTGTGGTAATTTTAACTTTTTTTGGCAGCTGCCAAACGTTTTCGACATCAGCGGCACCACATTACGTTCCCACTAGCAATGTATGAGGGCTCAAAGTTCTCCACAGACTTTTTAAAAATTTATTTTTAATGTTTATTTTTGAGAGATCACGAGTGGGGGATGGGCAGAGAGGGAGACCCAGAAGCTGAAGAAGGCTCCAGGCTCTGAGCTGTCAGCACAGAGTCCGATGCGGGGCTCGAAGTAACAAACCGTGAGATCATGACCTGAGCAGAAGTTGGACACTTAACCCACCGAGCTACCCAGGCGCCCCTCTGCATAGACTTAAAAATAAATAAATGCCTTTATTTAGTAGGTTCCATGCCCAATGTGGGACTTGAACTCATGACCTTGAGATCAAGAGTTGGATGCTCTACCAACTGAGCCAGCCAGGAGCACCCTACCACTTTTAAATTCTAGGTATCCCAGTGGGTATGAATTGGTATCTCATAGTAGTTTTGAGATATGTAGAGCCTGCTTGGGATTCTTTGCCTCTCTGCCCCTCCCCGGCTCCTAATTAAAAAAACAAACAAACAAACAAAAAAACCCAAAAAAACCTCTGGTCCAATCCAAGGTTACAAAGATGTACACCCATGTTTTCTTCTAAGAGTTTTATAACTTTATGTTTAGATCTTTGATCTATTTTGAATTGTTGCATATGCTGTACCGTTCTTTTGCATGTGGCTGATTGTCCCATCACCATTTGCTAAAAAACCTCTTTACCATTTTAATGGTGGCAGTCTTGTGTCTTTCCTGGATCATGATTCAAACAAAAATAACCAAATAATTGTTCTAGAAATGAAAAGTATAACAACCAAAACTAAAAACTTGATGGGAGTGGGCGCCTGGGTGGCTCAGTGGGTTGAACATCTGACTTCAGCTCAGGTCATGATCTCATGGTTCATGAGGTTGAGCTCCGTGTTGGGCTCTGTGCTGACAGCTGAGCCTGGAGCCTGCTTGGGATTCTGTGTCTCCCTCTCTCTGCCCCTCCCCCACTCATACTCTGTCTCTCTCTCTCTCAAAAATAAACATTAAAAAAACTTAAAAAAAAAAAACCAAAACTCAATGGAGGACTTAAAACAGTTGGAGAGAAGTAGTAAATTTGGAAAGGAAGTCACAATAAATTATTCAGAATTGAAGAAAGATTTAAGAATCCTAAAAAAAAAAAAAAAAAAAGAAAAAAGCCCCATCCTAGTTAATACAGATAAAACAAGATTAGCCTAAGGTAAGTAACTGAAGGTGTATGATGGATTCATTCATGGTGTTCATTACCCTGTTATCTAATTTTGTATGTCTAAGTTTTGTGTGATAAAATTTTTCAAAAAAGTAAGGGTGAGGGGCGCCTGGGTGGCTCAGTCTGTTGAGTGTCTGGCTTCCAATCGGGTCATGATCTCACGGTTTGTGAGTTCGAGCCCCATGTCGGGCTCTGTGCTGACAGCTCAGAGCCTGGGGCTTGCTTCAGATTCTGTGTCCCCCCCTCTCTCTGCCCCACCCCTGCTTGTGCTCTGTCTCTATCTTTCAAAAATGAATAAACATTAAAAAAAATTATAAAAAAAAAGTAAGGATGAAATTAAGGTTCCCCCCCCCCCCCGACTGAAACTGGGTTTATTGCCCCAGGAAATTGGCTTTGTGTAAGTTATTAGTTTTTTGTGGTCTCTGGGCCCCTTTACATGTTCTCTGTAGGGTCAGAGAACCATAACCTCACACTGGATTATTCCAAGATGGAGGTAAAATATTAGAGAAATCTACATTTCTCTGTTTTGTAGATAGGTATATAACATGCTGTTACTATACTAGTCTAGTAAACCACCAAAGGCCATGGACCACACTCAGAGAAGTCTGTAAGTATTGCATATTTTGTCATTCCAATTATATGAAATAATGATGGGGCAAAGTGGCAGTCCAGATCTTCAAAGAACCATATTTAGAAGTCAGATTTTTAGGGCAACTGACAGATCAGTTTTGAAATTCAGGATATTTGAACTTAATAAACTCCTGGATGAGAAACAAAGTACACAACAGTGAGCTCATATCAAAGTTTATTTATTTTTTAAGTAAACTCTATGCCCAACATGGAGCTTGAACTCACAACCCCAAGATCAAGAGTTGCATGCTCTACCAACTGAGCCAGGCAGGCTCCCCGAGTTCATATAAAGTTTGGAACCAAAAATGTTAATATGTTGATGAGTAAAGAAATGACAGCAGAGTTCCTTTATTCCAGAAATATTTTAATACAATCATAGTACAGGTTATGAAGTCACATTCAATCCACTGAATATATTCAAGGTATTAATAAAAATATTATACATCTTTACTCACTACCCTAATATAATTAAAGTATTTGGTTCTTATAGATGAGATTACTTGCCATATTCATTCATATTTGCACTGCTAATCGAACAGCATGTAAGTAAATCCATGGATTATGGTACGTGGGGGCTTTAGTCCTTTTTGATCTGAAGTCTAAGTATCAAAATTGAGTATTTTCTTTTTTTAAGTGCCACAATACTTGAATCCAAGAACAGTCAACCAACTTAAGGCAAGATATTGAAACTTTTATACAACTTCAATTTGAAAAAAGAATACTTTATCAAATATCATACATGCCTTAACAGTTAGCTACCTATAGGTTTTTATAAAGGCAGTAATAAAAATGTCAGTGCAAGTTCTACATTGGGTTCCTCAGTAGAGAAAATAATAGGTTCTTGAAGTAAACCATTATTTCCAAATCCCAAAACACTGCAAAAGGAAATAATTTTTCTGGTGCAGGACTTACATGTAGCATAATTATTTTTACTCAGTGAAGATAGATATAAAACATTGTGATTATACATAAAAATTAGTGTCTTGGTGAGTCTGCTTAAACTTTTGCTTCAGATTTACTTCAATGCAAGCTTTATAAAATGTTTTTTTAAAAAACAACTGATTTAAAAATCTACTGATAATAGTGCAAAGAGGCGTCTCTGTCCTTTTTTTTTGTAAGGGCTGAAGATTAGCATTTTTACAAAGAAATAACTTACATTAAAATATACGTAAAATATGTGTGCATTTTTTTTTAATGAGCAAAGAAGGCACAAAATGAGTTAAATTAAGAAAAAACATTACCATTTGTTCTGAACTCTGGTTAACTGAACAGTATCAATCATAATATACATTTTTAGGTAAGAAATCCACATTTGTTGTAATGGAAAAATGACATCACATTTTCTAGCTCTATTATTTGTGCTGAAAGACACTGCTGTAACAAATTGCAAATAGGCAGTATACATGGAGTCCAATTAACAATGGCCTTCTACCAACACAGTACTTTTTTTCTTTTCCTTTCTTTTTTTTACAGTGGCTAAGTGATAACTCATGGAATGAAATTAGGTCTCAAAGCTAAAGGGAAAATATCTAGCACTTCTTTATATCTGCAAAAGTACTTGTACACTACAAAGAAATGTTAACTGGATGTGGAAAAAGCAAAAAAAAAAAAAAAACGGTGTGCTTTGATCTGCATTTTAATTAAGTTATTAAATAGACAACACATTTTAACATAAAAAAAAAGAAAGACATTCATATATTATACTAACAGGGTTTCCTACAAATGGACCATTAGTGTTAGGCACCAAAAATTTCAAGTGTTTTTTTTTTTTTAATCTGTCCCATTGATAGATACATCCTCAGCCATTCTATTTCTGCTCTGTAGTTTCACCATTTACATTAAACATTTGCACAGTTCATAAAAATTATGTTACGGGCAACTGAAGTGGAGACTGTCCTTTCTCTGCTGGTATTCTTCATTACATGTTTTGTCAGTTACCTCACAGCAACTAGATTACTACAATCTGTATTACCATTCAACAACTGTCAGAAAGTCCATGCTAGCCATGAGAATATATAAACATATTTATTCAAACTAAACACAAAATTATGTGTGCAGGTGAATAATAAAAATGAATCTTATCCTTAATGGTTACTGTAGAATAATTTCAATCATGTCCCTTATGATTCTGAATCCCATTATATTAAGTAATTCATGTGAATGTATAGTGTTTACAAAAATAAGTAAGACAGCTTACAAGACAAATTTTGCTATAAAAAATCTACATTACAATTCAGTCTGGACCCTAGAAATCTTGTCCTGGGCCTCTTGTGAGGAGTCTGCCCTATTCATGGGGTTCTTCTACCAAACAGGAATGGGAACATGAGTGAACAACTTTCACTTGCTTAATGAAGAAGAGGAGTATAGATATATGGAGATGGATTACCAAAGTTCAATTCACACTCCTGGGAATAAATGTAGGATTATAATGGAATGATAGAATTTATTATACAGTTACATTGGTGAATCTCATTCAGTTACAGAGCAACAAAAACATAAATCAAATGTTTAACTAAGTCACATGAGAAGTAGAAAAAATTATCTTTCTGTGGGAAAAACATTAGTAAATGTACATAATTCTTATCTTTAGTAAGTTGAAAGTGAGTGAAAACGACTTACTAATTATTTATCAAGTCAGGAAAAAATCAGAATGAAGTGCCAGGGAAGCATATGAAGTTAAGGCACCATTATTTACAACTTCAGTGATTGGCACTTATTCTGAAAAAGGCTTTAAAGACATGGGTGATAAAAAGCAGTATTATTTTCCCCTACTTCTATAAACTACGTAGTAGTTCTGAACATAACTATCTACTTGTGCTTTGCTTTTCGGCCCTGTGAATAGCAGCTGCATTTTCTGGTAACATCCTGCACCTTTCCTTTCCTTTGGTGTTCACGAACACACACAATGGTAAAGGCTATAAAAGGTGCAAAACAGGAAAACAAACATGCTGTGTCTGTGTAAGAAACAATGCAAAATAGATGGCTGAACTGACATAGCACTATCAGACCAAACTAAAGCTATTACTCTGAATTGCTCAAGAAAGGATTAAATCCTTCACCAACTCAAAGTCTTTGTCAGGACTTATATATTAAGTTTAGAGTTTATAGCATTCTATATAATGACTTTAAAACAGCAATGGCTTCAACAAGTTCTTAAAGTTAATTATGTGACTGTTGGTCCAACAGATGTATCAAAATGCAGTTAAGTACATTTACTTTATAATTTCTGTCCAAGTATAAAAATACTATACAAAGTTCATAAGTGTGTATGTGTTTACGTGTTTATAACTGTTCTTACTTCCAAAACTCAGAAATTCATTAGCTTACAAATAGGTTGCCGCAGTCAGCTGATACCACTTAACAGTCTCTTTGCTCAAGTTGAAATCTTTTAAAGGCAGGGTTATTCCACCCAAGAAAAAATTCTCCCGCAGAGATTCTGCACTGAGAACACTGAGTTGAAGTTCTCTCTGTCTTAGGGTTTCCTTGCTATATCCACTGTACACAAGCTATAGCAAAGGCAAAAAGAAACAGTAAGTTACAGATTATTTTAAGTAAAAACAGAAGTGAGATTAGTAAAGAGACTACAATTGCTGGCATTGACTATGACACATCTGGTGGAATGTGTCTCATACTTTAGATGCACATTTTGTATTCAGGAGTCTTGGATTATCATTATCATTCCTCTGAATGTCTGACATAGAAATGCACAAAGTAGAAAATTATTATTGGCTAAAAACTAACAACATGGATTTTCTGAGATGCAGGTATGGTGAAGGGAAAATCAGTTACAGTGCAGATGCCTGATATCTGAGCCGGAGAATGGAAGGAAGCAAGATGGGATAACATAATTATTTTACAAAAAATAACGGTTAGAATTTCTTCTTGTTGTCTTTTCTGTTGGATTTTATATGCCATGAAATGATAATTTCTGATTATCCATACTTCACTGCAAATTCACCAAGTACACATGCAGTTTATAGCAAATCTGGAATGCTGAAAAGCTCTTTGAAATAGCACATCAAAACAGATTTTTCCCCCCAACAAAGCCTCATCATAACTTCTAAGAAATATCACTTTAATCTAGTCCTTCTCACTGCCTAATAATAACTAAAAACTGACCACATTTTATTTCTTGAAAGTACAAACACTACCAACTAGAAAAAACCAATACTACTTTTTGAGAATAACATCACCTGGTCTTCATCAAATATTGTATATGCTTTTAAAGGGCTACATTTTAACAAACTTATAACCTTGATGAAAATCCAGATTTATTTTCTTCCAAATCTCTATCCAGACATTTTTGTTAATGCACACAAATAATGTGGTGTTTATCCTGAAAATGTAGTTAACTAAGGGTTAGCAGGCTTTAATAGATAAGTTTCTAAGTTCTGAGTCACTCAGCAAAGTCACAGTTCTGTTCCACACTGTTCAGTTGATGCTTTGCTTATTGCTTTTAGTTTAGAGCACTCTTTATAGGAAGAGGGTTGCTGGCAAACTAAAACCAATTAGGAAGAGGAGGATTTTTAAATTACATCCTATCAAATAAAGGTAAAAGTACTGAAGATGTTTTAAAAGGATAAACAGGAAGGGCATTTGAACTTCAGTTATCAGAAGAGCTGTCACGCAGAAGGAGAAAAAGAGTAGTTCTGTGTGGTTCCAAGAGGTACAACTGAAACCCACTAAGTGCAAATTGCAGGGAGTGAAGATTTCAGCCCAATATAAAAAATAATCTAAGAGTTGGAACTGCCCAAATCAAAGTGGATGGCCTGGAAGCATTTCAGCACAGACTGAACATCCACTTTTTGGAAATGTTGCAGAGGGGCTACAAACATGGAAGGGTGGTTGAATAAGAACTCCTAAGATCTTTTAAAACCTAAGGGTCAATGATGGCAGGTTCAATTCTGCAACATTTTGTTAAGTACCACTAGATTGCTATTGAGTAGCTTTACTAGAACAATAAATAGTTCTGCAACTGATACCTAAAAAATTTTAAGTGTTTAAACTTTAAAATCTCAAAAGAACAAATCTAGGACATTTTTAGAAATGATTTTAACTTACCATCTCATTGAATGTTGGATTCCTAGTTTTTCGTGAAATTTTGGTTTTCCGTTTGGATGTTTTGTGGGTATCTGGAAGTAGGTATGTTTTGACATATGGATTTGGGTCCGCTCCATCTTCAGTAACCTAGAAAGAAAAGCATTCCCTTAACAGTAATACTTCTTACCAAGGTATAGGTTTTCTCTACAATCATCATTATTTGTAAACACTCACAAGATCTTTGATGTGCATCACCATGATGAAAAGAGTACCATTTCGGTAAGAGACAGATAATTTCACTGCTCCTCCAATCTGGCCTGGAGTAGGACTGAAAGGACCTGCATCTGAAAATATAAATATGTTCACCTTTATTTTATCTTGCTTGCACTGGTTAAAACAACAACAAAAGAAATTTGCTATAATTCCACGACCATTGCATGTGGGGAAAGAAAAAGGTAAATAACCTAATAGGCCACTGATTTATAGTTTTTTAGTAACCGCACTCTATCGGGAAAATGATGTGTATCCAGAAATTGATGGCCTTGGAAAGAATACCCCCGTTTCACTCTCACCAGACCACTGCCAATAACCCCACTGTCACTCTGCCACATCCACTGAGAAATTACAGGTTTGCATGTCATAAGGAAGCTGTAAATTATCAAGAAAGAGAAAAAATAATCTCACCTGCAGTCCTAGCTATTCCTTCAGCTTTTTCATCACGAAGTAAAGGGTGGAAAAAAGTACAAACAAGATCACACTAAGACACAAGAGGAAAACAAATCATTAGTTTAAATATTATGTAGCACAAAGAAGAGTATGTGGTTATTTCTTCAATCAGGACAGTCACCTCGGCCACATCCGTTGAAGCACTCATCAAACTCTGTAAATAACTATTTAACTCAATTTTCCTTTTGGCTGCTACATCTTTTATGTGTGTTCTTCCCAGAACCATCCTATTAGGAAAACTACAAAAGAAAACAAAAACAAGTGGGATTTAAATTATTTCACCTGGAAGTATTTATAGACTTAAGTATAATATTTAATTAGAAGTATTTTTAAAAATATATACTTAAATACAAAGTGGAGTCTTAATCTTCTAGAAAGTAAGTTTTGTAATTTCTTTTCAAAGTACTGGAGATGAAGTAGTTCAAGTACCTGTTATCCTTTTATAAACCTTGGTACAAAAGACACATTGTTTTGCTATTTTGCTATTTATTACTTATTTTCTACTATTTCTTCTCAACATTAGCCTATTCACAATATTTTATGCATATCTTCCAAAATAATCACTACTCACTCAATCAGCCAAAGTTATTGTTGAATAGTAGTCCCATACCAGGTCAATACTGTGTCCACAAGTGACATAGGGTCTAAATCAAGATAATCTTAACTCTGCCTATTTTGCTGACAGTGGAAAATGAGACTGCACATGGAAATAAATTCTGATACCCACTTTGTTGACTCTTTACTTCTGAAATCTAGTCTGAGAAGAATATGAGCAACTTGATGCAGGAAATCTATTGGTCATCAGCCACATCAAAACTGAGGGTTTTGAAAGGGTAACTGATACAAAACTAAGTTATATAAGATTTTGACTAACAGTCTCAATACCTCAGCTGTTTTTTTTTTTCCCCCTCACGGAGCTGAGTATGGCCAGAATTATTTCTGCAGTGATTTAAAATCTGACTTTTCTAAAACCAAGATTCTAATTATCTGGTGTTGCTCACTGTGGTACAGACAATAAACTAAGAGGTTCAACTAAGTTCCCTGACCTCACTGTAAAGGTAGTTGAAGCAACGATTTACCTAGCCCAATAGGATTTGTAAAAAAAAAAAAAAGCTTCAACTGAAAGTTTTTTTCTAGCTTTTCTAGAAAGCTAGAAAATCCCATATTTTAAGTTTAGGATCTTGATCATTTATTCACTGTTTATTTATTCACCAAAAACATACAGTTCCTTGTCTATGGATGGATCAGACCCCTGCCATACAAAGGAAAATAAGTCACACACGGTCCACTGTATCTTACCACGTGTTTACACAAAGCTTTTGACCTACGCTTGGTAAGAAATTGTTTCTGTGAAAAAGGATTAATAAACAACAATGGGAACATACCCTGGTAACTTCCAAAGTGGAAAAATAATACTGAGCTTATTGTGAAGCTCCTGAAACTCATCAAAGGTCCGGAACACAAATGATGGCTCAAGCTGTCCTTCCCTCAAAATTCGGACTACATAAATCTGAAAAGAAATCACAACCCAAGTGCATTAAACAAAATACTTCCCTGACAGAAAATTCATAGCTTGACCATTCTATGTAGTCCAAATGCTTTTAAATTAGTAATCGATATGTCACTGATAAGAAACAGCAAACATAAAAGTCATCGTATTTATATATAGCACATCAACTATATCTAATAGTGATATTAACCACTGTAAGATATATAAACAACTGGAAAGTGAAATTCACTTATTTCCAGGATTAAATATAATAAATGTACTTCCTGAAATTTATAAATTTAGTGCATTTCCAATGAACATATTAATAGGTTCATTTAAAAGAGTAAATGAGAAAAGCAAAATTTATGGTGGCAGGAGGATCAGGGAAAACTTGTCTTACTGGATATTTAAACTATGGTAAAGTCACAGTACTTTACAGAATACAATACTGTTATAGAAATAAGTCATATATTTACAGAAGACCAGAAATAAATTCAGGAATGAATATATGTATATCCATTACACTTAAAATATACTACCATTATAATATTCTACATTATGATATATTAATGTCATAAATCATTAAGGGAAAGAATGGACTACTCAGTAAAGTGGTGTTAGGATAAAACACTAAATAAACTTACAAAAATTTACTAATAGGTGAAAATTAAAACAATAAAATTGCTTTATAAAATACCACTTTATCAACAATTTAAAGACTGTGCTGCAAAGTATTTCCCAGCAAAAGTATTAGCACAAGGGTGAAAAATAATAAAACAGATGATCATGCTATCCTTTTGGGGGACAAGGGGAAGCATACTAAAGATGATGTTTTTGTTCAAAGATGAACTTTATGTGTGTGTGTGTGTTTTATAATACTTCATCCTTAGTGGAATGAGAACTAAAAACTTCATATGCTTATAAATAGGATGAATTTGTTACCATGAGCAAGCTTTACCTTAAAATTAAGAACAAATTCAAGGAAGGAGAAAAAGCAAAATAGCACCATCCTTTTAGTCTGGTCTCTGAAAGGAAGAGTAACATTCTTCTCCCATGGTTTGGGAGCAAATTTACCAAGAAATAAATACCAAAAAACAATAAGGGATTCCTCTATGTATTTATTTTGGACCATCCATAAAGAAAGAAGTATGAGAAGAGCAAGTGTTAGGAACTTTAGCAGAGTCAGTGAAGGAACCAGGAAAGGACAACAGTAATGCATGCATGAGTCTCTACAAATACCAAAAACAAACTTACATAATGTTTATCTGGGTTGTATTTCTTATGGTAAGTGAAAACAGAGACTTCCTTGATTCGACCATCTTGTCTAAATGAGTATGTTTTGGGTGAAAATGAAAGGATGGGCTCATCATTGGAAGGAAGACCAGAAAAACGCAACTGAGCAAGATTGTGAATGAAGAAGTTAAACTTTGTGGCAATGCTTCCCAAACTTGATTCAATAAGCCTACAAAACAATCAGAAAATACATTAATAGTAAATGTTCATGAGAAAACATGTTCAGTTCTTTTAACATAATAAAAGATGAAAAATATTTTCATTCCTTATTTAAAAAAATGTTTTAAGATTTCATTTTTAATCTCTACACCCAATGTGAGGCGTGAACTCACAACCCCGAGATCAAGAGTCACACATTCTACTGAATGAGCCAGCTGGGCGCCCCTTAAATTTTTATCTACCCACCTACCTACCTACCTACCTCTGTGTCTCCATGTGTGTGTATGTATATATATATACATGGAGCCTGAACTCATGACCCTGATCATCAAGAGTCACATGCTCTACTAACTGAGCCAGTCAGGCAACCCATTTTCATTCCTTTTAAAATATTAAGCAGATCCTCACTTTGTAAAGGGTTTCCTTTGTTCTTCAGGCCAAAAACCCATTAAAAGATATTCCATCCCAACAAAACATTTTAGCGCAAGAAAGTCTCCATTCCATC
Organism: Acinonyx jubatus; assembly: GCF_027475565.1. Lineage (NCBI taxonomy): Eukaryota > Metazoa > Chordata > Mammalia > Carnivora > Felidae > Acinonyx > Acinonyx jubatus. The sequence continues at coordinate 41,529,257 of NC_069390.1, read as the reverse complement.
CCATCCCATTGTCTCCAAGAAACAATGCTTTCATTTCTTGAGCTCCGTGGGGTCCAATACCCCCAATTATAGAAGATAATTGGTATAATGCCAAAAAAATAATTATTTAATCCCCCCTTTTATTTATTTTGAGAGAGAGAGGGAGAGAAAGAGAGAGGAGAGAGAGCATGTGTGCAAGTGGGGGCAGGGCAGAGAGGGGGAGACAGAGAATCCCAAGCGGGCCTTGAACTCATAAACTGAGATCATGACCTGAGCTGAAACCAAGAGTCACAGTCGGACAGTTTACAACTGAGCCACCCAGGCACCCCTTTAATTCCCTTTTAATAAACAGGGAAGGTAGCAACTAAACAAGTATAGAAGGAAGCATCGGAAAATAATTCAAATTTAATAAAATCTCTTCTATCAAATAGTAGTAGCATCTGGAATCAGATTCCTTCTTCAGATAATTTCCCTTAGTTGGAAAAAGAAGTTTTGACAGGATATGGAGTTTGGTGGGAATAAATCTGGAAGGCAGGTTTGAGTAAAACATTTTAGGCATGCAAAAAGAAACAAGAAGTCTCAGAAACAGGATAAAGGAATCCAGAAAGAGGAAAGAGATTCAAAAAGAAAAGTCAAGAACCTCACACAAAGGTTCTTGCCTGGCTATGGACTGAATATTTGTATCCTCCAAAATTCATACATTGAACCCCAACCCCATATGGCCTTTATGGAGTTAGTAAGATTAGAAGAGGTCACAAGGATAAGGATAAAAATTCCTATAAGAACACACAAGAAAGCTTATGCTTTCTTGTTCTATATCTCCTTCTTTCATGTGAGAAAACCTCAAGAAGGCACACCTTGCCTTCACCAGGAAGTGAATCAGCTGGCACCTTGATTTTAGACTTTCCAGCTTCCAGAACTAACAGAAAATAAACGTCTGTTTTTTAAGCCCTGTCGTCTATGGTATTTTGTTATGGCAGCTCAAGCAGACTGATACATGCCTGCTTTATAGTTTTGCCAGGAGAGGCAACAAATCTCTTTAAAAAAACAAAGCAAAACCCATCAATACCTAAATTATCAGGATTAGTTTGGAAGGCTATACAAAAGTCAGCTTCCTTCAATTCAATTCAGGCCAGACTCTTGAGACTAGGGAAGTCCAGTCCAGTTTTCTATCTCTTCTCCACTGAGAGGAAGAAGGCAAGAGAAAAAGGAGAAAAGAACATAAGCTCATGTGTCCCTCCCTGCTATGGCATAATAATGAGGTGGTATCACTATACCACAATAATGAGGTGACCAATTTGCCGGGAAGATCTGCTTTTAAATAAAAAATAACAAGTTCAAATGCCAATAATTGGTATACGTGTTTTAAGTACCATGTCATAAACAATTTACTATAGCAGTGTCCCAGAGTTCACTGTTTTAAGCATTTATAGTATCCACAAAAATTGTCATGGCAGAATCCTGAAAAACAGATTAACACAGATATTATTTTAGGAAAAAACCCAAAAAACCTTGTATTTGGCATTATAGAAAATACGTCTTGCAGAAATAGTTCATACACAGGATGCTTATCATTGAAGTCATATACTAAATAAAACCAGCTATTTTGAGAGAAATTTATTTTTAAAATGGTTATTACAAATCCTTTACATTTATTCAGTAAACAAACTTCTGACATAAAATATACTTTTGATAAGGCTACTATTTGCTAATACTGTGACTCACAATTCCTTCCTGAAAAATCAGAATTTTGATATATAGCATTTGTTTAAGGAAAACAAATCAAAGCTATGTCCCTTCTCTAAAATATTTAAATATGCCTTACCTAGTGAAGAAAATTGTAGCTTCTGCATCTGTAGTTTGGGGTTGAAGTGCATCTCTAACATATTTCAAGTCTTGAATACTTGTAAGTTCAGGTAACCCTGAAGGAATCATCTGTAGAAAGGAAAAAAGAGTTTGTGAGTTCAATTTTTTAAAACTCTGTTCCTTACCCATCCCTTAAAAGCTGGCCAAGTAATTAGAACTGAAGCAAACAAAACAATCACAGTTTTGAAGAGTCTGTATTAGTGTTTTAGGGACCTAAGTGATCCGGTTACAAATGAAAAACACCAAGGCCAAGAAGTCAATTGTTGGATGTCACAAAGCCAGGTTATGGAATAAAAGCTGTAAAATACAGACCTTTTGTCTAGTCCTCTGTTTTTATATCAAGTTCAGTCACAATAATCATAGTGGAGGTTTACTTTTAACTTAATAAACATCCAGAGAAGTATAAAAATCTGAACACACCCAGATTAAGACACAAAATATGTTCCAGCATTCCAGATGACCCTCTCAGGGTCCTTTTCAGGTACTTTTTACTCCTCACTCCCAGGGTAGCCCACTCTCGTGACTTATTTTTTTGTATTTTATATAAACGGTGTCTGGAATATTTTACAGAGCAGCAATTTTTGAATATTTTGGTGATAGTATATCTGACATTTGAAACTACAGTAAATTTCATTCCAAAATATCCTTCTTTAGATACTGAAACACAGAGCAGTAATGTAAATTAATTAAAGGCTTATAAAAGAACAGAGTTACCAGAGAAAGGAGATTAAGAAAGAGGTTTGTTTGCTTTCTTATTAAGTTGTAGGCCTGGCAGCAGAGGTCCACAAACAACTGGAAACGAATGGTGGGCTTTTCACCCCCATTGATGACATATGCCATATCAGAAGTCAGCACAAAAGGAGCCCGATCCCTATTTAAAAAGAAAATACACACAAAGTATTATTTATAGAAGATATTCAAATAGTGCTATTGTTATCACATGGTTATTGAACGAAGCTATCTGAGCCATAGCAATTTCCAACTGGGAAACTTAGTACTGGGCAGTGTTGAATCTGCATTAAAACTTATAAATTTGTATTTGCAGGAAAGCCTTCATATAATCAATCTCATTACTTAGAATATATGAATTTTTTCCAAGATGATATTTATAAATCCACACACTCAAATAGTGATCAAATAGTAGCTACAAATATACAGACAAAAATTTTGCACTCATTGCCGTTATACAAATGGGAGCATTTTTTACAGGTACCACTAACTAGATAAAATACACCTTAATTCATTTCAGCAAAGGTTACCACACACACACACTCATCCTCGTGTACTACAATGGTAAAGTCATCTCTTAGGGTCTTTTTCATCCCCAGTCATGCTCAGTGGGAGCTACAAGGCAAAGAACAGCAAGAAAAGAGGCAGTTAATGTTTGGGACATTAATTTGTGAAATAAAAAGTGCCTCTCTTTTAAAATAAGTTGTGTCCACTAATTAAAATCAATGTTATGGCTAAATGTGTCAAAATAAAGGTTCATCAAAATACACAAAGATATCTTACATAAAATTCTAATACTGTCAAAACAAAAATATCTTTTATTTAACATTTATTTATTTTTGAGAGACAGAGGGAGACAGAGCACAAGCAGGGGAGAGGAAGAGATGGGGAGGGGGGAGGGACGGGAGCAGGAGTGCACAGAATCCAAAGCAGGCTCCAGGCTCTGAGCTATCAGCACAGAGCCTGACACGGGGCTCAAACTCACAGACCCCGAGATCGTGACCTGAGCTGAAGTCGGACGCTTAACCAACTGAGCCACCCAGGTGCCCCCAAAATGAAAATATCTTTAGCATTACTTGAAATGAATTCACTCAAAATCAACGATCTCTTGAATAAATCTGAAGAAAGCAAACCAACAGCTTCAGCTTTCTTGGGAAGAAAAAAGTGGAGGAGGAATGCTTAGATTGTAAAACAGTTGATGTTAAAATCATCAAAAACTTAACACTCACATGGTAAGAAAGGTCAATTTCTTTTTCCTTCAAGTAAAAATTACTACAGAAACTCTTGCAGATATATATACAAATAATGGATAGATACAGATAATTTTATTAATACCTTTTGAAAAGCGATTCACAATGTGGAAATCTTCAGAATTACCTGAAGTACTGTGTTTTTTTGTTTTTTGTTTTATAAGTAGGCTCTACACCCAACATGGGGCTTGAGCTCATGACCCTGGGATTAAGAGTTGCATGCACAACTAACTGAGCCAGCTAGGCGCCCCCTGGGGTATTTAAGTGCCTCTCTTCTTTAGCAACAAAAACAATATTAGTACCTTTTGAAGCTACCAAACATCTGTGCATGGCCCAAAAACTTTCCAAAGTCAATGTGAAACATATGTCCTGTGCTTCGAAGCATTATGTTGTCATTGTGTCGATCACAGATGCCTAAAACATAGGTAGCTACACAGCATCCAGCACAAGAATAGATAAAATTTTCAGAAGCCTGTAATAAAGATATAAAATTATTTTAGGAAAAAAAAATTTTTAAAGGAGGCAGGTTATAAAGATTAAAGTAATTCATCACCCTTTGAAAATACTATCATAATCCATTTTCTTAATAGCTTATAAACTAGGTTATGGTAACAAAAGCCAGCCTTTTCCTATTTCGAAAACAAAAACACCTTCTAAAGATGGTTATTGTCCCTATCTCTCTAACTTTTGTCTCTTAAAAGGCAGAGATCCTGCCAGTCCCTACTGAGGGTATGTGCTGCCTTTGAACATCTTTTAAGAATCATCGTTGTGGACCTCTGCTCCTCACAGCCTCTGCTACTTAGCACAAGTGGTAACACTGTGATAAAGGATTATAAAAGAGTATTTTCCCTTTTTTGGCTTATAGGGAAGGCATGTATAAAGAAAGTCACCTGCTATCTTTAAACATACAATAATATAACTAATGTGTTTTGTTGACTCCTTATGTAACATCTGCAAGTTTCTCAAAGATGGAAATCTTTCACTTTAGTCTTGCTTGTCCTGGGGATTAAGTTATTAACACATCATATAGAACGATAGAGCAAGATGTATATAATAAGTATTTTTGCCCAAAGCATATGCATTTAGTATATTCTCAAGACACTACATTTCATTTTTGTTTGTTTTTTAAGTAGGCTTCACGCCTAGTGTGGAGCTTGAACTCACAACCCTGAAATCAAGACCTGAGCTGAGATCAAAAGTCCGATGCCCCTCAAAATAGTACATTTCTGAATGGAGCAGTCATAAGGCTCTATATGTCCATGTGATTATTCCCCAGAAATTATTACTGATGACAAGACCAAATGTTTAAATAGCACTTATCACAAACTAGGCACTATACTATTCTCTTTCTACATACAAACACAGTATATGACAAAGGTACCATTATGATTGCTATTTTACATATGAGGGAAACTGAAACAGAGTAATTATTTTCCCAGAACCACCTAATTGTTATTAAGTGGCAGATCCAAGATTCAAACCCAAGCAATGTGACTCCACTATGTTATATTCTTAGTAAAGGATATTAAAAGTTAAATGCATAAAAAGTACACAATGTATTTTACTTGACAATTATTTTGTGTCAAACCACTTTCCCCGGAACCACAAAAGAGCCAACATTACTATAAACAAGTATTGGCTTTTGCTGCACTGCTTCCTCAATACCACAACAAAGAAAAGGGGTTGATCTTAAACAGTTTAAAAGACCAACAAAGGACAAAATTCCTCTACAAAATTAAAATTTCTCAACAGACAGCATTTGTACATATCTTTAAATATGATACATTAATGACAAAGTAGGTTGGCAAATGATATTAAAACAGATCTCCTTATGTTGCCATTGAAAGTGTTTTTAGAAAGGAAAAAAAAAAGTATTCTTGAGTCTTTCTTAGGCCAAGTTAGGATCATTAAAAGTTTTTAACTCTTAAGAGATTTTCCTTTCCTATTATAGCATTCAAAAGTGTGCCAAAAGAAAAAAATGACACCTCTAATAACTATCAACTACAGAATTTACTCAATGTAGGGCTTTCCATATAAACTCACTTAATTCTCATAATAACCTTATAGTACTATTATTTTTTACAGCCATAATAAGTACTATAATACCATAATATATCCTATTTTATCCCACAGGTCACTGAGGCACAAAGGAGGTTAATAATTTGCCCAAGGCTCAATAGCTAGTGAGGAACCTGGGACCTAAGTTAAGCTCAGAGAGTCTAGCCCATAATCTTGCTCTCAACTACCACACAATACAGCCACTCTTCCTCATTTCCATAACTTTTCCAAGATCTTTGTGAAATATAACATTCTGCATTATAAAAATACCTCTGTTTTGCTGGCCTCTAAAAGCATGTTTGGAATGTTTGGAGGGTAATTTAGCATTGGTTTCACTCAGACTCCTGCCATTAAATATACTGTTTTTATACATATATATTTTTAATTAGAGAAAGACAGCTGTTTTTACAACTTAAACTAAATGTCTAATCACCAGAGCTGGAAAATGAAAGCACTTATGACCTATGTAATACATTTTTGACAAAGTTATCTGGAATAAGGAGACATGCTAATCACCTTTTCATATTCCTCTTCAGAAGGATTGTATTTCCTCAGCCACTCTGCAAGTGGTTTATCTTTAAAGGATCCAGTCACACCATATTCCACTTGGATTTTCCTGAGGGTATCTGAAGCAGGAACTAGCTCCACCATACCTTTAACAACAAAACATTAATCTATGTGAAAATGTCTCCCAAGAGTAAGCCTTTAAAAAATTTTTAGGGTGCTTTAGGGTGCCTGGGTGGCTCAGTCGGTTGAACGACTGACTCCTGATTTCGGCTCATCAGGTCATGATCTGCGGTTGTGGAGATCAAGGCCCAAGTAGGGCTCTGTGCTGACAGAGCCTGCTTGGGATTCTCTCTCCCTCTTACTCCCTCTCATGCATGCACGCTCAAAAATAAAATAAACATTTATTGTACTTTTTTTAATGTTTATTTTTTGAGAGCATGAGTTGGGGAGGGGCAGAGGATCCAAAGCAGGCTCCATGCTGACACCAGACAGCCCAATGTGGGGCTTGAACTCAAGAACCATGAGATCATGACCTGAGCTGAAGTCAGACACCTGAGTCACCCAGGTGCCCCAATAAACAAACATTAAAAAAAAATTATAGCTTTCAATCTTAGACATGAGATACCAGTTAGGAATTATCATTAAAAAAAATCAAGTCTCTTAAATACAGAGAACAAACAGAGGGTTGCTGGAGGGGTTGAGGGAACAGGGATAGGCTAAATGGGTAAGGGGCATTAAGGAATCTACTTTGAAATCATTGCTGCACTACATGATAACTAACTTGGATGTAAATTAAAACATAAATAAATAATTAAAAAAAAAAGAATAGGGGCGCCTGAGTGGCTCAGTCGGTTAGCCTCAGGTCATGATCTCGTGGTTTGTGAGTTCGAGCCCTGTGTCGGGCTCTGTGCTGAGCGCTCAGAGCCTGGAGCCTGCTTTGGATTCTGTGTCTCCCTCTCTCTCTGCCCCTCCCCTGCTCATGCTCTGTTTCTGTCTCAAAAATAAATAAAAACATTAAAAAAAAATTTAAAAAAAAAAGAATAGTATCTACTTCAAAGAGTTATTAATGAGTATTAAAGAAGTCTATGTGACATATTTAGCATGATGTTTGGTACATAGTAAAGTCTATCCAATGGTAACTATTTTTATTATGATAATTATTATATTAACTCCTATAAAATTCTCTTTCCTTCCCCCACTTGCACTGTTTGTCTCTCTCAAAATAAACTTTAAAAGCTAAACATTAAAAAATTGTAAAAATGGTAGATTTTAAATAAAATAAACAAATAAAAAAACAAATAAATAAAGTCTGGAAGCCCATGCTAGAAAATTTGAGCAATCAAAATTTTTTTATTTTCAGAAGTACCCAAAATCTAACAGCTGAATTTGACTATTTGAGACTCTACAGTTTATACAACCATGTGCTACACACTCCCAAGAATAACAATTTTAATTACAAATTAGAGGATTCTGACCTAGTTAATAAAAGTTACTTGTAAGATATGTGCCATCCCATTTCAGCACAAAAAAGCTTACTCTGATCATGTATTTGGGAAATGATGCAATGTTTCAGAGTACACTAAGCCCTTTCAAAGGGAAGAGCAGATTAAGATTGTCCTTGTGATAATGTGTAAATCTCCAGTATGTGTTATTTGTCTTCCTAACTGAAAATGTAAATGCCTGGCTAGGCAAATCATTTTTTATTTTCCTTACTTTTTAAAAAAATGTTTATTTTGAGAGAGAGAGAACGTGCACGAGCATGTGAGCAGGGGAGGGAAGAGACAGCGAGAGGTAGAGAGAGAAGCCCAACCAGGCTCCTCACTGCCAGTGTGGGGCCGCACATAGCACTCCCACAAACCGTGAGATCATGACCTGAGGAGCCACCCAGGCACCCCATATTTTCTCTACTTTTAAAACAAATAAATTTTAAAACAAATACACTTTTGAAACAAATAAATTATGGGACATTTACATAAGGGAATACAATGAAGTAGATCTCTATGTACTTATGCTTAAAAATATGCTATTAAATACAAAATCCAGATGGAGAACTGTCCTTTTGTGTTTAAAAGAAAGATTATGTATGTTAGAATATCATGCATGTTAGAATATATACAAAATAGTCCCAGAAGGCTATGTAAGTGGCTTTATTTTGGAAGTAGGATGCCTAGGATTAAAAATGGAGGTGTGGGAGAAACTAAGATTTACTTTTCAATTTATTCTATTACATGCTACACAGATATTTTACTATGTGCATGAAATATTTCTATAACTAAATAATTTGTTTAATGTATTTTAAAAACCAAGGAAATGCAGTAGTGTCAAAATAACGATATGGACACAAAGACTTGCTTCAGACAAAGGGCTGGAAGAAAGCAAGTTGGCCAAGGCCTTCAGACCACCCCAAAACAAAGTATGCAGGGCCAGGTTTTAATCCTAGTAGCCTGGCCAAACAATGCACAATGAATTCATTTGGATCTTCTATGTTGTTTTGGTTGTATCATCTAGTTTATAGTTCACAGTGACATCCCTTTTCTTTTCTTTTTTTTTTTTTTCAACGTTTATTTATTTTTGGGACAGAGAGAGACAGCATGAACGGGGGAGGGGCAGAGAGAGAAGGAGACACAGAATCGGAAACAGGCTCCAGGCTCTGAGCCATCAGCCCAGAGCCCGACGCGGGGCTCGAACTCACGGACCGCGAGATCGTGACCTGAGCTGAAGTCGGACGCTTAACCGACTGCGCCACCCAGGCGCCCCAATGACATCCCTTTTCAATGACCACCTGGACCTTGATTCTATGACAACATTTAATCAAATTTTAATATGTGAATAAATTTTTAATTTTATAATCAAATATGCATAGATGCAAATTACTATGTGTAAAAACAGTGGACCAAAGTTCATAAAATATATAAAGTAACACCAGCTATGTAAGATACGGTCACTGCCCTAAAGGAACTTACTATCAATCCAGTGGGGAAGATACAAAACATGTAGTAAATGCCTGGTGAGTATTTAAAGACAACTATTGAGTCTGAAGAAGTGAAGATTACTACAAATACTGAGATACTAGTTAAAAACTTCACAGAGGATGGAGATGTGATTTCTTCATTTGAAAAATAAGGACACTTGTGAGGGAGCACAAGTGAAAAGCTTAGACCAGGGCAAGACACAAAGTAAACACTCAACCATTAGAAACAACATAAAAAACATGAGGAATCTACCTCCAAAGTTACATGGAATTCCGTAAGAAGAAAGAAAAAGTTCAACTATATGAAATAAGTGTGGTGACAAAAAAAACCAATCTAATGAAATGGTAGGCTCTCGTTGAGGAATTTTAATAAAACAACTTCCTTTTACAAGACTTATATGAAAAACAACCAGCAAGAATTCTTTAATTGACCGGGTTTCCTTTTTGACAAGATAAAGTATGTACATCCTAAACTAAGAAAGGAAAGTGATAAGGCTCTCATACTGTCCTGATGGATAAAATGGAGAAATGTGGAGTGGCTGATAACACAATAAAGTTGATGAGTAACTAATTAAAATACTTAGTAACTAAATAAAATGATTTAGCAATCATTTGAAAGGAAATCTCTAGTGACATGCCACAAGGGTTGGTCCTTAGTTCTCTCAGCAAACATTTTTTCAATGACTTGGTAGAAGCTACAGAATGTATGTTCTTCAAATCAGTTCATGACACAAACTAAGAGGTTTAATGACAGATAACAAAAGTCAGATTTTAAAAAGAATCCAAAAGGCTGAAAAGTAATGGATCAAATATAACAAGGAAGTTAATAGATAAGGTCCTACACTTGGGTTGAAGATACAAAATGTACAAGTATAGAACGGCCAAGGCATGATTTAGCAAGAGTTAGTATGATGGTTTTACTTGTTAAGTTCCACATGTGCAAGACTTTGCCCACTTTGCATTCTACCAAGTCCAGGTGCCATTCTCAGAGACTGGATCACTTAAACCCTTTACAATGAAAACAATCAAATAATAAGGTAATCTAATGGCTAAAGAATTTGAAACTCAGGATCTGAGGCCATAATACTTTCATCATAAAGAAGGATTTGACTTAGTTATATGATAGTCTAAAACAGAACTGGAACTGATGGGTAGAAGACACTAGGAGTCAGTTCCCATTCATCAGAATACAAGAAAACTTCTATAGTCATCAGAACTATCCAGGATAGGGCAGACCAACTTGAAATGCAGTTAAATTTCCTTAAGTATAGGCATTTAAGCATAAAATGAATGGCAAATATTAGAAGGATGATTAAATAATTTTTCAGGTGACTTTCTAGTGTCTATGATTAGATTCTGAGAAGCATTTCTCATTTCCACCAACTATAAATGATCTTTCCCTACTTTAAAACCCCATGGTACTAACTTTGTAATTTTTTTTAGAGCTTTTAGCTTATTAAAGTATCTTCGAATTACTTTTTTATTTTTAAATTTTTTTTTAATGTTTATCTATTTTTGAGAGAGAGGGCGAGAGAGAGAGCACAAGTAGGGGCAGAGAAAGAGGGAGACACAGAATCCGAAGCAGGCTCCAGGCTCTGAGCTGTCAGCACAGAGCCTGACACAGTGCTCGAACTGCAAGATCATGACGTGAGCCAAAGTTGGACACCTAACTGACTGAGCCACCTAGGGGCCCCTTTTTCAAATTATAGGTCTTTAATTGCTTCCTTCTAAATATAAGCACTCCATGTTATTAGCATTTTGTAGATAGATTAGCAACAAACATTTGTTGAATAAGAATAATGATAATAGTTACAATTTATTGAGTACCTAATATGTTTCACATACTGGGGTGTTTTATATTGATTATCTCTTTAATTATCACAATTATTTCTGGGTGTAGTACTTTTACTATTCACACCAAACGTGTGGTAAGGAAATGAACTTAACAAATAAGAAGACGAAGTCTGCCCTTAAGTAGAAAAAAATTTTGAAACCATTATTTTATTTTGCAGAAATGAAACCAAAGTTGGTTTAACTTAGACATGGCTTTAATTTTAAATCAAAAGCTGAAGACCATACAGTTTTCATTCAATCAATCAACAGACACCTCTGGTTATTGCAAAGCATTCATTGGGGCTACTCAATGACTTATTTGTGAACAAATAAATCAATAAAGTAACACGAAATTAAAGTAAGAAACAACTGAGATCATAGTGTTCAGCATCAGGACTCCCTCAGGGAAGGTACACTATGAGCTAAGTTCACAGAAAAGAAATAATAAGACACCAAGACAGAACTAACAGACTTACCTCGATCTCTGCCAGTTGAGAGGCATTTGAAAATTACCATCCTCAGATCTAGTCCTTCTTTAAGCCAGATCTTGTCCATAATCTTTATCATTTGTAAAGCTAACATATCTTGCCGAAGATCTTCACCAACCTTGGAATCAAAGAAACAAAATGAAACCTGTACCTTTCCAGAAGACTTAACTATGTTACATACTATTAAAGGCAGGGGGAGGGAGAAATAATAGAAAGAGTGAAGAATGAGATGAACAGAACTGCCTTTTTATTTTTCTGCAGCATTCCAGAAGAAATTACTTAACCTCTTCATGTCTCAATTTCCTGAACTATACACTTTAGAGGATTAGATTTTATGGTATGTGAATCATATTCAATTTTTTAAAAGGCCAAAATGGAGGGTCTTTGTCATAACCAAAACATTCCATATTTAGACTGTATCAATGCCAATATCCTGATTGTGATATTATATGATAGCTTTGCAAGGTGTTATATTGAAAGAAACTGGGTAAGGTACCCAGGATCTCTGTATAATTTCTTACAACAGGCTATGAATCTATAATTATCTCAAACTAAAAGTTTACTTAAAAAAAAAGTTAACCCTGCCAAAATAAATTCTAACTGGAATCACATCAAGTTTTCATTTTCTTTTTAAAATTGGATAAAATAACTTTAAACTAGTTGTGAAAAAAAGGAGATTTGCCTTAACTAATACTAAAACTTAATATATAAACTTTCTGTATTCAAATAGATGGTACTGTTTTAGAAAAAAGCAAATACATCAGTAAAATATAACCCAAACCAGATGTAAGTTAGGAGAAAAATATAAATATATTTTGCATTTACATTTATATATATATTTATATAAATATATGTTTATATTTTTATCAAAGATAGTTCAAGAAAAGCTATCTTTATGAACCTCCATTAACTCAATGAATTAATGAAAACTCTCCATTCTTTCTTCAAAATATACGAATTATTATCACAAGACGCAGAACTTTGGTAATAGGTTACTCGGTAGTGCTCCACTCCTGCTGCTTCTCACAGGTAAGTTATGTGTTTCCAAAAACCAGTGCCATTGCTCACAGTTGTGCACTTTCACACAGCACAACTCCCAGGGGTGCCACTCACATGACAGTCTGTGTGAAAGGCACTGCATGCTGTTATGATGTGTTCAACCAGCAGGGCCTAGGTAGTAGCTCTAGCCCAGAGTTGCATTTGTTCCCAAATCTGTCTGGAAACAATTTATGTCAGCAATATTTTTTCACTTAATTATTCAATTTAATTAAATATTAAATAAAATTACTTTGCAATTTGGAAAAGGAATTTGAGAAAAGAATTTTTAAATTATCATTTTAAAACAAAGTAACCTCATTTGCTCACCTTAAACATGACATTAATTTCTTCCCCCATTGGATCAGCATTCACCATTGTCACTTTTAGGGGCACAGCATTAGAACTGAAGAAGGAACAGGACTACAAATACAACATGTTTAAGCATTAGAAAGATAACACTGGAATAAAAATGGGTTTAAGGTTTTTGTCCTAGGCATTTCTCCCTTCACTTGTTCCTCTGAATTAAGGCAAATGAAATAACACATGTGAACTGCTTTTTAGATCACCTAGCAGACAAGAGGTATTAAAAAAAAACTTTTTGAAACTGACTTAAACATAGCATATATAAGTAAAATATTACCTACTACTCTCTAAACAGAGAGGCAAAACCTTGAAAGCTTGAGACAAAAATTATTAAAATTTTGACCTTTAGAAGTGTCATAATTCCTCAACAGAGCATAAAAATTTGTATACTCTTACCTTTCCTCAATCAGTATGATCTAGAATGAGACCTCTACTTCTCCTTTTATGGTGCTCTTATAATTAATAATTAGCCATGCAATCAAATAGTGACACCAAATTTTAAAATTCCATTAGCAAAGAGCAAACCTTATTTTAAAATCAAACTGGTTAAAAAAACTAATTTAAGACAGACCAATTAGGGGCACCTGTGTGGCTCAGTCAGTTAAGCGTCTGACTTTGGCTCAGGTCATGATCTCACAGTTCATGAGTCTGAGCCCCACATCAGGCTCTGTGCTGAGAGCACAGAGCTTCTAAGGTGCTCTGTCTTCTAATGCTCTGTCTTCCTCTCTCTCTGCCCCTCCCCAGCTTGTGCTCTGTCTCTGTCTCTCTCTCTCTCAAAAATAAACATACATTAAAAAAAAAAAAAAAAAAAAAGACAGACCAATTAAGGGAAACAACAAACAAAACCCAAGGAGAAAATGTGACCCATCCCTAACATGACCCTCGTCAATGACATACGACTCAGGCACCCATGGTTAAATTTCAGTAAAGAGTAGCCATGTATCAACTTAAGAAATCAAATCCAAGACTCCTTTATGGATACTTAAACCCTAGCCTTTCAAAACCACAGACATTAATTGATTGCCTTTGCTGAATTCGCTGCTTTTGCTCAATTCTGATGATTACTCAACTACTTTTTGATGGCTCTAAAAAGTTTTATAAACCTGGGAAGAGTCTAACTGACCATTCACATGGGAGGAAAAGAAAATGCCTATTTGTGACTGAATTACAACATATGCTTCCAAGGTACCATAGTAAAGAATAATTTGAGATGGGGTGCCTGGGTGACTTAGTCGGTTGAACACCTGACTTCGGCTCAGGTCATGATTTTGTGGTTCTTGAGTTAGAGCCCCATGTCAGGCTCTGTGCTGACAGCTCAGAGCCTGGAACCTGCTTCAGATTCCCTCTCTCTCTGCCCCTCCCCAGCTCATGCTCTGTCTCTCAAAAGTGAATAAATGTTAAGAAAATTTTTTAAAAATTTTGAGAGAGTAAATAATTTTATATTGTTTTTTTCTTTTAGGAATGGTGATTAAGTAAACATTACTGATATAAAGATGGATCTTATAAACAGACATCCATAAATACCTATATAACCAACCTATGAAGGTTTTATCCTCATTTGCTTTAAGCATATCTGCCCATCTGCTTTCTTCCTACAAATTATTTTGAAATACAATATGAACTTATAAGCATTTTATGTGTCACCTTAATATTTAATTCTTTTGCAACAAGACTTGGTTTGAGAGGAAGACGGCATTTATTTCTTAGGAAAAAGGACTGTACTCGTTCCATACTCCTTTGGAGGACAACCTAGGAAAAGAGAATGATACTATAAGTACATAAAGAAAATGAAGATCAGGGGCACCTGGGTGGTTCAGTCGGTTGAGCGTCCGACTTCAGCTCAGGTCACGATCTCACGGTTTGTGAGTTCGAGCCCCACGTCAGGCTCTGGGCTGATGGCTCAGAGCCTGAAGCCTGCTTCCGATTCTGTGTCTCCCTCTCTCTCTGCCCCTCTCCCATTCATGCTCTGTCTCTCTGTCTCAAAAATAAATAAACATTAAAAAAAAAAATTAAAAAAAAAAAGAAAATGAAGATCTATTTTTAAGACAAAAATATTATGATGTATCCTGGACCCACTCAATTTTTAAAATGTCCAACTGTCAAATGGTCAAAAAGAAGTTCCCAAAGAATTAATTTATTATGTACCCATAAAAAAACATGAAGTGTAACTATATGTCTTGACACAAATTCTCCAAGTAAAAAAAAAAAAAAAAAAACAAAAACCAAAAAAAAGTAAAATTACCCAAAGAAATTAAAGATCTAAAAGAACAAAAAGACATCTTGTGTTCATGAAGTGGAAGACAATATTAAGACTGCAGTGTTTTCCAAATTAATCTGTAGACTCAACACAATTCTTATCAAAATTCCAACTTCCTTTTTGCAGAAATGTACAAGATGGTACTAAAACTCACACAGAATTGCAAGGGACTTCTGAATAGCACCCCCCCCAAAACAAACAAACAAACAAACACCCTTGGAAAAGAACAAAGTTGAAGGACTCATATTTCCTATTTCCTAATTTCAAAACTTACTACAAAGCTACAGTAGTTAAAACAGTATGGCATACGGATAATCTCATAGATCAATGGAATATAATTCAGAGTCCAGAAATAAACCTGTATGTCTACGGTCAACTGATTTTCAACAAGAATGCTGAGATCACTCGTGGGAGAGAATGGTCTCTTCAACAAATGATGCTGGGAAGTTTCGAAGATGCTGCCCAAGGGAAAAAGCAGTTCCAGGAAAGGGAGGAAAGTGGGGAAAGTGGGGAAAGTGGGGAGCAGCCTCTGGGAGTGACAGTTCTGACAAGAAGTCTCAGGGTCCCAAAGATGGTGGCAACTCAGTAAAGGTCAGACACATTCTGTGTGAAAAACTTGGGAAAATCATGGAAACCATGGAAAACTTAAAGTCTGGAATGAGACTCAATGAAGTGGTCACAGAGTATAGTGAAGATAAAGACAGGCAAGGGGGTGACTTGGGTTGGATGACCAGAGGTTCCATGGTGGGAACACTGTAACACGTAGCATTTGCCTTGCCTGTAAATGGGCTGAATAAGCCTGTGTTTACAAACCCTCCAGTGAAGATAATATATTATTATGGTTGAAGGGAGAAAATAAAACTATACGAAAGACTGGGGGGAAAAAAAGCCCAAATAAGCAGTGCTAGGAAAACTGGATAACCACATGTAAAAGAATGAGTTATCTCAAAGCATATTAAAAAATACTCAAAATGGATCAAAGATTTACATATGAGCAAAACTATAAAACTCTTAGAAGAAAACATAGGTGTGTATCTTTGTGACCTTAGATTTGGTAACAAATTCTTAGATATCAAATGCACAAGCAACAAAAATAAACTTCATAAAATTATTAACTTTTGTGCAAAAGACACCATCAAGGAAATAAAAAGATAATTCAAGGAACAGGAGAAAATATTTACAAACAGTATCTCCAATAAGGGTCTAATATCCCAAATGTTTAAGGAACAACTCAAAAACAAAAAGACAAACCAATTAATTAAAAGGGGGGAGGGGTGCCTGGGTGGCTCAGTCAGTTAAGCAACCGGCTCTTGATTTCAGCTCACATCATGAGCTGATTTCATGGCTCCAGGTTAATGAGATCAAGCCTCATGTCAGGCTCTGCACTGACAGCATAAAGCCTGCTTGGGATTCGCTCTCTCCCTCTCTCTCTGCCCCTCCCCCACTCTCATGTACACTCTAAGTAAATAAATACATATATACACACAAAATTCTTCGGGCAGAAATTTCTCCCAAGAAGATATACACATGGCAAACACATAAAAATGTGCTCAAAATCATTAATCAGGGAAATGCAAGTCAAACCACAATGTGATACTACTTCACACCCACTAAGATGACTATAATTTTTTTAAAAAGGCAGAAAATAACAAACGGTGAAGATGTGGAGAACTTGGAATCCTCATACAATGCTAGTAGGAATATAAAATGACGAAGCTGCTTCATATAAAAGTTTGTTGGTTCCTCACAAAGTTAAACACAGAATTGCTTTATGACTCAGTAATTCCACTCCTAGGTAAACTGAAAAGAGGTGTTCAAATAAAAACATACACAAGCATTCATAGCAGCATTATTCATGATAGCCAAATAGTGGAAACAAGCCAAATGTCCATCAACTGATGAATGGATAAACAAAATGTGGTATTATTCACACAATGGAACATTATTTAGCTATAAAAAGGAGCGAAGTACTCATATATGCTAGAATATATGAAACCTTGAAAATATTAGGTAGTGGCGGCTGGGTGGCTCAGTTGGTTAAGCTTCCAACTCTTGGTTTCAGTTCAGGTTATGATATCATTGATCAAGCCCCATGTTGGGCTCTATGCTGGCAGCACAAAGCCTGGAGCCTACTCTCTCTGCCCCTCCCTTACTCACACTCTGTCTCTCTCAATAATAAATAGACATTTTAAAAATTGGGGGGAGTGGAAAAGAAAAAAATAGGCAAATTGAAAGAAACTGGACACAAAGTCCACATATTGTGTAATTCCACTTAAATGAAATGTCCAGAATAGGTAAATCCATAGAGATAGAAAGCAGATTAATGCTTACCAGGGCTTGGGAGGAGGAGGGAATGAGAACTGAGAGGTTAGTGGGTATAGGCTTTCTTTCTGGTATGATGAAAATGTTCTGGAATTAGTGGTGGTGGTTGTATAACACTGTGAATGCACTAAAACCTAATGATTTAAAGTGATGAGTGTTATGTGAATTTTACCTCAATAACAGTACGTGTGTGTTTCTATAAAAAATTTTTTTAAAAAACAAAAAAACTCCAAACATTTATACATGTACTTGTATGTATATACGTGTAAAGTCATATAAAAGACCAGAAGGGACATAAAGCAAACTATGAATAATAGATACCTAACAGAAAATGAAACTGGAAATGTTTTAATTTTTAAATTAATTTAAAATTTTAATTAAAAATTTTTTATTTTATGAGCTTCTTTATTATTTGGATTTTTTAAACATCAGCATCAACTCATACTTGCATTACTTTTTTTAACGTTTGTTTACTTCTGAGATAGAGAGAGAGAGAGAGAAAGCAAGTGGGAAAGGGGCAGAGAGAGAGAGGGAGAGAATCCCAAGCAGGCTCCATGCTGACATCACAGAGCCCGACAGGGGGCTCAATCTCACAAACTACTAGATCATGACCTGAGCCAAAATGAAGAGTCAGACTCTTAACCAACTGAGCCGCCCAGGCGCCCCTGACTTTTCTTCTTTTTGGGGGGCTGAGTAATATTCTATGGTAAATATATATACCACATCTTCTTTATCCATTCATCAGTCAATGAACATTTAGGCTCTCTCCATAGTTTGGCTATTGTTGATAATGCTGCTATAAACATTGGGGTGCATGTACCCCTTTGAATCTGTATTTTGGTATCCTCTAGGTAAATACATAATAGTGCAATTGCTAGATTATAGGGTAGTTCCATTTTTAGTTTTTTGAGGAACCTCCATACTCATCTCCAGAGTGGCTGCAGCAGGTTGCATTCCCAACAGCAATGACATGGATGGAGCTAGAATGTATAATGCTAAGCAAATTAAGTCAATCAGAGAAAGAAAAATACCATATGATTTCACTCATATGTGGATTTTAAGAAACAAAACAGATGATCATATGGGAAGGGCAGTGAAGGGAAGAGAGGGAAACAAACCACAAGAGACTCTTAATGACAGAGAATAAACTGAGGGTTGATGGAGGAGGGAGATTGGCTAGGTAGGTGATTGGGTACCAAGGAGGGTACTTGTTGTGATAAGCACTGGGTATTGTATCAAAGTGATGAATTACTGAATTCTACTCCTGAAATAAATATTGCACTATATGTTACTAACTAAAATTTAACTAAAAAAAATAATAAAATTTTAAAAATCATTGATTTTCTGAGTTAGACTGCAAAAATCTTTCCCTGTGGTTTTAAACAACCTTTGAATTATCTGTTCAAAACAGCATAGGTGTAATTAGATTCTACTGGATGTCTACTGATAAAGAGTAACAATTCATCAGCAGTGTAAAGATCCTTTAACATCGAAATATTTATATTCCCACTTATGGGTACATACCTGTCTGGCTGATCCACTAGCCTGCCTTACTTTTTCTGCTACTCCTCCTAAAAGCTGTACAAGTTTTGTCTGCTTCAACAGTTCTTCTCTGAGTCCTTTTCCTCCTATTGAGAGGAGAGCACCCAAAACATGTTCATATCGGGCACCAAACTGTGCATCATGCAGGGCATCCTTGAGGAGCCTAATACAGCAAAATATTTATGTCAGCCACTTCTGAAAAATCAACTTAGGTTCATTTTTTGGTATTGAGAATTTGTTTTAAGCTATATAAACAAGTAAAAACTTATTCATTATTATGGAGTTCTAACATGCCAAATATCTTTGCAATAAAGAGTCTTGTTATTTTTGGTTTTATTTCTAAGGACATAAAATTTAGCTTTGTAATGCCTTCAATAAAACATCTGGTATGGACAATAAGTAGTCTGAGCATACCATTTAGACTTTCAAAGTATATCATCTTTACAAATACTAAGAATGGAAATAAATTACTTAAAAAATTTTAAATCTTACCAATATAAATTGTGTGCTATCTGTATATTTCCCAATGCCCTGGACAGAAGGAAGCGCACTAATGAACTGTTCAAGTAAATTTCGTATTTCAAAGCCTATGCATGAAAGAAAGTAAGAATTACTAGTTGTCAAACCCATACTCCATTATCAGGATAAAATTATCAAAGGAGAAACTATAAAAAGCAAGTATTAGTCTTGTTGATTTAAGGTAACACTGGAAAATGAAAAAGTGAATTAACTTAGGCTAAATTAATGAAATCAAGCAGAAAAGTGTAGATTTGGGAACAATAATTCATTACCTATATTTAAATGGCTAGGAAAGAAAAATTAAAGAAAAGCTCAAGCCTGGTTTGTTTGAGAATCTAAAAATCTGAGAATTAAAAATCCAGGTACATATAATATTCAAGTGGGGCAGCTAACAACAGTGGGGAAAAAATTCATACTATATCCAAATGTAATGTACTTCAACCTTCCCACAAAAGTACTTTTAATCAAAACAGAAGGGGGATGCTTTAGCAAGTTCCCTACTCATAAAAAAATGGGTGGAGTAAGGTGGGCAGGCAACCTAGTAAAAAAAAAAAACAAAAAAAAAAACAACTCACCTGCACAAACTGTGGGAGAAGATCAGTAAGCTCATCATCACTTATGGCCTCAATCCAGGTCACAGCTATGGACCTCACTTCCTGATCAGCAAATCTAGACAAATACCACAAAAATCAAGATTTGATGAAAATCTATATTTCCTGAAACACAATCTTAATCTATACCTGACAAAGAACACTCAAATAGCTCTTTATTCAAAAGCAATGTGTTTCAGCAGTCTTTTCTGTTCATAGATTCTGTACACGTGTTGTAATAAAACCATCTTTTTTGCACCCAAAAAAACCCAAAAAACAATGTGTTTCTTCTTTTTTATTTTAGGAAGAAAATCTTACTGTACTATAAAAATTCAAATTCAGGACTGTCCACAAACCTTACCCTTATGAAAATTTTGACCCACATCATAAAAAATATAACAGATTATTAAAAATTTACAACTCTCTCTTTAGATTAGTTTTAAATGATGACATCTTTTTTATTTTTTTAAAGTAAACTCTACACCCAATATGGGGCTCAAACTCACGACCTCTGAGATCAAGGGTCCCATGTTCTACCAACTGAGCCAACCAAGCACCCCGTGACATCTCTTTTTAAGAACCTCAACACAGAAAATATGTTTGCAAAAATATACATTTACACATTTATATTGAATTGCTTTCATGTCCTACAACTTAATACACCTTACTGGAAAAACTGACAACAACAGAATAGAACAAGTGCATTCAGTCATGGTTAACTTACTTTGAATCAAGTAGTTCCAATGCAGTCAGTGGGTTCAATGGAGGCCACTGCTGAAGCAGTGAGTAAGTGTTGGCAAGATTAACCCATTTCCAGTTTGGGGCACTTGCTAGTACTTTAGGAAGACAATTTGGGTGTTTGAGGCAATAATAACGTTTCTCCCACAAAAAGGCTTTATCTTCTTTAGAAAGTCTGCATATATAATAGAATTAAATTAGTTCTCAATATCATAATGATGGCTATAATTTCAATGATTAAAAATACAAAGGAGAAATTTATTCATTTTAGGACAGCCACTTCTTGGTAGAATCATTAATACTAACTTGGAATAGAAAAATGCAATGTACAGCAAACACCACTAATTTACTCTAATTTGGGGGATAGAAAGAAATCATTGTGCCTTGATAAAAGAGTCTTAGTTATGAGAATGAAGGATAATTCAGTACAATAAAAATATTATTGGGCTCTAACCAGATACCAACGACTAGAAATCAGAATTGAATAAGCAGAACCCATGCTAAGAGAAAGCAAGGATTTCATCCATTTTATACAACTAAAATCAAATGTCATGCAAAAAAAAAATGCTATTTTAGAAGATGATTTTAGAAGATGATTATTCAGTTCAAATGAGGAATATTAAAAATAAGAAGTACTTGTTTTGGAGACTTAGTCTTAAAAACAAATGTTTATGTGACAAAATATTTCACTACTTTACCACCCATCCATCTACTTTTGTGTATACATTTACTGATGTATTCATTTCGTGTGGAGTACTGAAAAAAATTCAAATATTGCAAAAAGGTACACAGTGAAGTCTCTCCTTCCAGCTCTCCTCCAGTGGCAACTAATAAGCGTGCACATCCTTCCAGGGATAGTCTATTTGTATAGAAGCATATACAGAAGTATATATGCTTTTTTTTTCTTTATGTAAGTGGTAACACACGATATACACTACTCTGCTCCTTGCTTTCTTCATTTAACATATCTTGCATATTATTACATATAACTATAAGTTCATTCTTAATAGTTACACAGTACTCTATTGGATAAATATACCATAATTAAACCTCTATTGATGGACATTCCCTCTCACAATAATCCAAATAAATACTGCAATGAATATTCTTGAGTCCATATGCAAACATAAAAATTTTCTCTAAGTATATAATTAACTGGAAGCGTAGCTGATAGGTTACAAACTACATACATTGTAACCTTTTATAGATTTTGCCACAATGCTCTCCAAAAGCCCTTTAGCCAACAGTATAATTCCCGTTTTTTGATAACCTCACTAATGCTTATATAGTGAGACATTTTTCAACCAAGTGATGTGTATAAAATGTTATCTTGTATTAATTTTCATTTCCTTCATTACTGAGAGGTAAAACATCTTTTTAGATATTTAAAAGGCATTGTTATTTCTTTTCCAAAAAATTATTTACTCATTCTTTGTCTACTACTAAGTTATTGGTTTTCTATTGAAAAGGTTCTTCATATATATTTTTTAGGGTTCTTTATATATTTAAAAATTAATCTACTGATATTTATGGTAAATTTAGTTCTCAATGTTGTTTGCCTTTTGATCATGTGTAAATTTGACTTGAACACATTTCTAAAGTCTTATGTAGTCATACGGTCTTTTTATGTAATTAAAAACAAACAAAAAACTTCCCATACCAAGAACATTGCTAAATCATGAAATAAATCAGGGCATTTAATAAAATATTAATTTGAAATTTACTGTAAGAAATTCCCAGGCAAAACAAAAATCAAACGAGCATACCCAAGTGATGAGTCTCTATGAAGAATATCAGAAAGTTTCCCTTTTGTATCATTCTCCAATGTTTCTAAGTTGTGTTGCTGTATAAGGCTTCTGTCAACTTGAGGAGTAGTATAAATGACATCAAATGTAGGAGAAGGAAAATCAACCTTAAAAATTTAACAGAAGTTGATGAGATTGAAGCTAAATAATCCACATATCTCCCACATTAATTTGTCTTTGAAAAAACTGATTTTTCTTAGCCACCAGGGTGATTATTACATTGAATATTGAATTAATGCTTCTGTCCTTTTGTTGAAAGTGATTGCCATCGTTGGTAATTCTCAAAAGCACATATATTGCTTGGGATGGGTACACTTTTTACTGTTTCTCAGAAATAGGAAACGGTTTATTAACATTTAAATAGAAGATAAGCCATAAGATCAAACAAGATCAATTATGCTACTTTAGTAACAATCCAAATAATGGTACACATATACATCTTATTAAGAAATTTAAATTTAAATCTCTCCATGTATCAAGAAGTACCATTACCTGTAACACTATTCTTTCCATCACATACCCTTTTTTGGGTATTGTTCCAGGAATAGGATTTGTATGTGACGAAGTCCAAAGATATAGAAGCTTAGTTCCACATGTTAAAAACCTTCATGAATATAAACAGAAGAATACCGTAGTTTTCATTTAAAAACTTCAAAACTCACATCACACGGTAATGAATTTTAAATGCTGTTATCTAAATACCAAGCATACATTTGATAAAAAGAGTATCATCTTTAAGAACATATCAGAATCACTCTCCACAGTGTATGAATACTGTAGGTAGGTAAATGTACTGCATGGGGGTGGAACAAAGGGAGAGGAGAAAGAAAGAATGTATCTTGGGATGAATGTGTTTATGGATAGAACACAAAATGGTAGACTCAAAGTCATCTGCCCCCAAAACAGCTTTTATAAATAGAAAGGTGAAGGATAGTCTTTGAAGATCATCTACAATGGAATACATCTCAAGATACCAGTTTGGATTACAGAACGGCTCCCTGACTTTTGCCATAAGAACAAAACCACATGCCAATAAAAAGCAGGGGTGGGGGCGTGGGGAGGATGTTCAGCTCAGGTCATGAACTCATGGTTTCAAGCCCCATATGGGGCTCCATGCTGACAGTGCAGAGCCTACTTGGGATTTTCTGTATCCTTCTCTCTGCCCCTCCCCCATTCACGCTGTCTCTGTCTCTCTCTCTCTCTGAAAATAAATGAATGAATGAATGAATGAATGAATACATACATACATACATACATAAATAAATAAATAAGCTTTTTAAAAAGAGGGGGGGCACCTGGGTGGCTCAGTCTGTTGAGCATCTGAATCTTGATTTTGGCTCAGGTCACAATCCCTGCATCGGGCTCTGCGCTGAGCACGGAGCCTGCTTAGGATCCTCTCTCT